>NW_006198262.1:394333-404022 GCF_000334495.1 Tupaia belangeri chinensis
TGAGAAATCACCCCCGGGGGGGATGGCCATGTTGCAATCCCTTCTCGGGCTTTTGGGCACACACGCACACACTCCTGGTGTGAGTTTTAAGCTGCCGGATACAGGACCTGAATTGTAGTTGACTATGTGGGAGTCCACAATGTAACCATTATGCCATTTACTGGTCCCACTACCACACATTTTTGCACATCTTCAAAAAGAGTATGGCAATGGGGGGGGGGAAGGAATCAATGAGAGAGGGAAGATACTGTGTCCCCCTTAGGGGACACAGAAATGGAAGATTGTCTGTAGATGATAACGTATGGTATCTTCAACTGGACTTGTGTAAAGTGTATTCATGTTGGGTAATTCATTTTACAAACTAGTGATATACAACAATTGAATGTATAAAATAAATTAGAATAATAAAAAAAGAAAAGAGTATGAATAACAACTTCAATGTATAATGCTCCAGAGGATTTAAAGAAGCATTTTAAATGTTGGATATTACTTAGCAATGATAAATGAGAATTATTTTCTTGTTTATTTATTTTTTTGGAGAGGTTTTTTTCTATAGGGCACATGCGCTCACCAGAAAGACAGAGAGAGACAGAGAGACAGAGAGCAAGAAATCACCCACCTGGAGGGGATGGCCGTGCCACAATCCCTTCTCCATTCTCCTCTCGGGATCTTGGGCACGCACGCATACATGCCCGGCATGAGTTTAAACCACTGGGTCTGGGACTCAAACCGCAATCGACTACATGTGAGTCCAGCGACATAGCCATTACACCAACTACTGGTCCTGGTAAATAAGAATTATTTTCTAAAGAGCTGTACCAGTGTCAACTTTAGGTAGACATAACATTAATTATTTTATGAAACATAGTCTCATTCTATATTCTCCTGACAACACGCCCAACGGAAAGCATCCAGCTATTTGCTGTTTCTTGATTGATCAGACAGTCATCCTTTAATTCCCTGATTGTCTTCCTCGGTGATTCTTGAAAACAGTTCTCTCAGTCTGAAACATTCCGTAGACCTTCCTTGGTATCCTCTAGCTCACTGATCACATGGTCTAATTTATGTGTAAGTTTCTTTGGCCTGTCCATTACACTGTAGCTGTGTTCAGAAATGAACTGGGATTGCAATTCTGCAATACGTGAGGAAGTACCAACTAGCTGGTGATTGTGATTTGTGGCTGGAAGGGTTTTGAGGGTGAAGATTTTTCTACAATGAAGTTAGTTTTTCTCTTTTCCCTGTAAGTGATATGGAGAATCAAAGATCGAAGGATAACTCCATTTGAGTTTGATATTTGGAGCTCTTCTGTCAAAATATGTCTTCTGAAAGTGTCTTGAATATAACATGACTCCTTTTATAGACTCCCAAATGCCTGCAGCGTTCACATCAAGTCTCTCCTTCCGTTTCTAATACCCGTTTTCTTTTGACATTTTTATCTGTGGGGAATACATGCAATGTCAGTCCTTTTAACTTGGAATTTAGAAAACAGTGAGATGCATGTCCAATGGCCATGGTTTTAGCAACTCCTAACAGAAAGTTAGCAGTGAAGATAGCGACTAGTCATGGAAGCGTAACAAGGGTCTACATGTTAATGGAAGTGGTCCAGGCCTTCCAATCTTAAGGCATAGACTGGCGGACTGCAGAACTACATGCTGTCTACAAGAAATTCATCCTAAATGAAAGATTCACGTAGATTAAACAGGAAACACCGATTAAGAGTGTATTAATAGCACACAAAGTGTACATCGGAAAAAGGAATGTGACCCAGTACGAAAGGGGTCACTAAACACGATGAAGGGCTCGATTGACCAAGAAGGTGCGACAATCATAATGTTGTGTTCACCTGACAGCAAAGCTTCACAGTAACTCAGGGAACACCCACAGGATCAGCAGGAGCGGTTTCTCAAAGCACAAACACAGGAAGTTTCCTAGTCCTCACTCAAGCACTGATAGAACCAGCAGACCGGTGTCCAACAAGGATGTAGAGAGCCTTGATGGCAGAGGTCAGCAGGTGTCAGGGTAGTTAAAGTGTTAGACTCCCACATTGCCGGCCATGGTTTGCGTCATGGACCTGGCAGCTTGAAAATCATGCTGAGTATGTGTGTGTGTGTGTGTGTGTGTGTGTGTGTGCCCAAAATCCCGGGAGGAGAATGGAAGAGAAGGGATTATCATGATCATTTTATCCAGGGGGTGATTTCTTACTTTTCCTCTCACTGTCTCTCTGTCCCTCTCCAGTGTGCACTATGGCAAAATTAAAAACAAAACAGAACAAAACAAAAACCCAAAAAGCCCAGAATACTGTGGATGCCAATATCAGTCAGTCGTCTCATTCCCTGGTGTTTACAGGAGCCCCCCCCACAGTGGCACTACGCGCACTCTTCATGCATTCTCACAGGTCCCAACCAGGCAGAGGGCGTACGGGTAGGCAAGTCTCAGTGGGTTTAAAAGCATTGCAGTGTGTGGAGTAGAGGCTCTGCAGACAGCCCCACAGCCCCCAGGCGCTCATGGGCACTGAGGCTGCAGGAAGGGCTCTGGTGGGTATCGCCCCTGACTTGCCCACTGGAGAGTTCCACAGGTCTCCAGATCCAGTCTTCCTGAGGGCCACCCCGACCTGGGCTCCATGAGAGGTGGTCTGAGAGTCTGCCAGGAGCTCCGCCTGGCAGTAATCAGCAGGCCAGGACAGGGTGCCAGTTGGACGCATTCATTTTATTTAGACATTTGGACATCGGGCCCTTAATCTCCTCGGGTACGCTGTCCTCCCTGGACCAGCCAATTATAGGGGGGAAACACGTAGCAGCCCGTACTGTGTACACACGCCTTTTCCTCCACTGCACTCGTACACCCTGGAGCACTATCCCCCCCAATCAGCACAGGGCCCACAGGCCCTGCACCCCAGAGCCCTCTGATGTGATTTGAACTGGCCAATCCCAGCCCTGCTCACCAGTTCACCTTGGCTTTCTCATGAAAAGCACTATGAAGGCTCTGACCCATGACCCCTCTGCCTCCTGGAAACCCATCTGCTTCCCCATGGGTCCTTTATGGTATGAACTGCTCCTTCTCCTGCAAACTGTGAGCAATAAACCATTCAGTGGGTTGTTTAATTCTCTTCGGGGCTTGTCTGCTGGCCTCCCCACACCTGAAGAATCACAAAGCCTGCATTGTAGAATGAAGGCACCAGATGTAAAAAGACTTTGTCTCTGAGGTGGTTGTAGAGACCACTAAGGAATGGGCCTGGGTGAGGGCAGCCCCAAGTGAGGACGCAGCTCAGTGGTGCTGGCTTCGGCCTCCTCCCTGGAGTACCTGCTCCATAGGTCGAATTGGGAGCAGCCTTGCCAGGGCACTGGATATGGGCTGGCGAGGCCCCCACAGCATCACTTCCTGTCCCAACACTCAGGCAGGCACCTCGCCCTCTGCCCACTGGGTCTAGGCCTTCAGCCACAAGGGCCCAGGCCTGCTCACTGTGTCCTCCTAGCTGTGCTGGCTGTCTCATGCAGGCTGTCACAACCAGGCCAGAGACTTCTGAGGGATGCCCTGGGACCACCTGGGTGCCAACCAGGTGCATCCCTCCCTGCTCAGGGGAACACGCTCCTCTCCCTCCCTACTGGTCTCCAGGCAGGAGGAGTCTGATGTGAATAGAGCTCTTGCTGGGTAGTGGGTTGGAATCCAGGAACTATTCCCTCCATCCAGGCTGCCAGGACCACTAACCCTTGGAGGCCAAAGCTGCGTTCGGTACTCTGAAGGCCAGGCTAGGGGGTATCTCTTTATGTGGCAGGATCCAGTGCTCTCCCGGTGCTGGTCTCTGATGTAGTCTGTTATTGCCTTGCTCACAGAAAGACCTGTGACTGCGCCCTGTGCCAACGAGATTGTCATGGCCAACGTGCCCCACCTCTACAGCCCTGAGACACAATAAAGGAATTAATTTTCACTAAACATATTTATGATTCAGTTAAGTTCCAACACATGTATTTTGAGGGACATTTAAATTCAAAGCTATGAATCTTAGTAGGAGAAACCATTATCCAAACCATAATAGTCTCCCTCCAGCACTGGGGACCATCCCCGGCCATGGAACAGGCCCAGGTTGGTGGTGGGCAGTGCCCTGACAGAGACTGGGTCCTTGCAAAGGAGGCCTGGGGGACCCAGAGAGAGCACACTCAGGTTGGGAGAGGGACTGCCATGGGAGGGGCAAGGGGGGGCTCAGTCCGGTGACCACATAAACACCAAGGGTGGGGACCAGAAAGGGGTCAGCAGCATCCCCATGGGTAGAACCTGAAAGAGCCGACTGTAGTGACTAGGTTCTCGGAAGGAGATCACCTGTCCATCTCCCCCAAGCTGGTCCCCAGGAAATGAGGCCCCAGTAACTCAATAGCACAGAAAGGACTCACAGATCAATAAGCCGCCCCTCCCCCCCCAGTCTCCACCTCCACTCAGCACAGGGAAGGGGTTGCTAGCATCAGAGAAGAGCTGCTCCCTCTTGGTACAGGGTTCTGGGCAGTCTGGGTGGGCCTGTCCCACACCCACAGGATGCTTGGCCAGGGGAAGGATGCCCAGAGGCAACAGAGGCTGCACAGGAAACAAAGGAGTGAGAAGAGGTGGGGTATGGAGGGGCAGCGGGTGGGCCTGGGGAGATTGGCAGCTCAGCTCTGCTGGGTTGGGTTGCCCTGGGGTGTGGAGGAGGGCACAGGGTGGGCTCTGCAGGAGGCAGGAGCTGGCCAGGAAATGGAAAGGCGAAGGGCAGTGCGGGAGGGGGCATGCAGGCCTGGAAGGCGGGGCCCCAGACATGTGGCTGCAGGGGTCCCTCCAAGTAGGACCCATCCATCCCTGTCCTGTCCTTCCATTTCCCCTGGGACAACCCCCTAACCAGATCTGCATGTAGATGAGGAAAGGGACCTGGTCTCACATGCGCACAATGAACGTGTGGGTGGAAGAACCCACGGATGCCTCTGTCACCTCTGTCAGTGCACTCGGGGCTATGCAGGTGGCATGGGGTGCACAGAATTAATACCTTTGGGCCAATTTATTCTTGAACAGGTTGGAAATGTAGATCAGGTATGGGTTCTGACTACAGACGAATCTGGGACAATTTCCCACCAAAATAAATAGTCACAGTAACAGATCAGAAAATCACAGTATGACATGAAAACTGGGAGATTATTAATATGAAAATGAAGGGGGAGGGGCAAGCTTGTCCTGCCAAAGCAATTTCCACCTGATTCAGGCTCTAACAGTCAACATGTGAAAGTCTGACATGAAACAGGCCATCAACTTCATCTCAAAGCGTCTCCCTGGAACATACTCTTCAAGGGCAGGAGGGATTGTGGAGCAGATTCAAGCCCATCACAGACAATCCTTTCAAAAGTGACATCCATGTAATGCCATGCTGAAGCCTGGCAAATCTAGTCCCACCTCTGAAGTTTACCATCCTCCAGATGAGCAAGCTGAGGCTCTGAAGGATTCAGGAAGGCAGAGACTTTGTGCCAAAGCTATTTCAAACTTGCTGGGAGGGTTGGAGAGCAGGACTCCTGGAGTCAAGAGGGGCTGTCACTGCCCCAAGCTCCTGTGGGGAGCTTGGCCAGCACCAGGGCACAGGACACAGCTCTCGGCCCTCATCTGCCTGATGGGGATGGCAAGTGGCATCTGGCTTCTTCCTTAGTGCTGTCCTAGTCTCTCCCTTGCCTAGTGGGAGCTAAAGCTGCCTTGGGACAGGTACAACCAAGCTGCCTGGGGTGCCCTTGGTCTAGCCAGGTGGAGGCAGCTTTCAGGAGGCGTCGGCTGAGATGTCTCAGAAATCTGTCCTGGAGCCCGTTGATTGGCAGTTGGGGTCCCTCCCTGTGGACACAGGTGCTGACTCTTCCACGGTCATGGTGGTGACATTTGACAGGGTCTGCAGGGTCTCAATGACCATGGCCTCATCTGTGCATCCTGTCTTTTCTTCAGCTGGGGAAATTTGTCAGGAAGACTTTGCTTTCTCAGGCTTCTGCTCCATGGGCTTTGAGTCCCTCTGGGTCATTCTACTGTTTAATTTGAATTAAATTTTAATTTAATAGCTCCTCTTCTCCAGAGCTAGCATGGGAGTAGACTGAGGACTCAGGATTCTCAAAGAATTGGGATAAGAGTGAGCCACTGATCAGAGGACACAGGTACATGGCTGGGCTGAAGTGACACCCACACTCGGGTTCTTGCTGTGTGACCTTCCCCTTGTGCATGTCTTTGCTCCTGTTCCTGCTCCCCCATGGGCTGCTCCACTGCAGAGCCGGAGCTGGGGTTAGGCAACAGGGACAGTAGGAAGAAGGCAATCAGGGTGGAGGAGTGGACGAGGGTATGAATGAATGAATGACCCTTAGTCTTCTCAGTGGGGACACAGACGTGTCCATGACAAGGCAGCTACTGATCCTGTAACCCAGAGCCTCTTCAAGTCTCACATAGCTTGTCCTGGGCTTCCTCCTCATTCCCCGGAGTCAAGGTTCCTGCTACTGAGTCGGTAGGGAGTGGCAGTGGCTTTTTGGGCAGGAAATCATCTATATCCTCTGAATTGAAATCCTCTGAACTGTAGTCAAAATAAGCAGGGCAGGAAGAATGCAACCAGGGTGAATCCTCTGGCCATGAATGGGAGACAATACGTTTAGTTGGTTTTGTGGACCTCCCCCTAAGACCTTGGAGCGACAGAATGGTGGATGGTCGCTGAGATGGGAAACTTTTGGTCCAGAGTGACGGCAGTGTTGAACTGTGTTGCTCTCTGGATGCCCTTCTTCTGGTCACACATGCATAGACTATGATGCCAAGTATGCAAAGAACAGTAAAGACCAACAGACTGCTCCATAAAAGGCCCTGCCTCCAGGAGGAGCAGGTGACATCTGTGCGACTGGTCCCAGGTCCTGCTTCTGTCTCAAGAAAAGCATTGCACCTGAGGAGCAGGGAGAGGATCAGGGAGATCGGAGCCCACGGCAGGCATTGAGACCCCCTCAAATGTTGCTCAACTTAGACAGGGGTCTCTGACTTATAGGGGCCCAGAGAGGCTTCCTGGTCACAGCTCAGGGTTGCGACCTCAGGTTTGAGTTTGTAAGCTCCACTAGGGAACAGAGAGAAGGAAGAAAGGCAGGGAACAGGATAGCAAATGAGAGAAGAGAGAGAGAAGGAGGGCCGAGGTGGTCAGGAGGCCAGAGCCCAGAGTCAGAGCAGAAGGAAGGAGAACTGACGTTGGGGCAGAGACAGTGACAGCCAGTGCCAGAGACGTAGGGGACAGTGCTGGGAATAGAGGACAAGGGAGCAGAGAAGAGAGAGAGGCCTGCACCCCTCCATGGGCAGCCACACCTGTCTAACCCTGGGCTCCTCTCACAGACCCTGAGTGCCAGGGGAGTTCTGGGGTCTGTGCCCTCTTGAGAAGAGGTCATGCAGCTGGAAGAGGCCAGCCTTCACTTTGAAAAGCACCCCTAGCAGTTTCCCCCAACTCTAAAACACGGAGAACACATTAAGATAGCCTTGTCACACAGGACCACCCCAGGCCACAGGGGACAGGATGTGGCAGTCGCTCCCCTCCACGTCTGCTCCAGGTAAAGTCCACCCTGACCTCCAGGAAGCTGGAACTGCTGAGACTCTGTCTGGGGCCACTGCAGCCTGTGACCCTCAAGGCACAGGCTTCACCCCTGGGGAGTGGCTCTCCTGGATGCTGGTAGGTGCCACTGAATACCACCGGGGGTGGGGCCTTGGGTCTCTGCTGGGGGAGGGCACCACCTCCCAGGAGAGTGTGGAGGAGCCCCTCCCTGGCACCCACCTGGTCCAGGGCTGGCATTCCTCCTGGGTCCCGTTGAGAGAGAAGGTCCCTGGTGGGCAGTCCTGACACACCGTGTCCTGGCTCTCGGTGCCTGAGAGACAGAGGGAGGAACATGAGGAGGCGAAGAGTGCTTTGTCCTGCAGGGCCTGGGCCTGTCTCTCTGAGGTTATTCCAGTTCTGCTGCTCTGCAGCTTGGCAGAGGGACTGGCAGGGAAGGTGCTGGATGAGAGTCTGTGATGGTGGGCTCGGATCTTCCCTGGACATCAAGAGGCTGAGATTTTAAGAGTCCAGGACCCGCTCCATGCCATAGTATTGGACAAATGCTGTGGAGGGAGCGCTGGCCAGGGGTGGTGAGCTGGGGACTCACATTCTTCCCAGTGAGAGTGGACTGAGGCACTGAGCAGTCCCACGTGTGCATCTGGGTCCCTGCCTGATGCCTGAGAGGGAGACATGACATCAGGGTCCCCTAACTTTGAGGTGGAGCCAACAGCAGTGGCCCTTCCCTACTTCCCCCACCGTCCCTGTCCTCCCCTGCCCCCTTTCCATCCTTTGCTGCAGCCAGGACAGGCTGGGTGGGCGGGCCTGGGGCTGGCCACAATTTCTGTCCGTCAGACAACCCTGAGCAGCCCAGATGTCTACACCTGGGGCTGGGCTATGGGGGGCATCTGTCACCTGCCAGCTCACCTCTTTCCAGCACCCTCTGGCCAGGCTGGCAGACGGTGTGGGGCCGGCACACGATGCAGTGGTCCCCGTCCTGTGCGTCACAGAAGTGGCCTTTGCTGCAGCTGCATGAGGTGTTCTCTGTGCTGGAGCAGTTCCTCCTGGTGACCAGGCCCCTGGCTGGGACCCCAGAGAAGGAGCTGAGAGGCTGCTGGGCTGCCGTGGGCAGTGGAGATGCCCCGTCCCGGAAGGAACCAAGCAGAGGCTGGATAGCACCAGCAGGCCTGGGGTCTGGGTACAGGGCAACCCAGTTCCACTGAGTTTCTGGGTTCTGACTCTGTCTCTGCTCAAGGCCCCTGCCAGGCTTCAGCCCCACTCAGACACAAGGTTCTTCGAGGTGCCTGACAGAGAGAGTGTGTCTCCCAAAAGACTCTGAGGAGCAGCAGCAGTAGCAGGAGGAAGGGAGGCAGAGGGCCCAGGAGGGTCTCTTCACTCAGGAGATGGACCTCAAGGGGGAGTGGCAGCCTTGTGCCCAGTATGGCCCAGACAGGACATTCAGACCTGCATTGTTACCTGGGAACCCAAGAGGCAGGGCCCAGGCCAACCTACCCCAAGACTTTCCCTCCATCAGAGAGGTTCTCCTTCTGTATGAACCAGAGCAGCCAGAGGGCAGAGGCAGGGGTAGTGGGGTTCGGGGCAGTGGGCCTGGTCCTGCCCCTGAATTTCTCCTGGTCTCACTAATGTTGTCTCAGGGCAGCACTGGGGGTGCAGGAATCGTGGGGGCAGGTCCACGTGGTAGCTCCACATCTCCCCACACTGAACCTCCAAATATCTAACCTCCTCCTCTGTCTGTGTTCCCCCCCACCCCAGCCTACTTGCCCTGGGCCCCCTGGGAGCACAGGTGCTGGGCTCTCCATGCACTGTCAGCCCTGCTCCTACAGGGGGAGGCCTCACTGTGTGTTGGGCCAGCTGGGCCCTGGCCTGGGTTGTCAGATGGGGACAAGGGAAAGGCCTGAGGGCCTGGGCTAAGTTCTGTGTTAATTCTCCCGTCCCTCCTCAGCCCTACATCATCCTACTCAGGAAGAAAGACCCGACCACAATCATGACCACAATCCATAGTCTGGAGCCATGGGGGAGGGAATGGACATGACCCAGGGCCACCAGGCACACTGTGGCCCTGAGGGTGGGGAGGGCTGGGACACCCAGTGTGCTTGGTCCATGGGTGGCAATGGGGAAGTCATTCATCTTACCTGGGTCC
>NW_006198262.1:404072-407415 GCF_000334495.1 Tupaia belangeri chinensis
CCGGGGCCAGGGGGCACCCGCGAAACAGCCACGCTGCACACGGGACCCTGCAGCTCAGAGGATGGGCAGCTTCTCAGGGCTGCTGCCAGCTCTCAGACCCCCCTCATCAGTACTTCTAGAGCCTCCCACAGGTGTGGCCCCTTCCCTGGGACTCAAAGTCTCCCCAGTGGACATTTCAGCTCTTCTGCCTTGCAGAAGTGTACCCACTATGGGGGAAGACAGAAAATTCTGGAAAAACATGGGACCTTCTGGGACCCCCAGGCTCTACCCTGACACTGTCCCCTTCTGAGTCTAAGACTAGCAGTGAGAGTCTCATAGGTGAAGAGTCCAAGTTACAGACAGTACTGCCCTGGGGACCCAAGCCCTCCACTCTCTGTGTCTCCTGGGCCTGGATTTCCTGATGTTCAGGATGGTAGCCGTGGAGAAGAGAGAGATCCAGGAATGGAAGTGCAGGAGTGTCCACTCGTGGTCCACAATGCTGGCCCTCAGGGGGTCCCTCCCAGGGATGCACCTACCTGGGCTGCACTTGGGACAGCACTGGGCACCCACAGGGTACTCCTCCTCTGTGCACGTGGGCAGAGCAGCACTGGAGGGTCCCAGGAGAAGGAGGTACAGTGCCTGGGAGAGGGGGAACATGAAGGGGAGGAGGTGCCTGGACCACCCTGGGCCTCAGTCTCCCCCTCTGGGCAGAGAGGGGAAGCGGCAGCTTCTGTGGCTGGCAGTGCCCCGGTAGGGGTGACTCAGGTGGGTCCAGGACAGGCTCAGAGGTGACCTAGAATGATCCTTGGAGCCTGGGATAGGGTGGGGATGGCCCTCCTCCAGCCTCCATCCAGCACTGTCAGTGTAGGACAGTGACTGCTGGGTCTCGGCTATCTCTAGGGTCCCCCCCACCCCCAACAGGTCCAGGGAGACCAGTGCCCTGGTAGACACACAATCTGATGGCCCCCCTTTGGTCTAGGCTAGGGCTTTGGGCCTCTGAGCACCCTGTGTCTAATCAGGATCTCTCTCAGTGGATTCACAGGCCAGGGTAGGGCAGACAGGTTGGTCGGAGTCCTGGGGTCAAGAGTGGCCCTGCAGGGAGCTATAGGACAGAAGCTGAATGGCTGCCAGAGGGCTGGTGAGGCACTGACCTCCCTGCAAGCAGAAAAGGCACCTTGCCAAAGACATTGTTCACGCCCAGGTCCACTCCCATCGAGTTTACGGCCCTGCTCAAGGCTGTGGGTGGAGATCAACCACCTGCTCTAGGGTTTCTGCATAAAGACATAGCACAGCTCAAGGCTCCCCAAGAACTGCCCAGCCCCAGGAGGTGCCCTCATCCCCCGCTGAGCATCTCAGCAGCTGCCCCTGAATGAGGTGAGGGACACAGAAAGAAAAGTTGCTGGGTGGGGCTGGCGTGCTCCTGCCTGTCCCTCTAACCTGGGTGAGGCTATACCGAGCAGATCTGGATGGCTTCAGGAGAGTTGGATGACTGGGACTGAGGTCCCAGGGAGTGAGATCAGGAAATGGCGGAGGAGGGACTGGGGAGGGTGGTCATGGGGAACAACAGGAGCAGGAGCCGGGCAGGGTACAGGCAGGGGAGGATGGGGAGCTTACCAGCCTCAGAGCCTCAAGTTTGGGGGCCAGTCTCCAGAGGGGAGGACCCCATTCCCACGGAGGCTCCATGTCCCTCCTCAGGAAACTCAGGGTTTGGCCATGTTCAGAGGATCCCCACTACGAAGACTCGCTGTCCTTGTGTCCTCACTGAAAGAGAAAGAGAAACTGCAGCAGGAGCAGAGTGGAGGGGGCTGTGGTCTCCAGGCAGTTCTGCTCTCTAGTTTCCACTTTAGAGCTCCGAGACCTGCTGCCAGGGTGGGTGGTGGGATGGAAGAGAGTGACACCAGGGAGAATGGACCGAGGGCCTTTCCACAGGGACATACGGGAGGGACGCAGCCTGCTGAGCAGGTGGCCAGCAATGGGTTTTAGGAGAAATCAGCTGGAGGCAGGAGCTGAGCAGGCAGAGCCCAAAGGGAGCTAAGGGTGGGGAGGGAGGGAGCTCACCCTAAAGGGGGAGCCAGGGGACTGCCTGAGCAAGTCTGGTCCTCTGCCCCATCCTCTGTGTCCTAGGGAAGGTGGCCCCAAGATGCACCGGCACTCCCCACCTGCTCTGCACCCCCACAGAGCCCCTGCTGCTCCCTGGTGCGCCCCCACCCCCACCCCCAGGCAGCTGTTGCTGCAGAGAAAGTCACCCTTGGGGCTTCCTGTTTCCTGTCTCGGCTTGTACTGAAGTGGCATAAATATCCCCCCCAGATATACTGCGCCCTCTCTCGAGCACTCGAGGCCATTCCTCCACCACAGCCTGCACGAGGTCTGGTCACTACCTCTGCGCACTCGGCCTCAGCCCAATAAGGGCCAGGTCACGGGTCCTGCAGGCACAACCTCAGCACTCCAAGGGCCACCACGCTCCGCGTCCTTAAGGAGGTGGGCAGGAGCATCTCGCTGCCATCTCACAGAGGTCAAGGAGGGCTCAGAAATCAGCGAGGCCTGACTGAGTCTCCCACGTGGACACAGCTCCACCCGTACCCCACCCCCAGCTGCCTGTCCTCAAGGGCTCCCTCCTCCACACTGAGCCCTCAGAGGACATGGGGCATCCGGCAGGTGTGGGGTGGAGGCTCCCTCATGTCAGGTGCTCTTCAAAGGTTGGGACGGGCTCTTAGGAGGAAGCCTCCAACCTTCAGAGCCCAGGTGGGGAGACCCAGTGCATCTACTCCTGTGGTCCCGGGGCTCCTATCACATTCCCTCCTGCGGCCCCATGTGAGGTCCACGAGCCCGCAGTCTCTTTCCTGTGCCTGCTGCTGTGGAAGTAATTGCGTGAGGCTGCACGTTTAGCCCAGAGGGCAGGACCCTCGCATGCTTGTCCAGCATCCACGCCCTGGGCAGGCTGCCCTGAGCCTCACCCAAAGCTGAGCCCAGGCCACACCACGGAGCCATCAGTAAGCCAAGCCACTGGGTGCCTGGCCCAGGTCTAACCCAGAGCCCTTCCCAGCCCTGACTTTGCCCACAGTCCTCTTCAGGTCCAACCCCAGCCCCCTCCCAGTCCCAGAGGGACTCAGTAGGGTCTGCTGGAGTTGGGAGTGGCGGTGGCACCCACCCTCTTTGTACCTCTCATCTGTAGGCAGAGAGTTCAAGTCAAACCCCTACCACGGGGCCTCTCCTTCCTCTGCCTGTGTGACCTAAGCCCCAGGAAACCCAGAGACCTCTGCCTCTCTACGACTTCAGCAAGAGCCTGCGCCCAGGGCACTCAGCAGGACCCAGGGACAGGCTTCCACTAGAAAGGGCCCCTCCCACACTCCGGCGGGCCTGGAGC
>NW_006198262.1:407618-413131 GCF_000334495.1 Tupaia belangeri chinensis
CTGTTTCCTAGGGACTCACATCCCCTGCCCCAGCATCCTCCACATGCAGTGCACCCCCTGCCCACAAATCACCCTGGGGGTTCCCAGTGAAGGAGAAGGAGCACCCCATCTGTGCCCTCCATTGCTGTTGGTGACCTCCAGGAATGCTGTGCCAACCTGACGGCTCAAAGGTGCCTCAGGTGCAAAAAAGAGGAAGGGTGGTGTCTAGAGCACTGAGAGTCCACTGTCCTTGTCCACAGCTTCCTGACCCCCAACGCCCAGCGGTGGTCAGGGTGGAGAGGGCTTGAAGAATCTGATGAGGGCGACATTCTGCCTCCCCCCGGGCTCCCTGCTAGCACCTTTCAGAGGACACACTCTTAAGGTTCAGCTCATTGCCATCCCAGCCACCCGGGGGTAGTGGGGCACCCTCAGCAGGCAGGGCTGCCCACAGAACATTATGGGGGTTCCCGACCAAGGAGACGGACAGTCCTCTGCACCCTCCATTAACTTAATAAGCCCTGGGGACTGTAGTGGAAACCTGACAGCTCACAGGGGCCTCGGAGGCCAAAGGGGAAGGAGATGGTGTTTGGGGTTCTGGGACTCCACTGTCCCTGCCCATAGTCCCCTGACCCAACACCCAGGGCCACTCAGCAGGGTGAGGGTGGACTGAATGATCTAGTGAGGATGACCTGGTCCCTACGCCTGGGCTTGCCACTCCCAGACGATACACTCTCATAGGTCTCTCATCACCTCCCCAACACCCTATCGTCAGGCTACTGGGACTCTGAGGCTGTGTGAGGTGCGGGGCTCCCACGGCTAATCCGAGGGCCTAATTCTGCGGGGGGGGAGGCCTTAATCCTGAGTGAGGAGTCAATCAGTTGGTGACCCCACCTCCAGCCCCACCAGCACCCTGCACTCATCCTAGAGACTAGGAAGGTGCTGAGCTGGGTGTGAGTCCTCAATGTGGCCATGGGAAGCCTGTTTGGCCTGCCAAGACTGCTATCTGTATACTAGTCTTTACTGAAAGGCCCTCTCCTCCCTGAGACCTTCCCTGATTGCTGAATTTAAACTAGAGACTCCCCATTTCTGCTCAGCCTAGCCCCACCAGCTCAACCTGTAAACTCTTTCTGAGTTTCTTGTTCATGGCCTGCCCCGCCCCCTTCGCAAACTCTTGGGCCCCGCGTTCTGTCTCCAAGGCGGCAGGGGGAAAGCTCACAGGCTCCTGGGCCAGCGCCCACTCGCTCACTCACTCGCTCAGCACTGACTTTGCACGTCCATCACTGGCCGGGCCGTGCAGGGCACCAGAGTCATCAGGATGAAAGGAGAAGAGGGCTGGAGTGGGGGCTCTAGCCTATGACTCGTCCTATGTCTCCCGCCACCTATCCACGCTCACTCACTCGCTCAGCACTGACTTTGCACGTCCATCACTGGCCGGGCCGTGCCAGGGCACCAGAGTCATCAGGATGAAAGGAGAAGAGGGCTGGAGTTGGGGCTCTAGCCTATGACTCGTTCCAGAGCCCCATCTCGGGCTGTCCCCTGCCACCTATCAACCCCCTTTCAGCCCCAGGCCCACATCTAAGCCACATGGCAGGAGCTCACATAGCAGGCAGTATGTCACCGGGGGCTCTGAAGGATGAATAGGGGCCTGTGGGAGACATGACTGCACTTCCTGAGAAATGGAGTCGGTAGAGCAATGCCACAGAAAAGTGCTAGGGGCCCACTCCTGGCGAGGTGTGGGGGTAGATGTGATGCCATGTCCTACCCAGGGAGGGAGGCTGAAGACATCAGGCCTGTCCTACTCTCAGGGCACTTTGTGCAGTCGCCAGAGGGCGTGGGGGCACCAGAGTGTCCAAACCTGCACTGATGGGCTCCGACCTCACCAGGTGGGGCTGCTGAGAAGTGAGGGCAGGGCTGGAGGGCATGGAGGGAGGGTGAGTATAGGACTGCCAAGGAGGAATCTCCAGCACTCCGTCTCCAGGTGCCATGGTGGAGGGTACAGGGTGCACAGAGAAGCCAGAGACTCCGAGGGCTCGTGCCTGGGGTGAGGAGGACAGGGATGGAAGCAAGAGAGGGATGCCAGAAGCCAGGGACTTCCCAGAGGGTGAGGCGTCTGCCAGGAAGCCCAGCCTGTTTCTGTTTCTCAGAGCAGAACGCAGTACGCCCAGGTCTCCAGCCCTCACCCTCCAGTCTCCAGGTCAGGGTGCAGCTGCTTCTGAGACTTCTCAAGACCTTGGCCCCCCACCTCAAGCCCTTGGACCCCCCACGGCCCTCAGCTCCTTCCTCTCAGCTCCTTCTCTGACAATGTCTCACCAGCACAGGAGCCTGGGAGCCTGTTGAGTTTCCTGCCTCCCTCTCCTTGCACCTCAGCTCCCTACTCCCACTGGGTCCAGAGTCTTCAAACCCTCTCCTAGCCACATGGACCCTACGCCTGGGCAGCCCCCACATGAAGCCCGTCATCCTCTCTGGCTCCCTCCGTCTCTGCAGTCTGCGCAGCACTGGGACCTTTCCCTGCTGCAGCTCACACCAGGGTCTCCCTCCCCGTGGTGCTCTGGTGCCTCTCACGGGCACTGCTCCTCCCCACCAGGGCGTGCCCCAGGATAGACACGCCCCTCCCGCTCATCTCCTGCCCTCTCCTGAAGCTTGACATACAGTGTCCTCTGCCTGGAATAGCTTGACAGACAGTGTCCTCTGCCTGGAATGTCCTCCTCGTTGCCCCCTCCCCCTTGACCCTACTGTAATAACAATAATAATAACCCACAGGCTCCCTGGTACATGCACTCCCTGATCCTTACAGCTGTCCAGGCTCTGTTAACCTCACCAAGATCCTAAGTTAGTGCCCTGGCAGAGCACTAGGTTCCACCAGCATCTCACCTTCCAGTGTGGACGCTGAGGCCCACAGCTGGCAGCCAGGCCCAGGGCACACCCACAGCAAGAGCAAAGCAGGGCCAGGTCTATGAGGTGGGCCCAGAGGCTGAGACACCTCTCTCATCGCCTCTGAGATCAGCTCAGGGAGAGCTCTGGGGTGCTGGTACGGGGGGCGGGATCCTCTTGTGCTTGATTCAATGGAGAAATGGACCCCCTGACCCAAAGAAAGAAACTCCACCCAGGGTAGAGCCACACATCACTCCGCCATGGAAGGCTTAGGGGGTTTCAGAGACCTCAGGCTCTACAACCTGGGGAACTTCAGCTGAGAGGGGGAAGATGAGCATCAGTGTGGACATCTCAGTGTGGACGGAGGGAAGAGAATACACCTGAGCTGGCCAAGCCACAGCCGGATGAGACCTGGACGTCCCCTATAGGAGTGTTGTCCGACACATGCACCCATCTGGGTGTGAGACTGCATGTTCCTGAGTGTAGACACAGCCGTTAGAGGACAGAGACTATTGGAAACAACCCAACTATATCAAAGGGAACTGGCTACTTCTACTTCCTTACACGAGGAGCTGCACCGTATGGATTTACCCTCTTGCCACATAAGTTGGAAACTTAGAATATGTGAATCAGCTGTTTTCGGGAACTGAGCAACATGGAGCCCTGATCCCCAAGAGAAGGCAGACAAGTTAACTGGGTTACACAGTCTTCCCTGCTTTGTTTGAGAGGTACATTCTTTTTGAAGAGGTTTTGGCTATAGGGCGTGTGCACTCACCAGAAAGACAGAGAGACAGAGAGACAGAAAGTGAGAAATCACCCCCCGGGGGATGGCCACACTGTGATCCCTTCTCCTCCATTTTTCTCTTGGGATCTTGAGCACATATGCACATGCACCCGGTGTGAGTTTAAGCCACTGGGTCTGGGACTCGAACCACGGTTGACTACATGGGAGTCCAGCAACGTAACCATTATGCCAACTGCTGGTCCAGAGAGGTACATTCTTGATACAGATCAGGGAGAGGAATCCAGGCCTATCATGGCTGTCTTGTGAAGTTTCGGAGGAAGAGTTCAGGACTCAGAAATGCTGAATTAGAGTTCCAGAAGAGAGGAACTATACAGACAAAAAGCTCCAGAAACCTGCCTAGGGGTCCCTTGAGTCTTCCCTGAATAAGCCATGCCCATGAAGCCACTAGGATGCTGGATACTGAATGGATCCCATAATTCACAGGGCTAGGAAGCTTCTGAGTTTTATGCAGCCAGAGTGGAGAGTCCTTGTTGATCACCTGGGTAGTCAGTAAAGACCCTGTAAGGCCAGTCCTCTGTGATGGGATAAACCATCCTTAGAGTAAAGACTAACCCAAAGCTGCTTTAACAGAGTTTCAAAACCAGCAGAAAAAGATCAAACTGAACAACAAATAGGTGAGTGTTGGAACCAAGCATTAAATTCTTTAAAGAAAAAGAAACTCAGACAATCAAAACAGTCGAAACACAGCATTTAATATCCAATTAAAAAAAAAGATCAATATGCCAAGAATCAGAAAAAAATGACTGGGGGGGGGGAAGGCAGTAGAAGTATATCCAAAGATGACAACAATAATGGAATTGTGACTATGACCAAAAGAACAATTAAAATCAACTTTGATAAAATAAAAATAAGATTAAAGAAATCAACCTATACTAAACAGCCAAATAAAACTTATAAAATTAAAAAAAAAACTTTCTTGAGTGACTGTGTTAGTTTGCTAGGCCTGCCATAACTGAGTATCAAGACGGGGGCTTAAACAGTAGGAATGCATTTCTCACAGTGATGAAGGCTGGAAGGCCAAGGTGAAGGTTTCAGCAGGGCTGCTTTCTCCTGAGGCCTCTCTCTGTGATTTGCAGATGGCTACTTTTCACTGTGACCTCGTAGGGCCGTTTGTCTGGAATGTCTGTCCCTTATGCCTCTCTCTGTGTTCAAATTGTCTTCTCACAAGGATGTCAGTTCTTATGGAGTTCAGGTTTCCCATATGACCTCATTTAACTTCGATGTCCTCTTTAAAGTCTCTGTATCATTTTTTGAATAATTATTTCCCCCCCCCTTTTTTTAAGAGAGATTTTTGCTATAGGGTATTTGTGCTTGCCAGAAAGACAGAAATAGAGAGACAGAAAGTGAGAAATCACCAGCCTGGGGTAATGGCCACATCAGAATCCCTTCTCCTCCAGTTTCCTCTTGGAAATTTGGGCATGCATGCACACACATCCAGTGTGAGTTTTAAGCTGCCTGGTCTGGGACTCGACCCATGGTTGACTATGGTGAGAGTCCAGTGATGTAACCATTCTGCCATCTGCTGCTCTCATTATTGCTATTATTTTAAAATTTGCTATAGGGCATGTGTGTTCACCAGAAAGAGAGGGAAAGTGAGAAAGAAAGACACCAAGAACAGGACTTAGGCCGTGGTCAGTCAAGTGGGAGTCCAGTGCCCTAACCACCATGCCACCTGTTGGTCTCAAGTCTCTGTATCTTTTTTTTTTTTTTTGAGGGTTTTTTTCTGTAGGGAGCATGCGCTCACCAGAAAGACAGAAAGAGACAGAGAGACAGAGAGTGAGAAATCACCCCCCAGGGGGGATGGCCATGCTGCAATCCCTTCTCCTCCAGTCTCCTCTTGGGATCTTGGGCATGCACG
>NW_006198262.1:414826-421026 GCF_000334495.1 Tupaia belangeri chinensis
CCAGAGGCTGAGACACCTCTCTCATCGCCTCTGAGATCAGCTCAGGGAGAGCTCTGGGGTGCTGGTACGGGGGGCGGGATCCTCTTGTGCTTGATTCAATGGAGAAATGGACCCCCTGACCCAAAGAAAGAAACTCCACCCAGGGTAGAGCCACACATCACTCCGCCATGGAAGGCTTAGGGGGTTTCAGAGACCTCAGGCTCTACAACCTGGGGAACTTCAGCTGAGAGGGGGAAGATGAGCATCAGTGTGGACATCTCAGTGTGGACGGAGGGAAGAGAATACACCTGAGCTGGCCAAGCCACAGCAGGATGAGAGTGTGCTCAGACATGAAGGCTGGGAGGAGAACGGTCCTGGCTTGGAGCTTTCTGCAGGGCAGGGTGGGCACAGGACGGGACCAGCAGGACCAGGCCTGGAGAGCCCCGCAAACACCCTCCTGTTCTGTTGTAGGAGCTGCATGTTGGGCTGCCGTTCAGTGAGGCAATGTGGAGCTCAATATTGAAAATTCCTAAGTCATTGTACAATTTGACCTGGACGTCCCCTATAGGAGTGTTGTCCGACACATGCACCCATCTGGGTGTGAGACTGCATGTTCCTGAGTGTAGACACAGCCGTTAGAGGACAGAGACTATTGGAAACAACCCAACTATATCAAAGGGAACTGGCTACTTCTACTTCCTTACACGAGGAGCTGCACCGTATGGATTTACCCTCTTGCCACATAAGTTGGAAACTTAGAATATGTGAATCAGCTGTTTTCGGGAACTGAGCAACATGGAGCCCTGATCCCCAAGAGAAGGCAGACAAGTTAACTGGGTTACACAGTCTTCCCTGCTTTGTTTGAGAGGTACATTCTTTTTGAAGAGGTTTTGGCTATAGGGCGTGTGCACTCACCAGAAAGACAGAGAGACAGAGAGACAGAAAGTGAGAAATCACCCCCCGGGGGATGGCCACACTGTGATCCCTTCTCCTCCATTTTTCTCTTGGGATCTTGAGCACATATGCACATGCACCCGGTGTGAGTTTAAGCCACTGGGTCTGGGACTCGAACCACGGTTGACTACATGGGAGTCCAGCAACGTAACCATTATGCCAACTGCTGGTCCAGAGAGGTACATTCTTGATACAGATCAGGGAGAGGAATCCAGGCCTATCATGGCTGTCTTGTGAAGTTTCGGAGGAAGAGTTCAGGACTCAGAAATGCTGAATTAGAGTTCCAGAAGAGAGGAACTATACAGACAAAAAGCTCCAGAAACCTGCCTAGGGGTCCCTTGAGTCTTCCCTGAATAAGCCATGCCCATGAAGCCACTAGGATGCTGGATACTGAATGGATCCCATAATTCACAGGGCTAGGAAGCTTCTGAGTTTTATGCAGCCAGAGTGGAGAGTCCTTGTTGATCACCTGGGTAGTCAGTAAAGACCCTGTAAGGCCAGTCCTCTGTGATGGGATAAACCATCCTTAGAGTAAAGACTAACCCAAAGCTGCTTTAACAGAGTTTCAAAACCAGCAGAAAAAGATCAAACTGAACAACAAATAGGTGAGTGTTGGAACCAAGCATTAAATTCTTTAAAGAAAAAGAAACTCAGACAATCAAAACAGTCGAAACACAGCATTTAATATCCAATTAAAAAAAAAGATCAATATGCCAAGAATCAGAAAAAAATGACTGGGGGGGGGGAAGGCAGTAGAAGTATATCCAAAGATGACAACAATAATGGAATTGTGACTATGACCAAAAGAACAATTAAAATCAACTTTGATAAAATAAAAATAAGATTAAAGAAATCAACCTATACTAAACAGCCAAATAAAACTTATAAAATTAAAAAAAAAACTTTCTTGAGTGACTGTGTTAGTTTGCTAGGCCTGCCATAACTGAGTATCAAGACGGGGGCTTAAACAGTAGGAATGCATTTCTCACAGTGATGAAGGCTGGAAGGCCAAGGTGAAGGTTTCAGCAGGGCTGCTTTCTCCTGAGGCCTCTCTCTGTGATTTGCAGATGGCTACTTTTCACTGTGACCTCGTAGGGCCGTTTGTCTGGAATGTCTGTCCCTTATGCCTCTCTCTGTGTTCAAATTGTCTTCTCACAAGGATGTCAGTTCTTATGGAGTTCAGGTTTCCCATATGACCTCATTTAACTTCGATGTCCTCTTTAAAGTCTCTGTATCATTTTTTGAATAATTATTTCCCCCCCCCTTTTTTTAAGAGAGATTTTTGCTATAGGGTATTTGTGCTTGCCAGAAAGACAGAAATAGAGAGACAGAAAGTGAGAAATCACCAGCCTGGGGTAATGGCCACATCAGAATCCCTTCTCCTCCAGTTTCCTCTTGGAAATTTGGGCATGCATGCACACACATCCAGTGTGAGTTTTAAGCTGCCTGGTCTGGGACTCGAACCATGGTTGACTATGGTGAGAGTCCAGTGATGTAACCATTCTGCCATCTGCTGCTCTCATTATTGCTATTATTTTAAAATTTGCTATAGGGCATGTGTGTTCACCAGAAAGAGAGGGAAAGTGAGAAAGAAAGACACCAAGAACAGGACTTAGGCCGTGGTCAGTCAAGTGGGAGTCCAGTGCCCTAACCACCATGCCACCTGTTGGTCTCAAGTCTCTGTATCTTTTTTTTTTTTTTTGAGAGTTTTTTTCTGTAGGGAGCATGCGCTCACCAGAAAGACAGAAAGAGACAGAGAGACAGAGAGTGAGAAATCACCCCCCAGGGGGGATGGCCATGCTGCAATCCCTTCTCCTCCAGTCTCCTCTTGGGATCTTGGGCATGCACGTACATGCAGCTGCCATGAGTTAAAGTCTTGGACTTGACACCACCCTGTAGAGCATATGTAGTTTCCTAGCCCCTGATATCCATCTTGACCACTTGGCTGCATCTGGCCAATGGCATATGAGCAGAATCAATGTGTCCTGGTTCTGTGCTACAGTTTTAAGAGCTATGGCATGGCTTCTCCATCTCTCTTGCTTTCCCTCCATCCATCATAAGAATGACATGTTCCCAAGAGCCATGGCTTCCTCAGCCTGGATCTCAGAATGAAGATGTAGGAGCAGAGTTGCACTGCAGATGATATAAAACAAGAGTAAGCAGTAACACTTGATTATGACTGATTGAGATTTGGGAGCTATTTGTTACCAGGACAAAACCCAATGAAAACTGACCAGCACACTACTGATGTGTGGATAAAAAGAACTGGCCATTTAGGATGTTTGTACCTTTATTTGTGCATATCATATCTGAGTAAGAAGTAAATAAATATTTATATTTGCTTTTTAAAAAGAATTATTTATTTAATTCTATTTGTTGTTATTATTTTTAAATTTGATGAGAGAGAGAGAGAGAGAGAGAAAGAGAGAGAGAGAGAGAGGGAGGGAGGGAGGGAGAGAGAGAGGAGAAAGCAAACCACCAGGTCTGGGACTCAAACCATGTATATTTATTTTTAATTATATATGCTGTATATGTATGTGAAGGAGTTAAGACCATACCATCTCAAAATATTAATTTAAGGCACTTAAAGAAACAGCCTGTGCAAGATTCTGTCTTTTTTTCTGTTTTTTGTTTTTGTTTTTTTCTTTTTCTCTTTCTTTTCTTTCTTTTCTTTCTTTCTTTCTTTCTTTCTTTCTTTCTTTCTTTCTTTCTTTCTTTCTTTCTTTCTTCTTTCTTTCTTTCTTTCTTTTCTTTCCTTTCTTTCTTTTTAGTTTTTGTTATGGGGCATGTTTGCTTGCTGGAGAGAGACAGACACAGAAAGAGAGAAAACAAGAAAGCATCCCCCTGGCATGGGGGGTGGCCACATCATAATCCCTTCTCCTCCACTTTCCTCTAGGGATTCTGGACACATATGCACACATGCCTGACATGTTTTACAAGCTGCCAGGTCAGGAACTGACCACTCAGTAGGCCATGTCTATCTAGTTGCTCCAACCACCACACCACTGGCTGGCCCCTTTTCTGTTTCCTAAAAGCTGGGTGAAATTATAACATGAAAGACACCCTCCCTGAACTAGAGAAGCAACATCCTTATTGTCAATGATACGCTGACACTGATAGAAATCCATATAGACCTTGTTCAATTAATTCTGACCTTTTAAGCTTCTTCACATAATTTAGTTGCTTCTTCACAACTCTCTTTTGTTTGTCTAATACAGTACATAAGTAACTGATTCCAACTGCTTCTTTGGGTTTTCTGTGTAAAACTTGTTTTAAAATAAATGTATGTGCTTGTCACCTGTTGATCTATGTCAGCTACATTTTGTTTTACTAGTTTTGTGGGGTTTTTTTTTGTTTGCATGCACACTCACCAGAGAGAGAAACAGAGAGGGAGAAAGAAAGTGAGAAATCACAGTCTCCCCTAGGTAGGATGGCCATGCCACAATCCCCTGTCCTTCATTCTCCTCTCAGGATTTAGGGCACACTCATACACATGCACCGAATATGATTTTTAAGCCACCAGTTCTGAGACTTGAACTGTGGTGTCAGCCATGTGAGATCTAGCACCTTAGCCTCCACTCCACTGGCTGGCCCTGTCACCTTAATTCTTGAGCCCAGCTGGGATTCCCTGAGGATGCAGATGGAGCATTACTACCCTCTCCCATGTGTATATATAAGTGTACACCCATTCACGCTTCTGAGAAGTGATGTGATCTGGGTCTGCTATTGCTGTTGAGGCCTCTAGGTCTCTCAGCCGCCTTTCTATACTGCACAGTGTGAGCAGGAAGGCTGCAACTCCTTACCACTCTCCAGCCTGTTAGCTTCTTATTACATCCCTGCTTTAGAAGCCCTTGATTTCACTTTTTCCTGGGAGTTTCTCTGGAGTTGGCTGCATCCCTTCTGCATCCTGTCCTGCACAGCCCAGAAACTCTAGACACGGTCCTTCCTCCTTTCCAGAACAAGCTCCTTGCAGGTTTGGGAACGGCAGCATCTTTCCCCTGTCTCTCATTTCCCAGTTCCTTATTCCTCTTCCCACTGCTATTAAGTTTTCAGTAGCCTCCTCTTCCCTCTTTTGTTAGTCTGGCTTCAATACTTGGGAAATGAATTTCCTTTTTTTTTTTTTCCCCTGACATAGTAGCAAGGTTTCTGCTTCCCTTCCTGTACATCCTCACCTCAACTCTTCCGGGCTTCAGTTTTGCCAGAGCAACATATCCAAGGACAGAACAGCCAGGCAGACCCAGGTGGGATTCCACTTGGTTCAAGCACACCTCAGGCAGCATTCCTAAAATTCCGGTGAAACTAAAAGGCTTCATAGGCCTGTGTTGAAGAAGACACAAGTGCATTCCCAAGGCATCTATTGTAGTAAACCTCACATTTCTGTGAGACTTTGGTCTATTTTATACCAAAGTTTGGGGATTAAAAGCTGATGTGTAACTGTCATGAAGAAGACAGTATTTTATGCTTAAATACAATGTGGATATGCAAGTAAAAAATTGCTGCATTCACAGTAATTTTTTAAAAATATTTTTTATTTCATTTTCTTTTATACATTCAATCACATTATTTAGCTTACAAAGTGAATATTCCAACTTGTGAACATTTCTCCCTTGTCTAGTGGATAAACTATAAAATTACCAACAAATACCACATTTCTTTATCCCTTCAATGCTTTGCCTTTCTATTTTCCTTCTAAATGGTCTTCCTCAGACTCTACTCTTTCACACACAGTATATCAGGTATTCACATCCATTTACTGTGTTTCTATATCCTTTAGTCAATCAATTCCCATCACAGAGTACGGACACTTGGTATATATTAAGTGGGGATATACAATGTCTCTCCTTTATAGCCTGGCTTGCTTCACTCAGTATATCTTCCATATTCTTCCACTTTCTGTCAAAAGCCATGGTCTTATTTTTTATGGGTGAATTGTATTCCATAGAGTATATGTGCCACAGTTTTTCAACCCATTCATCTGTTCGTGGGCATTAGGGTTGGTTCTATGTCTTAGCAATTGTGGATCGTGCCACAACAAACATCGATGTGCACTCAAGCATCCAGACCCATTCGCAGTTATTTTTAAGGTGAAGTAAGACCATGGGACTCGTCGGGCCCCTCTCTGGCCCGCGCCCGTCTCTGGCCGAGCAACACACGCGTTCACTGCCGTAGCCACATTTCATACTAGCCACTCCCTCCCGCTCTGGGGATCACTGCCTCCCCGCCCCCAGCTCCCCTGACACCCCGCCCCAGTGCCCCCGCCCTTCCAG
>NW_006198262.1:422801-424675 GCF_000334495.1 Tupaia belangeri chinensis
GGTAGTTACAGGACTATCGCTAGCTTCTAAGGTGTTTCATCCACATGCATGGTAAAGTTCATGCTGGCTTTGGCAGAAAGTTTCAATTTCTTTTTTTTTATTTTTATTTTTATTTTTTTTGCTATAGGGCACATGTGCTCACTAGACTGACAGAGAGAGACAGGGAGACAGAAAGCGAGAAATCACCCCTCAGGGGGGATGGCCACAACTGCAATCCATTCTCCATTCTCCTCTCGTGATCTTGGGCATGCACGCACATGCACCTGGCGTGAGTTTAAGCCACTGATTCTGGGACTAGAACCGTGGTCGACTACATGGGAATCCAGCGACATAGCCATTATGCCAACTGCTGGTCCCTGTCACCTTAATTCTTGAGCCCAGCTGGGATTCCCTGAGGATGCAGATGGAGCATTACTACCCTCTCCCATGTGTATATATAAGTGTACACCCATTCACGCTTCTGAGAAGTGATGTGATCTGGGTCTGCTATTGCTGTTGAGGCCTCTAGGTCTCTCAGCCGCCTTTCTATACTGCACAGTGTGAGCAGGAAGGCTGCAACTCCTTACCACTCTCCAGCCTGTTAGCTTCTTATTACATCCCTGCTTTAGAAGCCCTTGATTTCACTTTTTCCTGGGAGTTTCTCTGGAGTTGGCTGCATCCCTTCTGCATCCTGTCCTGCACAGCCCAGAAACTCTAGACACGGTCCTTCCTCCTTTCCAGAACAAGCTCCTTGCAGGTTTGGGAACGGCAGCATCTTTCCCCTGTCTCTCATTTCCCAGTTCCTTATTCCTCTTCCCACTGCTATTAAGTTTTCAGTAGCCTCCTCTTCCCTCTTTTGTTAGTCTGGCTTCAATACTTGGGAAATGAATTTCCTTTTTTTTTTTTTCCCCTGACATAGTAGCAAGGTTTCTGCTTCCCTTCCTGTACATCCTCACCTCAACTCTTCCGGGCTTCAGTTTTGCCAGAGCAACATATCCAAGGACAGAACAGCCAGGCAGACCCAGGTGGGATTCCACTTGGTTCAAGCACACCTCAGGCAGCATTCCTAAAATTCCGGTGAAACTAAAAGGCTTCATAGGCCTGTGTTGAAGAAGACACAAGTGCATTCCCAAGGCATCTATTGTAGTAAACCTCACATTTCTGTGAGACTTTGGTCTATTTTATACCAAAGTTTGGGGATTAAAAGCTGATGTGTAACTGTCATGAAGAAGACAGTATTTTATGCTTAAATACAATGTGGATATGCAAGTAAAAAATTGCTGCATTCACAGTAATTTTTTAAAAATATTTTTTATTTCATTTTCTTTTATACATTCAATCACATTATTTAGCTTACAAAGTGAATATTCCAACTTGTGAACATTTCTCCCTTGTCTAGTGGATAAACTATAAAATTACCAACAAATACCACATTTCTTTATCCCTTCAATGCTTTGCCTTTCTATTTTCCTTCTAAATGGTCTTCCTCAGACTCTACTCTTTCACACACAGTATATCAGGTATTCACATCCATTTACTGTGTTTCTATATCCTTTAGTCAATCAATTCCCATCACAGAGTACGGACACTTGGTATATATTAAGTGGGGATATACAATGTCTCTCCTTTATAGCCTGGCTTGCTTCACTCAGTATATCTTCCATATTCTTCCACTTTCTGTCAAAAGCCATGGTCTTATTTTTTATGGGTGAATTGTATTCCATAGAGTATATGTGCCACAGTTTTTCAACCCATTCATCTGTTCGTGGGCATTAGGGTTGGTTCTATGTCTTAGCAATTGTGGATCGTGCCACAACAAACATCGATGTGCACTCAAGCATCCAGACCCATTCGCAGTTATTTTTAAGGTGAAGTAAGACCATGGGACTCGTCGG
>NW_006198262.1:424787-430285 GCF_000334495.1 Tupaia belangeri chinensis
CCGCCCCTCCACTTCCGCACCGGTCCCGTCCGTCTGCGTTGGCCGCGCCCCTCCACTAGGGCCCAGAACACAGGCATGAATCAGAGCCAGGTCACTCGGGATCCAGCACACTCCGCTCTGCCGTGAGGCGTGAGGAAGGTCGCGCCGTCAAGCTCCGCCTGCCTCCAGCGGAGAGACTTCGCCATTGGCTGACAGATTATGCATATGAGGCGAACAGATTCCATCCTTGCTGCGGCTTTGGGGCGGAAGAGTGGGGTGGAGAGTGCGGGCAAGAGTCAGAACTAGTGGAGGATCCTGGGAGCTAGGGGCGGGGCCAGGAGAAGTCCCGCGGTGTATTGACCTATGGGCGGGGCCGGGGCGCTGGGCGGTGACCTTCAGGAGGGACTGGGAGGAGCCTGAGAGAAGGGCGGGGCAAGACTAGAGGCGTTATTGGGAACTAAGAAAGATCGAGAGCGTAGAGCCTGGCAGAGGCTAAGGGCGTGGCCAGGACGTATTGTGGTTCTCTTGGGGTGGGACCTCGGGAGTGTGCGGCAGAGGGCCGAGCGCGCAGTCGCGTTAGGGCTGAGGGCAGGCCTAGGGAGGCCTGTCCTGAACTCAGTGCGGCCATCTTGCGGCGAAGCCTAGGGAGGCACAGGTCCTGGGCGGGAGCCGGGCCTAGGGGCGGGGCCTAGGCCTGGGGGCGGGGCCGGGGGCGGAGAGCGGGCCGGCTCAGAACCAAGAAGGGTGATCTCGGTTGCAGGCTGGGGGCCCAGACTGGAGCGGAGACCTAGGGCTTGCGACGCCACGATGAGCACCGTAGACCTTGCCCGTGTGGGCGCGTGTGTCTTGAAGCATGCAGTGACGGGTGAGGTGAGGCCAAGCGGGCGGCTGGCGCGCTCCCGGCACCTACATCTGGGGCTGAGGGTGGGTCCTTAAGAGTTATTGAGGGCTCGGCTCGTAGAGAAGGGTGTGGGGCCCTGGTCTGGCCTGCAGTCCCTGATCTGCCTGCTAGGTAGGCTGTGGAGCTGCGGAGCCTATGGCAGGAGCGGGCGTGCGTGGTGGCCGGGCTGCGGCGCTTCGGCTGCATGGTGTGTCGCTGGATCGCCCAAGACCTTAGTAGCCTCAAAGGTCTCCTGGACCAGCATGGCGTGCGCCTGGTGGGCGTGGGGCCAGAGGTCCTGGGCCTGCAGGAATTCCTGGACGGCGGCTACTTCTCCGGAGGTGTGTCCTTTCCCCGCCCCTCAGGGGTCCAGAGATTCTTCCCCGAACTCAAGGCTGCCCCCTGGCCTTTCTCCAAGGGAGGCTTTGAAAACTATGGGCTAATCTTAATTCCCTCACCTCCTGGCCCTGGCCGGCATCCAGGTTGTGCCTTGGAGACCAGGGTAGTCTCTGAATTCTGCCCCCTCCTTTTCCACCTATCACCTCTGACTGTCCACCTCTCCTCTGGACAGTGGACACTCAACCCTACCCTGCCCCTCCTGGTCTTGGGTGAGCAGGCTGGGTGGATAGGAGACAGAACCAGATGCAGTAGAGTGAGTCTAGGTGGTATGGGAGGGGGGCGGATGCAGGCCTGAGGCACACACCTGTGGCTTCTGCTTTCCAGAGCTGTACCTGGATGAGAGCAAGCAGTTCTATAAGGAGCTGGGCTTCAAACGGTGAGTCTGTGTGTTTGGGATGGGCACCCACAGGGTGGCATAGGCTGAGGAGCATGATCTGCTGATTGCCAGCAGAGAGGTTTGGGGGTGTCAGTTGCTTCTTTATTCCTCTTCTCCTGCTGCCCTCTACTCAGCTGTCCTCTCATGCCCCTGGGGCAAGCCAGCTCTGGTAGCATTGCCCACTCTAGTTACCCTTCTGCTGAGTTTTCTCTTGGCTGCTGGGTTTCTATAATGAGGCTTCTCACCCAAGCCGTAGCCTCAAGAGGCTGGAGCGCCCAGACCACCAGAAAGGCTCGGAGTCTTGTGCTCAGCCAAGGGCCATTCGAGACTTCTGGTGCCTGGGTCTCCCTGATTGGTACCATCAACTGAACCAGATCCCTAGGCCCACCCAGCCAGGGGCCCACCCTCTGTAGGGCCTCAGGCCAACCAAGCCCTGAGCCAAGTGCCCAACCTGCTCTTGGTTGGGCTGGAGGCCCTTCTGTGGTCTGGGCTGGTTGCTGGTCTGCCTGCCCTGTGCCATCTCTGAGCCCCTGGTGAGATAGGTGGATGGGAAGACTTGATTGGGAACTAGGTCCTGCATCTGAGAGATTGCAGGCAGGCACTGGAGCTCAGTCCTCACCAAAAAGCCTGGGTTAGTTAGCTGGTGTCTTTACAGGTACAACAGCTTGAGCATCCTGCCAGCCGCCATTGGGAAGCCGGTGCGTGATGTGGCTGCCAAGGTTTGTCATGACCAATTTTGTACAGGACTAGTGGGTGGAGGGAGCCCCTTAAGGGCTTCTCTCCAAGGCTGACCTGGGCCCTGCCCCCTCTCTCCAGGCCAAGGCTGTTGGCATTCAGGGGAACCTATCTGGGGACCTGCTGCAGAGTGGAGGGCTGCTGGTGGTCAGCAAAGGTAGGATGGGGAGAGGCTGCCTCGTGACACCCTGCTCCTTTTTCTGGCTTCACCATGGCTTCTTTGCAGTATGGCCCCACTTGAGTGTTGGCTGAGCTGGGCAGGGTTGCTGTGGGCAGAACTGCTCATGCATCTCAGTAACTAGGTGGGACTGTGGCTGGGGAGGGTTGCCAAGTGCAGCCAGTAGGCTGGCCTACCCTCTCTCCTCCTGGAATATAGGTGTGCAGTGCAGGTGGCCTGCAAGGGCACCCTGACCACCTCCCCTGCTACTACAGGGGGTGACAGAGTACTGCTGCACTTTATCCAGAAGTCCCCAGGTGACTATGTCCCCCAGGAGAGCATCCTGCAGGCCCTGGGCATCTCTGCAGAGGTCTCAACCAGCAAGCCACCCCAGGTAAGCTTGGGCCTGGGGTGGGCACTGCCTGCTGAAAACAACCCATCCCACTCCACCTATAGAGCTCCCCTGGGCTGATGAGCACTTGGTATGACCAGGAGCTGTGCTAGAGTCATTTTGTGTATGGTAGCCCTTGGGTGTAGGTATCGCTGTTTACCTCACTTTGCAGAGAACAGGCTGAGAGGAACCGTGGGGCAAGGTAGCTGGATGGCAGAGAGAGGCCTATCCTCTCTACCTCAGGAGGACTGGGGTTTGCCCACAGTGACCCTCGCAGGCATTAGTGTGGTCCTGTTGGCTGTCCTCCTGCGCTCTCAAAGACAGGAAGTGACTGACAAGTCAGGCTGTCTGTTGTGTCCTGCGTGCCCCCTTCTCTTTTGGGCCACAGAATGCCCTATGGACAGCCCCAGTGGCTCTTGGCCCCCAGGGAGTGTGGCCAGCCTGATGGGCCCCTGTTGCCTCCACAGTGCGACGAGGTGTGTGCACGGTGAAGGTCCCAGGCCTCCATGGATCTGCATGGTGTCTGCTGCTCTGTTTGTACTGGAAGACGGACTCAGTGAATCATTTCGGAGTCACTGGGCTGGTGCCCTCAACTTTAGCTGGTCCTTGGGCAACAATGAGCCAATAAAAATCAAAGTTCCTGGGCAGCATGATTCTTCATTGGCTCCAAGTACTGTGTCCTCGGCAGGACCCACCCCACTTGCTATTGAGTTTCTTGAGTCTGGCAGGGCCATTGTTGGTCATCGTCCCAGCCATGAATGTTGCTGTTTCTTAGAAGGAGTAAACCCGTGCTTGGGGACCACAGGTTTTTGGGCACATGAGGTTCTGCGGACTAATGTAACTGACCTGCCATTTCCTTCCAAGGTGACATTAAGCCCTAGCCCCACACAGGGACTGATGACAGGAGAGAAGAGGGTAGGGTGGGCTCCATCCCCAGCCTCCAGATAGGATCCCAGAGGAAGTCAGAGGGTCAGTGCTCACATTAGCCTTGGGGGTTAGTGAATTTTTGGGGAGCAGATGATTTTGATTCCAGTTGGCAGAATCCAGTGGACAGTCAAGTACTTTTAGAAAATGGATTGGTCTGCCAGACCAATCCATTTAAAGGGCCTTTATTGACACGACAGTGGTCATTTGCACCTAGCTTGGGGCAGGCTGCTGGGGGCGGCTGCAGGGAGAAGCCTTGATCGGTCTGGGTGGGTATGTTCAGCTCCTCAGCCACCTTCCCTCTGGGGTTCTAGCAGGTCCTGAGCAAAACTCCTGACTGATTCCCCCATTCTCAGACCTCCCCTTTCTCTCTTTCTTTAATTGCTAGTGAGATGTACTCACCAGAGACAGAGACAAAGAGAAGGAGAAAGCACTCCTCCCCCACCACGGGATGTGGTCATATCACAGCCCTTTCTCCATTTTTCCAACCTGTTGAGATTTGGGGCACACATGCTTGGTGTGCTGTCAAGCTGTAAGGACTGGGATTTGATCCGCTGTTGGCCAGGTGGGATCCATATCCCTTAACTACTTGGCTATGGGGTTGGCCCAGGCCTCCCTTCGCAAGGGTCTCTCATCTGAGTGAGTTCTGCTGACCAACTCAGTGCCTCCCTGAACTTCTCTAAGCCTGGGTGACCATAGTGGCCTCCTCATTGGCTCAGGCTCTCCCTCCCTGCTTTATTCTCAGTGGCTATTTAAAATGCAGCTCCTCCTCTGGTGTGGTTACTCAAAATCCAAATTCCAGATTCTCAGCTGCAGCTTCCCAGGTGCCTTGGCTGGCCACCTAAATACCTCATCTCCTTTTTGACTCAGGGACTCCTCCACCATCTGAATGCATGGCCCTTGGGGCATTTGGGGGCACCCTGTTCACTGCTAGGGTCCTAGGAGACTTGGCAGGAGCACCCTTTCCTCCCCATCTACTCTCTGTTGTAGCTCCCCAACTTGCCCACTACTTTGCCCAAGTCTACTGCCATCCATCTGACTGCCTTGGTCCCTCCTAGACAGACAAGGAGCCGGCTTCTTTGAAGCGTTTACTTTAGCTCGAATCTGAAGCTCGTGGACATTTGATGACAACGCGCTTTGGGGAGTGGGTGGAAGACAGTTAATCGCGTCTACAGGGCTGCCATGCAAGCGCTGACCCTCGCGGTCAGGCCAGAGGGGGCGCCCGGCAGCACATCACTCACTCCTGGGGTGTCTGGCCGGTGGCTTCTCTCCAGGCTAGGCACGCGGGCGCGGTACCGCCGGGCCACCGGGCACGGGGCACACGCCTGGACCCCGCCAGCTGCACCACTTCGCGCGGACGCCTCCGGACAACGGGTGGACGTGGGCCACGCATCGCAGCTCTTCCTTGGCTACCAGACTCGGCATCGCTCCTTGGGGTGCATGGGAGTGCCCCGGGCGCAGTGGAATGCGTCTGCGAAGGCGGCTAAGTTCTGTAGCGAGCCTAGCACCCTAAAATCGGGCAGAAAAAGTCATCTGAGACAGGAGCTGGGTAGGGGCGTGGGAGGCGTTGGGGGCGCGAGGAACACTTGCCTGTACTTCAGCGGACTGTGGACGTCAGTCTTGATGGATTGGACGGCGAACTCCGGCCGGTAGGAGC
>NW_006198262.1:430596-466006 GCF_000334495.1 Tupaia belangeri chinensis
CCGGGCCGGGGGGAGCCGCACCACACCTGTGGGCGCACGAGGGGCGTGGCCATGGGTCTGGAGGGGCGGGCCTTCAGGGATGGGAGGGAAGGGTAAAGGCGGACCTGGGGTGGGGGATGGAGGATGCCCAGTTCTTGCTAGGGGTGGGGAGGCGAACTCCTAGGGCGGTGGCAGGGAGGAAATTCCATCCACCCCTAGGCTGCCCGTTCTGGGATGGAGAAGGAAAAGCCAGCAGTCTCCTCCTGACATGGACTCTTCCCCAGTTCCCACTCCCCACTCTCCATCCTTTTCCTCCAGCAAGCCTTCCAGGCCCACTAGTTCTGGTTCTGTAGGGGGTGGGGCTTGGCGGTACACAGAACCCTTGAAGACATTCTGCAGCAGACTATACAATGATGGGGGGATAGGGGACCAGGGCCTGCCACTGCACCTGAGCATAATTGATGAAGAAAAGCTGGTTGTAGGTCAGCTCCAGCCCGGGCAACTGCTGATCCTTGCCGCCTTCTGCCATCCACTTCAGGTAAGCCTGCAGGCACCAATCCATGCTGGCCTGGGCCTGCTTCATCAGGACTCCAGGGCCCCAGGCAGAATGGAAGTCTGGCTCTAGGACCTACCCCAGGTGGGGGTCCTGCCTCTGTAGCTAAGGGCTGGTTTACACCATCAGGGCTCTGTTAGGGGTTCCAGGCAGCCCACCAAACACCCATTCCTGAAGTTACAGGTGCAGAGAGCTGAGCCTTGCAGGTGTGCCCATTCATTGCTTCTTACTGAAAGGTGTAAAATGGTTCCACTCCCAGCTAAGGTGAATAGATAATGTGGGGAGAGATGCCCAGGTGCCTGCCTGCCCACAGCCAAGAGGTATCCCCAGTACAGATGGAAACTGCCTATACTTGGCCACAGTCCCTGCCATGCTGGAGGCCCCTGTCCCCAGATGGGCTGGGTTGCTATCTCCTCCCCCCCCAAAGGACTTCTGCTTGGACCCACCTTGTAGGCCTGCCGCACCCCTCCATTGTCAGCAATGTTTTCCCCGAGAGTGCTGAATCCATTCACCTGAGCACAGAGAAGACAGGATGGGAGGCAACCTGGGCCCTGGCTCCCCTTACCCCCTGTGGCCAGGGCTGGGGTGCAAAGCTGGGAGTAGCTGTGGGGCTCACGTTCTGCTCGTCAGCCAGGTCCCAGGAGTAGTTGCCATACTGGTAGATCATGCACTCGGACTGCTCCCGGAAGTGCTGGGCTGAGAAGTTACTCCACCAATCCAGCATGTTGCCATTCTTGTCAAAGTTCCGGCCTGTGGAGGGGCAGGCAGCCTACGTGCCCCTGCCGTGCTGTGCCCTAGCCCCCTCTGATAGATGCCGCTCAGCACCTGTCCTCTTCTGCACCTCCTCCAGCCATCCCCAGTGTCTAGAGCTCAGAGGTTTGGCTTGTGAACAGACATTGAGCCCTGGAGACCACTGGCATGCTTGTTGGGGTTGTCACATTGTTGAGGGCTACTCAGCCCCCCAGTCAGAGAGGGCTTCAGTAATCTTCTGTGCCACCCCTGAGGTTAGGACCTGGAGTCCTGGAGGCTCTGTGGTTTAAGGGCCCTCTTGTGATAATCAAACTTTCTAAACCCCAGGTGATGGGAACACACAGCCCCTGGGGATGTGGGGCTAAGCCTCTGGAAAACCAGCTGTGCATGGTAGCAGGCCCCAGGACCGAGGCAGGTTGTCTCCTCCCAGTGTAAAGGTCAATATATCAGGGGCCAGCACACTCCTGGGCTGGAGGATATTGACCTCCCCAGTGTTCCAGGCAGTGTTGCTGTCCCTGTTTCCCAGGCTCAGGTACTGGGTAGAGTCAGGATCATGGATTTGAGCCCCTGTGTCTTCTCCATGCCTGGAACAGGTCCACTGGACAGGGCCCCAGCTAGGCACTCAAGACCTGCTCTTGGCTCCTGGGATGCCTGGCACATCTTTCCATGCACTGGTCTCAGAGTCCCCACCTGAATCACCAAGAGGTAGAGTAGACCCCTCCCCCCAGTCTGCTCAGGGAGAGGGGAGAGTATGTGTGGCTTGAGGTTGGAGCACCACATAGGTAGCCCCCCTTACCGTTGTCGTCAAAGCCATGTGTGATCTCATGCCCAATCACCATCCCGATGCCCCCGAAGTTCAAGGCCTGCGGTTGCTCCTTGCTGAAGAAGGGGGGCTGGAGAATCCCGGCAGGGAATACTGTCCCCAAGGTAGAGGACACAGAATAAGCTTTGAGTGAGCACACCTTCTGTGTGTCAGGCTTCGGTGCTCCTGTCATTTAGTCACCCACAGCCTAGGAACTAGAGTTTAGGACTACCCCCAATTTACAGATGAGGAAACAGGCTCAGAGGTTGAGAGGACAGGACCAGTATGTGGCAGATCCAGGACTCAAGTCCAGGTTTTTTTCCTTCATTCTGTGCTGTCTTCAGGAAGGGGGCTTTGCTGAACACCCCCTCTAAATCCCTCATGAGCTGCTCAGGGCTATAGAAACAAATCTTCGCAGGTGGGTGGCACAGGGTGAAATGGGAGAGACTGGTCCCTATTCCCCTCTGAGAACAGGCTGGGGAACCCCCTGGAGGAAGGGTTGGGCTGGGGGCTACACATGGTCCCTGGACTCTGGCACTAGAGAGGTTGAGGCGATGGGGAGGGGGGCGAACATACCAATCTGGTTTCGGTTTGGGGAGTAGAACGCATTGACCACAGCGGCCCCGATGATCCAGCTGTGATAAACAAGCTGGTTATTTGGAGCCTGCATCTCCCAGACCCTCCCACAATTCCCTCTCAGCCCCAGCTGACCAGAGCCCACCCCAAGGAAGCCCATTTCAGAGCAGCTATACTAGAGCAGGGTCCTAGGCTAATCCCCAAATTTGGTCCCTCTCTGGGGCCCCTGAGGGAGGGGGAGCTCAGGCTCCTGAAGCCATAGGATGCTGTGGGAACTCTGAGGCAGGCCCAGCAGCCCTCGCCAGCTGGCACTGCCCAGCAGGTCGTATCTCGATGTACCACACCAGCCACATCACTCACAGATTCTGATCCACCTTTTCCCGCAACTTCTTGAGGCTCCGATGGGCACCAGCCTTGAGGTTCTGCAGACCGTTCTCAAAGTACAGGTCCTCTGAGAAGTTCAGCTACAGGAAGAGGGGCTGTCACTGCCTGGTGCTTGGGTGGGTCATGGAGGAGCTGGGGAGAGGCTGAGTGTGCCTGGAAAAGGATCTCAGGACTTGCCACGCAGCCAGGCATGTGGCTAACAGGTTCAAAGTGTAGGTGGGCTGGGGTAGGGGGTCTCTCAGCGTTTCTGTGACCCTGAGCAAGTTTCTTACTCCCTTCAGGCCTCATCGTCCCATCTGTAAACTGAGGGTAAAGTTAGAGTTGCTCCAGGGCACGGTGAGGGTGGCTGAGTTAGCAACTGGGAGGATGGCATGGTGCCTGCCACACCATGCCCCCTCCCAGATAAGTGAGGGCTCCATGTCTGTGGGGGCTGGTTTGCGGGGCAGATAAGGTTGCGGGACAAGGGGACAAACAGATCTAAAGGGTCATCTCGTGGGGGCGCACGTTGGAATACTCCTCATCCAGGTGCTTGTTCTTCTCCTCCAGGATGTAGTCGGGGTAGCCAATCTGCTCCCGGATGCTCATGGCCTGAGGAGGACAGGAGGGGCCAGGTGGTGCCTGCACCACTGCAGGAGTTGAGGAGCCCAGGGCTTCCAGGCTCTGCTCCCCGTTGCCATGTGGGGAAGGAGCCAAGGGACACAGGACTCAGCTTCTTGAGCCCCTGCCTTGCAGGCTGTGGAGTTATTTAATGGGGACAGAATGTGCAGGGGCTCAGCCTGACCTTTGAGCCTGACAGGCAGTTAGGGATCTAGGTGGGGGCAAAGGGCTAGGAGAAATTACTTGACTACTGTTTGTCACACTGAACTCGGAGGGGCTTATGCTGAGTCCTGTCCCTTGCTCCCAAGGTCATGAACACCTTCACTGTTCCTGAGGGGTGTTAGAGGTTCCCAGGCTTGGCTTTCATTCTTGCTTCTGCCCACAGCCTCTTTCTGAGCGAGCTCTGCCCCACTCCACTTTCCTCATCTCTAAAGTGGGTATAATGAAGTCTGCCTTGTGCTTCCCTCTCCTGGGGCGGGGGGCTTCCTCAGTTACCAGCTCCACCACCCATCCCTGCAACTCCCAGTTATCCCAGGCTTACATACCTTCTCCTGCGCCTTCTTCTTGGACTCTTCATCCATCCAGCCCAGCTCATCCAGGGTCTCTACAAACACTGCCCGCACCTTGTTGATGAGTTCTCTGACCTGGGGAGCATGCATGCCTCCTGTCCTGGGTTTGTCCCGAGGCCAAATGACCAGCATTTGGGGACTTACTGGGGTCTAGACCAAAACACCACTCAGTTCAGGCCCAGGATCATCCCGTTGTGGGCCTCTTTGGGAAAGGGTGGGATTGGTGGTGATGATCACCCTGGGACAAGGTCCTCCCTGCTGCCTATTGGGTCCTCAGAGGGAGCCCAGGGTTTGCCTCCTCTAGACTCCTAGCATGTTCCATGTGTACCCTCCCAGGCTGCCTGCAAGGTCTAGGGGTCAGGGGCTCCAGGGTAGGCAGGGTTCCCTTTGGCCTCCCTCCATCTGGAGGGCACTGGAGCAAGCATGTGCTCCCCCAGGTACCACTGAGCATGAATGGGCTGCTGGGGATGATGGGGCCTTCTGTCCAGGAGCAGAAAGTCACAGGGAAGGTGGTGGTGATTTAGTCTGCTCCCTAACTTGTCCTGTGGCCAGTGTCCCCGTGGGGAGGCTGTTCTAGGGTGAGTAGCTCTGGGGTGGGCTATGGACAGGAGGCAGGCAGGGCACCCACCATGCTCTTGCTGTCGCCAGGAAAGGCCTCCTTGACGTAGAGGGAGCCCACGGCGCTTTCCATGTTGCTGTTGACATAGCTGACACACTCGCGCCAGCGTACCTCCTCCACTGTTGTGCCATACAGCGCCTGGGGAGTCATGTGTTCATCCACTCATTCCACCACATCCACCAACATCCACTTCCCAACTGGCCTTGTGTGGGGCCTTAGGTTTAGGAGGTGAGCAGACTCTCCCTGTCCTGGGCCTCAGGGTACCCAGGGGCCAGTGGAGAACACAAGATGAACTCAGAGATGTGCCTCTGAAAGGCTGGCCACGGATTTGGAGAAGATATGTATACAATTTTGAAGGGAGGATTCCTTTCTAGGCTGGGATTTGGGTCCCTGCCCTCACCATCTTGATCTATATTAGATGTCTAGCTAGACTCACTTCTTGACCCCAGCCCCACCTCTAAGGCCCAGGGCTGATTGATCCTGGAGCAAGCTGACTTGGACCAGCTCTGGCCCCAGTTTCTCCATTGGTGAAATGACAACAGAGTTGGCCCAGACTTGCCCCTAGATCTCAGGTTGGCCCAGGGACAGATCTGCTCAGTGTCCTGGGTTGTGTGGATTCCTGGCCTTCTAGAAGTCATTATGACCTTTCTCTCCTAGTGATCTTGGACTCTACTTCCTCCCTGACACTAGGTTGACAGATATCTCCAGCCCAACATACCACATAGGAGTCTGGCTTTGTCCTAGCCTGCTGCTGCCCTGGTGTCCCCCTGACTCCTCTTGGTTCCTCATTCCCCATTACCAACCTCTCAGCATCTCTTGTCAACACTCTCGAATCCATCATCTACCAATGCCCTGGTTCAGCCCTATCTTCTCTCACTGGGATGACCACACCAACTTCCTAGAAGGTTCCTTTGTCCCACTCACTCCATCCCCAAGCAGCCAGAATGACCACACAGACAGGGACTCTGACTGTTTCTGCTCTTAACACCCCGTGACTCTTGGTTTATATGGAATACAACCCAAATGCACTGCTCCAGCCCATGATTACTAGGCTTTGCCTCCCTCCTTGACCCAGTCTCCTTCCTATCCACTCACTTGGCCCCTGGGCCTGGCCTCTTGGGATCCTGCCTGTTCCTGTCTCACAGCCTCTGCACTACCTGTTTCTGGTCACTGAAGTGATAACCCAATCTCTTCATGCTACTTTTCCCTCTTCATCTCTTCCTCTTCATATAATATTGGGTCATTAGAAAAGTCATGATGCATTTTTTGCATAGAAAAACAGAAAAATATGTTATGACTTTTCTGACAACTCAATATTTATTGGTTTTGATAGAGCAGATTTCTGTTTTGTGGACCCAGGAGGATAGGTCCTTCTGCCTCACTCATGGCTCTGATCCCACTGATGACCTGTTGGCTCATGCCTACGCCCAGTACCAGAAAGGAAATGAATGATGAGCCAGGTTCTGGGTAGGGGCAGTAGCCTCCTCTGCAGGGTCATGCTCACCTTGCGGTAATTCACTCGTGCATCCTTGAATCGCTGGCTCAGACTGCTAATTCGATCTAGTACTAGGCGCCAGACCAGGTAGTTCTGCATGGTTCTAGGGGCAGAGGCAGGGGGTGAAGGAATAGAACAGGTAAGTGTATTTGTCAAGGGAAGAGACATGACTTAGGACCCTTGGCCACCATATTCCACCCCAAGTAGAGAGTTCTGAGTGCTATCCAAGACAACAACCTCCAAGATACAGGCTGTTTGCCCTAGATCATTGAGATGCCTCACATTGCTAATGTAAGGCTCCACTTGCAACTAAAATTTGACTCCTTCGTGTCCCTCACATCTCAGCGTAAATGCCTGATACAGTCTTCTCCTGAAAGCAGGAGCTACTGGGAAGAGCAGAAAGCAAGGACAAAAACGCCGAGACCTCTTGGGACCTTCCTTGTGTCTCACCTGGCTGGGTAGATATCCATGATATTTTCAAGATTCTGTAGATAGGGGATGCCATAGACCACCACTTCCTCATTTGGCAGCAGCTTAATTTTGACAGACGATAGCACAGTTTGTATGAAGAGAGTCCAGTTAAATCCCTGGAAAAGGAGGGAGTTGGGGAGGAAGGGGAAGAGAGAGGTAGACACGATTCCTGGACATCTAAGAAACCCAGCCCCCACTGAAGAATATTTTTAAAAAATAAAAGAGAAGGCACAGATAATCAGAATCAGAAAAAAGGTAGGTGACATTACTACAGAGTCTACAGACTATAAAAGGTAAGAAATTATGTTTTCAAATATATTTGAAAACTTAAGTGTAATGGGAAAATTTCTGGGAAAACACACTTAGCAAAAATGACAAAGAGGAAATAGAAAATATAGTTTTATAGGTTACATAACTGAATCTTTAATTGGAAACATTCCTTTAATTTGAAAAAAGTTTCCGGGCCCATTTGGCTTTACCAATACATTCTATCTGACATTTAAGGGAGGCATAGATACTGCCAATTGTACTCAAACTTTCCAGAGAAGAAAAAAAGAGAAAACCCTTCTGACTTCATTTATAAGGCCAAGAATAACTTTAATACTAACATAAGGATATTGTAAGAGAAGAAAATAGGCCAGGTCTGGGCTGCTCCTCCAGTCCCCCAGCCAGTGCCTGGCACCTGGGGGTCTGACCATGAGGAACCACTGCAGTCAGGGTCAGGTGGAACCAGGAGACAGAACTGTGCCAGGGTTCTGAGCAGAACGTAGGGCCTGGAGATCTGGGTGGAAGTCTGCAGACCTCAGAGAAATCATTTATGATTCTAGATAGAAAAAATCTAAGCAAAATATTAGCAAATAGAATTCAGGCGTACCTACATAAAAATGGTAATATATCCCAGTCAAATTAGAATTATTCAAGGAGTATAAGTTTGGGTAACATGTGAAAATCATCTAATTTCAATATATGCAGCAAAGACACTTAATAAAATTTGGTGTCTATTCATGATAATAGCTCAAATTAAAAATAGAAGGGAGTTCTATAATCTGTTAGAGGAAATCTTTAAAAGAGCAACAACAAAAACAACCTTATAGCAGACACAAAATGTAATGGTGAAATGTTGCAGGCTTTTCTTCTAATCTCAGGATGAGAACAGGACATCTATTCTCATAACTTCAGTATTATGCTAAAAGTCCTAGCCAGTCTGATAAGACAAAACAAAACCAATAAGGATGAAAAGAGAATATATAAAATTGTTATTTTCCGCTAATGATACGGTTTTGTGTGCATAAAATCTGAAAGGGTCTACAGATGAACTATCAGGACTAATAAGTGAATTGAGTAAATTGCTATATATCTTAGCAATAAATGAGATTAATTACAAAATGGTACCATTTCCAATAATATATAAAAAAGCATCTAGGGATAAGTCTAATAAAAGATGTATAGCACCTTGAAATAGAAAACTACAGAACTGATTGAGGGAAATTAAAGAAACAAATGAATAGAACATTGGTCCATGGATTGGAAAACCCAACATTGCAGCGATGTCAGTCTTCCCCATATTGATGGGGATGTTCAAAGTGATCCATATCAAAATTCCAGCAGGTTTTCTTGTGGAATCAACAAGCTGATTTTCAGTTTTACATGATACTACGAAGGACCAAAAATAATGAAGACAATCTTAAAGAACAAAGTTGTCAGACTTGCTCTACTGGCTATCAGGACTTATTATAAAGCCACAGCGATGAAGGTAGGAGTGGTCGGCATGTGGGTAGATAGAAAGACCACACGAACAGAAGAGTCCAGAAATACATACACAGGCATACACACAGACGCATTTATGCAGACACAAAGACATTTGATTTATAATAAAGATGGCACACAGACCAGAGGCTAATGGGGGAGGGTCTTTTCAGTAATCGGTGCTGGATTATCTGGAAATCTGTAAGGAAGGAACAGAACAATTCCTACATCTCACTGTACACACAAAAACCGACTCAATTGTGAATCGTGAACCTAAAGAACTTCGGTGGTAGATAAGGCTTCTTAGAACACAAAAGAACACTAACCATAAAGGAAAAAATTGCTAGTCTTTGATAAGTTGATGAATTGGACAATTTTAACACCTCCCTGAAACAAAAGAACCATTGTGAAAATAAATTCTCAAGTTGCTTGCTTATTTCATTTGGACATAGAAACTGACCAAGAGGTCACACCCAAAATACGTAAAGAACTCTAAAAAGATCAATAAGAGAAAGGCAAACAGCCCAATAGAAAAAATGGGCAAGAAACTCAGATGTTTCAGAAAAGAGAACAACCACTAGCTAACCAACATGAAATAGTGCTCTGCTTCATTGACTGTCAGAAAAAGTCAGATTGAGCTCAGGTGAATGAGAATGACTGAGATGGAAAGAATGGCTACTGCCCAGCGGTGGCAAGGGTGGGGTTGGAGATTTGCACAGTGACTTTGGGAAATGAAAAAGGTTTGGGCATTTCTGTTATAATTGCACACAGGCATGTTCTGTGACCTGGCACTTTCATTCCTTGGCATGTACATAACAGATGTACCCAGGTGCATGCCAAAAGACATGTACCGAACGAGCATATCAGCAGTCTTCAGAGACGTCCAGAATTGGAATTAACCCAAAGGCCTAATGACAGTAGGTTAGGGATATAAATTGTCCCCATGTCCTTAGAATTGAATGCTATTCAGCAATCGATACGCGTGCAGGATCGCCAGATGCCGAGGCATGTATGAGTCTCCCCTACAGAATGTAAAAGAAATGAAGGCTGCTTTAAACAAGCACCTTCTGCCTGGTTCCAGTTCACTTGTGGTGAGTCAGGACAGTGGCTGCTTTGGGGAGAAGCACAAAGGTGGTGACTGGGAAGAGGCACACGGGGCTTCTAGGGGCCAGCAACGATTTACTTGGTTGAAGTAATGGCTGTGTGGAAGTGCTCACTTTGTGGTAGTTCTAAACACTACAAAAGCATTAAAAATCAAATGTCCCCAAACCCTGGGTTCTTGGACATTTCCCTGAATCTACTCCATGCCATCTCCATGGCAAAGATCAGGCCATTCGAGGTCTTTCTTCCCTTATTTAGTCCGTTTACAAACTCTGTGTCTTGAACAAGAGCCGCCCCTTCCCTTCCACCGCTGAAGCCATGGCCATCACTGACTGGGAGGTGCAGCAGTCAGTGATGGTCTAGTCTTCTGACTAGTCTCCCCGCTGCTTGTCCTCATCCTTTAGCCTATATCCTCGGCAGTCCGCTCCTCCTGACACAAGTTGTACCCTGTCCGGCTCCACGCCCCTCTCACTGAGAGCCCAAGCCTTTGAAGTGACCCCTGGAGGTCAAGCATGGTCCATCCCTTCACTATCCTCTCGCCACCCAGCAGCCTTGCTGCCCTCTAACAGCCAGGCAGCCTGAATGACCATGGGACTCACTGGACCACGCATGTGCAAGACGGCCACAGGCTCAGTTCCCTTCCACTTCAGCTTCTTACTGGGTGTGGCCGTTTCTTGCTGTCCTCGTCCCACCCTCTTCCCTGCCTTCTGACACAGTCTTCTGACACAGTCTTAGAGTCCCTTCTCTGCTTCCTCTCCCTTGTTGGGATACTGCAGGTGTTTGGTTCACAGATGGAGCCTACGCCAGGAGAGGGCCTCCAATTGGGCACTGTTCCCCTGTGCCCCTCTTCCCTCTGACTTGGGCTCACCCTGCCCTCATCCTCTGCCCTCCAACTTTGTCATCACTTGGTTGGCACAGCCATGGCTCAGGGCTGTGGGGGTGGGGGGGTTGTAGGGGTGGCAGAGTCAGCTGGCTGAATGAGCCCAAGGTTGAGGGCAAAGCCATACTCACCTCTGTCAGGGCTGGGCTGCTCCTCCAGTCCCCCAGCCAGTGCCTGGCACCTGAGAGTCTGGCCATGAGGAGCCACCATAGTCAGGGTCAGGTGAAACCAGGAGGCAGAACTGTGCCAGGGTTCTGAGCAGTGCGTGGGACCTGGAGACCTGGGTGGGAGTCTGCAGACCTCAGAGAAGTCAGCATCCCCTCTGCAATGCTCTACTCAGAAAACTGGGGTCATCCTAGCACTTCACAGAGGGACGACGGAGCCTGAAGCAGTGCAGTTGGCACTGCTGTGCTGAGCTTTGGCTATCTTGCCCACTGCAAGGATGATTACATACTACCTGTGCTTGGCGGTGGGACAGATTTCTGAGGTTTAAGTGAGGGGCCAGGAAGGGTCAGGTCAGGTGAGGTGTACAGACCCGGGTGCCCTCAGCAGGACTGCCTCCTGCATCCCCTGTGGAGCCTAAGCCAGCCTCCTGTGTTGGGTGGACCCACAGGGCCTCACCTTAAGCCCAAACTTGTTCTGAAGCTCCTCCAGGTCCATCCTGTGGTACAGGGTGGTCACGTCGTGCCTCTCCTCCTGGGGTGCTGTAGCCTGCATCAGGGACCAGGTGGTCACATGTAGGTGGGTGACAAGGGCCCAGCCCTAGGATCCCCAGGCCCTCCTTGGCCTGCCCTGGCCCCGCCTCACATTGGCCAGCTGTGTCTCCAGCTCCAGCACCTGCATCATGTCCTCCTGCACCAGGTGGCTGTTTTTGGGGAGACTCATATCCTCCCGCAGCATCGTGGCCACCGACATCATGAACTGCAGGTAGGCTTTCCGTACCTGGGCCAAAGGGTACAGGTCATAGATGGCAGACCTCAGCCACCTTGGGCCCCATGCAACTCTGTAGGGTGAGGGGGTGGGCACGTGATTCAGAGCAGCCCCTACAGAGCTTACTGGGCTAGCAGGCTCTCAGGCACGGAAGCACTGGAGAAGAAGTCTCGTATTGCCTGGGCCTTCCTAGGTCAGGGACCTCCCTCCCTGTCCACCACACTCCCTGGAACAACCCTGCTAGTGGGCTGAGCTCCACAGGTGGAACTGAGATCTGTGGGCTAGGCCAGCTCTCCAAACCCTGTGCATTGATCACACGCTATGCCTGAATGGCACAGGTAGAGTTCTGGTCCCAGTTACATCCCTTCTAGGGATGTATGACCCATGGCTGTATGACCCATGGGTGTATGACCCATGTATGACCCATGGCTCTAAGCCTCCACTCTGCAGGGCTGCGTGGGGATTAAACAGTATGGCTGCACAAAGGTTTGGCATGGTACAGGCTCAGCCAAGGTCCATGGATGTCAGGTGTCAGGGTTAAGTTGGGCCTCCCTCGTCAGGCTTTCCTCAGCCTGAGCATCAGGAACTGGACCCTGAGGCTCTGCATTCCTCCTGAACCTGCCTGCCTTATGTCCCATCTGGAGAGAGGCCAGGAACCACAGAGGTCACCTCTTCCCCACTGCTGTGTCCTTGACAGTGTTTGGTCCACAGCTGCCTGATCTGATCAGGGAGGCCAGACACAGGCTTTCTGAGACACTCCAGTGCCTGCTGCTCTGAGCTGGATCCCCTGGCCTGGTTCCCCAAGCACCCTATCCCATCCCATGGCTCTTGTTTTTGTTCACACCCATATTTCCTCCCAGCTCTACCATCCTTAAAGCCTGATTCACAGCCTGGCTCCACCAGGTGGTCTCACTTCCTGCTCAGCCCCTGTCCTCCCCGACTCTTCCCTCCACCTGGCTAGCCCTGGGCCCACTGGCTCATGGTCCCTTTGTCTCTTTCCTCTCTTGCCTAACCAAATGGTCAAGGAGTGGGTGCAGGGCCCAGGTAACTGCATTATCCCTACAGGCCCTCCCAGGAGATGGGCAGTGTGGCCCCTGGCTCTGCACTGGTGGGGTGGGATAACAGTGTCTTCCCCCAAGGGCTGCTCAGATGGCTGTTGAGGGAACTGTCCCCTATGACAATGAAGGTGAAGGTGCATCTGCATCCCCTGCTCTCAGTGCCAGGCTTGATCCGCCCAGGTGCACATGAAGGCTAGCAGTATGGTGGAAGGGTCAAGTGTACCAACAGGAGAGCCAGGTCACAGGCAGGCCTTAAGGGATGGGTCGGGTTTTGGGGGGTAGTATCAGGCAGCAGGGCCCCCAGCTCACCTTCTGGTTGCTGCCTCCGTTGAAATAGTACTCCCGGGATGGCATGCCCAAGGTGGGCTGGTCTATCTGGAAGTACAGAGGGTATGACCCTGGGCAAGGAGCAGGGGTCCCTGCAGCCTGGCTGAGGTCGGTAGCAGCCCGCTACTCCCAATAACCCTGAAATCAGATACTGGAGGTGTGCCGTCCTCCAGGAGTGTAAGCCATGCTCTGAGTGACAGAGGGAGGCCTGCCAAGACAAGGGGCAACAGTCCTGGAGGGTGAGAGGGGTCTGAAATGGGACAGGCTACTTGGGGGGGGGGCCTCCCAGCACCCTCAGTATTCCCAGAGTGCTTTGCACATTTGCCATGTGTGTTTCTGGCCATCCAGTCATGAGCAGTGTTGGCCCTGGTGCCAGAGGCCTCACTGTTCCTGAGAACCAGGCTGGGCTTGGGGGCCAGTACCTCTAAGCAGAACACAGGTCCTGCTGGAGCCCAAAAGAAGCTCATCAGCAGCCAGAACCCAGAATCACAGACATGGACAAGGGCAGGCTTGGGAAGCTCAGGTTCTGGGGCACGCCCAGGGTTCAGCCTCCCCCAAGCCCTCGCCAGGCACAGGGGACCCAGCCTACCCCAGCCCCCCGCACATGGCTCGTACGTAGATGATGTGCCGGCTGGAGTTCTGGTCATCGTTCCAGATGAAGAGGTCAATGAGGACACGCCTGTTGAACTGTGTGTTCATCACAGCCAGCTGTCGTTCCAGCAACCACTCGGGGCCTGGGGGGGTCGGCAGCCCATACTGTGTGGTAGGCCAGGCCCTGGGGCAACATCCTAGCCCCTGGTTTTAGCTTAGCCCCTTAATGGACAGTGAGTCTAGCCTCCTATGCCTGAACTTCAGAGGGTGTTAGAGACACCTGCTTTGCTCAGGGTAGTGACCTCACTGAGAGCTTGAGAGCAGGAGTTGGGGGATATGGGAGACATATTTCCTTAAATGGCCCGCAGGCAAAACGGGGTCTGGGCACAGCATCTGTACCAGGACCACCAACTGCTCTGTATGTCAGCATGCCCCCAGGGTCAGAGGTGGGCCAGAGCAGAGAGTAGAGCATGCACCTGAGCTGGGAGCGCAGGGCTTCAGCCTTGGCCTGGGCCAGGGAGTTGAGTCCTGAATGGTCTAGAAGGAACACCCCTCTGCAGAGCTGAATGAGATCAGCCCCAAGGAGCCCAAGGAGTCCCCATCACAACTGGCACTGCCTCTCCAGTGGGGCTAGGCTTGGCAGGTTGGGCCTCTCAGGGCTCCTAAAAAGTGAGTGGCCAGCCAGTTGGGTGGCCTCCCCTGGAAGTTCTCAACTCCAAGGAGCACCAGGCCCAGACACCCTCTGTCTGTCTCAGAGGCTGCCACCAGATCCTGGCCTTACCTTTAGTTTCGTTCCAGTCGTCCATGGCCACCGGCCAGCCTCCCACTGCCTCTAAGATGTCCAGCAGGGGCTGAGAGTCTCGCTTCTCTATCACGCCTGAGGAGGAAAGTAGTGGTCAGCCACCCAGACTCCTGGTGGTGCAACATGCCACAGCCAAGACCCTCGGGGACACTAACGTCCAGTACAACCCCCCATCCCATTACAGACTCAGTCTCGGCATCCCCCCAGCACAGAAGACAGAAGGCCTGGGAAGAGCAGAGCCTGGACCCAGGCAAGAAAGGACTTGGGGGCCTGATACAAGCACCCGAGCTTCCCAGGACGAAGGAAACGATGCAAAGGAGCTGGCAGGCAAGGAGGCAGGAGCAAGTATGTCTAGGAGTAGTGGTGGCCCCATAGGTGGAAGGGTCCTGGCAGCAGGGAATGCTTTGAGAAGACTCGGGAGTTGGCAGCACTGAGAGGGGGGGTGGTGGGAGGACTAAGCAGGAGGAGCCCTCAAGATTTCTGCCTTGGTTGGGATGGGTCCCCGCCAAATTTGTGTGTTGAAAATTGATTGCTATTAAGGGGATGCAAACTTCATCTGAGATGCTATTAGAGGTGGGGCCTATAGGAAGTAATCAAGATTAAATAAGGTCACCAGGATGGGGCCCCTGTGACTGAATCCAGGTGGCTTTATAAAAAGTTGGACACAGACCAGATATGTGCTCTTGCCCTCTCACCCCTTGGGACCCTGCAGAGTGTGCCCACCAGCAAGCAGACCTTCTTCAGCTGCGCGTGTTATATGTATATGGGCATGTGTGTATGTATATATGTATGCATGTATGAATATTTATCATATATATGTGAATGTAGTATTGTGTGAGAGAGAGCATGTGTGTATATGTGTGTACGACTGTTATACTGTATATACATATACATGTGTGTATGTTATGGAGCAGATTTTGGTATTTTGGTTCCCGTTAAAAGGATATACATGCTTGGAGCACCCAGACCCAGACCCCAACCCCCTTAAGCCTTCTGCCCAGAGGTCCTCAACCTTGGATCTCTACAACCACCAGCTGAACAAACCTCTGTTTTTGGTAATGTTACCTAGTCTGTGTTATTCTGTTATTACCGAAAGCAAATGTATCAAAACAACTTTCATGCCCAGGATTGTGGGCGACCAGTGATGCTGAGTAGAATATAAAACATACTTTCTCTAGTGCAGTGGTGATCTGGCAAGAAACTCAGGAGCGTTTGAACCAAAAATCGAGTAAAGGTGGGAAAGTAGAGAAAATCACTGTGTAAATAAACAAACACCACCCAAACAGGGAACACGAAGGCCTCAGGGCTCGCCTCAGTTGGCCACCATCACTGCATATGGCGGGTCAAAGGCAGGCTGACTGTGGGGAGCTTCACATTGGACTAGAGAAGACCCAGGTGACCGTGATGGAGGCCACTGGCCTGGAGAAGCTACAGGTGGAGTCCTACGGGATTGGATAGGGGATGCGTTTAGCTTTATCTGGTTGGTCTTCAGCTGGAAGCAGGAGGACAAAGTAAAGCTGTCCGCTATAAATCAAGTCCTGTTTGTTTTGGGTCAATTGTTACAGAGGTTATTGTTTAGCTTCTTGGGCCAGTTACAGTAGACAGGGGTCAACTTCTGGAAGGTTGCTGCAGATTGTGGGTCAGGGCTCGATTTTAGATACAGTATGTCATTGCCTGTTCGTACATTCAGTCCCTCAGGCCCAAAACAAGTCAATGTGGGAACACGGAGGAAGTTGCCTTCGCCTGGTGAGTGTTGGTCACACACCAGGTGAACCGACTCTGGTTTCCACGGGGAGGAGAGGAAACAGCCCAAGTGTGCCCGAGCACAGGGTCTCATGAAGACACCCCCTATAAAACTCCCATCAGCTGAGGTCACAATGTATTCCAAGTACACTAGAAAAAAATCCCTCTCCAGGAGATGTCCCAGGAAAATAGTTGGCTTTGAACCTGGTGCTGAGTGTAGAGAGGGGAGTCTCCCCAGGCTGATTGTGTAGACTCCCCAAGCCAAAAGTTTAAGGGACTCTGGGATAGGGTACCGAAGCATGTAAATCCTTTAAATGGGAACCAAAATACTGAAACTCTGCCCCGTAACACAAGTGCATGTGCATGTACACACATACATATCCACACTCATTCACACATACCCACACAAACAATATGCATACAATATAACACCCATATATATTTATGTGCACATGCTCACACACATATGTATGCCAAACACACATACACAACATACATAATGTTCATCGATAAACACACACAAAGATATACACATGTACACACACACATAACAGGAACAACACACACGAACAATATACATGTGCACAGAACAATATATATGTGCATGTGTATACATAAATATATTTGTGAACACACATGTGCACGCACATGTGCACATGTGCACATGAACATACACATACACAGCACACACAAGTACACACAAATGTACATGCATGCACATGCACACACTATGCATAAGAATGCACACAAATACACATATACATAATACCCATACACATACAAACATATGAATATACATACATAAATGCACATTTACACATATAGGCATACACATATATGCATGTACACACATATCTATGTACACACATGCATACGCAATAAACATGCACATGAACATGCATGTACACATATAATCTATACACGTACACACATACATGCATTAAAACACATGCCCATTTTTCCTGGGCTTCTAAGCCGGCCCCCCCATTGTCTTCCTGCTGCCTGAGAAGTGTGTAAGCCAGAGCACCGAGCAGCTGGCAGTAAGACCGTGCCAGCAGGAAGACTAGACCCCATGGCCAGGTGGGGGTCACAGCACACAGATCCTTTGGCAAGAGTCCTGAGTGGGGCCACTCCCAGCCTGCTCTGCTCCAGAGATCTGGAACTGAGCTGGTCCCTGGCCGGGGATTCCCACCAGCTAGCCGCTCCCTCCGCTCCTTTCTTTCTTTCTTTCTTTCTTTTCTTTTCTTTTTTTTTTTTTTTGCTGTAGAGTGTGTGTGCTCACTGGAAGGAGACAGAGAGAGCAGGAGATAAGAGAAAGGACTTTTTTTTTTTTTGCTATAGGATATGTGTGCTCACTGGAAGGAGACAGAGAGAACGGGAGATGAGAAAGGACCCTCTGCCAGAGTCTCTTCTCCATTCTTCTCTTGGGATTTTTGGTCGCGGGCACATATGTGCCCAGTATGATTTTCTTCCTTCTCTTCCGTTCTCCTCTTGGAATTTTGGGCATGCACACATGTGTGCCTGGTGTGAGTTTTAAGCTGCCAGGTCTGGGACTTGAACCATGATTGACTATGTGGGAGTCCAGCGACATAACCATTACTCCATCTGCTGGTCCTGCCCAGTATGCTTTTTAAGCTCCCCAGTCCAGGACTCGAATTGCACAGTTGGCCATGTAGGATCCAGCTGCCTTAACTACAATGCCACTGCCTACCCCCTCAGCCCCTTCTGACAGCCCCGCCTCCCACTCACTCTGATTCATGCAGGAGCGGTACAGCATCTTGGCCTTCTTCACAGCTGGCCGGTCCTCAGTGGTGGAATTTTCCAGCACCGCTGTGGACAGAGGAGAAGGCTGGACAGAGAGCCAAGGCAGCTGCTGGGAGTCCAGGTCAAAGGTTCTAATGCCCACTGTAACACTTGGTGAGAGGTGGTCCCTCCCCCACCCACTGGGCCTTTATACTGGAGGACTCCCTGTCCTCTGTGCCCACTGGGCAGGGGAAGAAGTGGAGACCAGGAGGGCTCAGTGGGCTGCTCAGTGGTGCATCCCAGCCAAGACCCAGTCAGCCCCAGGCCTGGTGCTGTCCCCATTGGGCCTCACTGCCACCCGCCTCAACCACTGCACCCTCAAGGCCACAGCTGCTCTCCACCTTTGAGGATGACCTCCAGCTCATCTCGAAGGATATCAAAGACGCTGTATCGGGAGTTGGTTTCCGGGATCACGTGGCGCTGCAGCCAGCCTCCACAAGCATACTGGTAGAAGTCATCACATGGTTCCTGGGACGGGTCCATATTACGGAGGATCCTGGCAGCTGCTTGGCCCCCAGGGGTGCAGGAGGGAAAGGGGAGACTAATTTTTAGATGCCCCCAAAGCTTGAGAGACAGTCTCGTTCCTTGGGGATGGGCTGTCAGAGATTCAGTTGCAACTGTGTGCCCTTGAGAGAGATACTCACCCTCTCTGAGCTGCAGAGAGGCCAGAAATAAGGGCAGAGTCACCCAACTTGGATTCAAGTGCTAGGGCCACCACTTATTAACCATATGACCTGAAACCCTGTGTCTTCTCCAAGTCTCATTTGCTCCTCTGCAAAGAACATGAGCAGTCCATCTTGAGGATTACGGTGATGGGACAAGATGGTGCCTGGCTCTCAAGAAGTGCCCAGCTGGTGACCCCGTCCTGTGAGCTGGGCCAGAGCCTTCTGCCCCTAGAGCCCCTTACTTGGTCCCTGGGAGAGGGGGGTATTCTTAGCCACTGCAGGATTTGTTTTCTGTAAGAGTGTTTGGCTTTCTGTCAGAAACCCTGACTGTGAGGGGTCGGGGGAACATGAGCTTCTCAGAGGAATGCTCTTAGCTGGAATGGTTGGGCTGGACCCTCTTTGGATCCCTCCAAAGAGACCTTCGCTCCAATTCTATGCTACTTGGTCTGGTCTAAGCCCGCTTTGAGCCTGAGAACTTTGCAGAAAGCTTCCCTATAGGCCTCTAGGCTCCCAACGTGGGCAGGAAAAGCACACTTCAGAGTTCCTCACTAGTGTTTCTTCACACCATTTTTGTTTTTGTCATCTGTAAGTAGTGGTATAATGGTTCCCAATTTTAAGTCAAATTTCTAGGAGGAAACTTAAAGAGCGTTCATGTTCATTTGAACTATTTTTCTGTCTGTAAACACATGCAGGAGCTCCTGAGATCCTTGGCAGTTCCATGGCTTGTCACGGGGCCTTGCTGCAAAGGTGGAGACTGGAGCTCACCGGTGACAGTGAGCAGAAGCCCAATTCCTTCCACCCCACCATGAGCTTAGTCCACCCAGTCCCTCATCCCTGTGTCAGGACTAGCTGCGCTGCCATCACCCGGAAGTCCCACACGCCCCCCACCGCCCCAGCCCCCGGGGTACGGCTGTGAAAGGCATGGAGGGAGAGGCTTACCTGCCATCACACAGCCAGGGGTGGTGCAGACTTTGTTCAGCTCCTTGGGCTGTTTCACGGCTGCAGGTGAGGAACAGAGTGAGTGCAAGGAGAGGAGTGGGATTGGGCTCAGGTGGGGTAGTTGGGGCTGGGCCTCAACCCCACCTCTGCCTCAGTGGGAGACCTAGCCTGGGGTTCTGAGGGTGGGCCTGGAGGGAAGCCAGGGTCCTCCTCAGGCAGCCCAGACTTGAGGCCTTAAGTGATCCTGAGCTTCATTCCCATTGATCCCTGCAGTGATTGGGGAGCCCCGGGGCGCCCTCTGCCTCCTTTGACTCCCACAGTTGCCCAGGCTGAAGCCAGCCAGTGCTCTCTGCCCTTTTACCCTTCAGCTCTCACCCACTCTCAGGGCAGTGAGCCTGTGCTGCTCCTCTCTGGACACCCCTATCCTCGCCCTGCTCCTCACCCTGAGCCTGCTGGGTGTATTAAGTGTGCCCGGAGGCAGCGCCTGGCAGGCCTCATGGCAGTGCATGGACTCTAGGTGAAGTGGTGCCCCCATGCCCAGTGAGCATTCTGCATCCAGCAGGACCTTATACCCAGCATCCTTGTGAACCCCCACCTGGTAATTGCCCCCACCACTCAACAGAGTCCCCACCCCTCGGGAGGCCCAGTTTCCAGCCCACCTGTCTGGGGCTGTGTTTTGGTAGGGAAGGGAAAGGCTACCTCGGGGCTTTCGATTTATACTGGTCTTCTCTTCCTTTGAGAAGCACAGCCGGCTAATAAAGCATGGTAGCTGCTTCCCTGGGGAGAAACACACGAAGTTTTCCTATAGTGCTGGGGTGCTGCAGCCCCAACCCCATAATAGGGCTGGTCACCCAGAACTAAGACATGGAAGGAAAGACTGATAGAAGTCATCTTAGAGGGACGGCGTGTGTGTGTGGGAGGTTCCCCTGGTTTGTCACCCCCCTCTCCAGGTCTGTCTCTCCATGCCCCACCTAGAGAATTCTTAGGTTGGGTCTCACCCCTCTCTCCCCACTTCCTCTTCCACCACAGGATGTCCCTGAAAGCCAGGATCCTGGGACAGATACATACAAGCTGGCCCACCCAATAGGCTCATTTAGAGGGAAAGGAGGCCCTACAAAGGAGGTGAGCCCTTTTGGGGATCCTTATCCCCTCATTGTTTAAGGCACAAAACCACCTCCCTCCATCTCTCCACTTCATGCCTAGGAAGGGGGCTGCCTGGTTGGCATCAGGGTCTTCTGGGAAGGCTGTCAACTGCTTGGAAAAGGAGGTGGGGGGAACCCCAAGTCCAAGGACAGGGCACAGCAGCCTCTGCCACTTCCAACCTGGCTAGTGGTTGAATTTCCCCACCAAGTGCAGCACACAGAGACCTGGCAGAAGGAGGGAACCACCCTCAGGGCTCGGACCTAGCTCAGTCCTGGGCACAGAGGTGGCAGAGAAAGTGTTGGAAATCATGGAAATTTGGGGTGTTCCTTGAGGCCTGGCAGTTAGAAGGGCCATTAATCCAAAATTTGATGGTGATGATGATGATGATAAGCTAGACCTTGCCCTGGTCTCTGGAGTTCAGGTTTGAGTCCTACATGGGCCCTGCTCTCGAGGAGCCCGCAGGCTGGTGGGAACAGGAGAAAGTGAGAGAGTAGCGCATGATGGATACGTCGAGGCTAGCTATTTAAAAGCAAATCTGAGCTTCAGAGTAAAGCTTGAAGAATAACACTGCTTCATTTCAAGAATTTCCATTAGGCTACAAGTGTTCGAGGCTGTGTAGTATTGGCAAAAAAAGACACACAGAAAAAGACACAGGCTGGGACCAGCAGATGATATAATGGTTATGTTGCTGGACTCCTATGTAGTCTACCATGGTTCGAGTCCTGGACCCAGAGGCTTAAACTCACGGCAGGCATGTGTGTCCAAGATCGCGAGAGGAGAATGGAGGAGAAGGGATTGCAACGTGGATATTCCCTCTGGGGGATGATTTCTCGCTTTTTATTTCTCTGTCTCTCTCTGTCCTTCCAGTAAGTGCACACACCTTATAACAAAAATCTCTCTATGAAAAAAAAAAAAAAAGAAAAGAAAAAGAAAAATACACAAGTCAACAGAACAGGGACCAGAATTAGACCCACACAGATATAAAGGAGCAAAGGCAATTTTGTGGAGAAAGAACAGTTTTTTCAATAAATGGAACAATAGGACGTTTGCATAAAACAACAAAACAAAACAAATCTAGATACAGAAACATCTTCTACCAAAATTAACTATAAATGAACTACAGACATAAATATAAAATATAAAACTATAAAACACCCTGAAGAAAACATGGAAGAAAATCTACATGACTTTGGGTGTGACTTTTAAAATGTGACACAACAGTGCAATCTATAAGGGGAAAAATTGTTGAGGTTATTAAAATAAAAACTTCTGCTCTATGGAAAATCTATGTGACTTTGGGTGTGGCGGTGACTTTTAAAATGTGACACAACAGTGCAATCTATAAGGGGAAAAATTGTTGAGGTTATTAAAATAAAAACTTCTGCTCTATGAAAAGATAAGCCACAAATTGAGAAAAAAATATTTGCAAAACATACAACTGATAAAAAACATGTGGTATCGGGAACCAGCAGTTAGCGTAATGGCTATGTCGCTGGACTCCCACGTAGTCGACCGTGGTTCGTGTCCCGGACCCGATGGCTTAAAACTCACGCCGGGCGCGTGTGCGTGCGTGCCCAAGATCCCGAGAGGAGAATGGAGGAGAAGGGATTGCGGTGTGACCATCCCCCCTGGGGGGTGATTTCTTGCTTTCTATCTCTATGTCTCTGTCTGTCTGGCGAGCGCACGCGCCCTACAGTGAAAATCTCTCAAAAAAAAAAAACCAAAAAACCCCCAAAAACATGTGGTATCCAAAATGTACGAAGAACTTTTAAAAGAACAATAAGGGGACAAACAGATGGTGTAATGGTTATGTTGCTAGACTCCCATGTAGTTGACCACAGTTTGAGTCCTGAACCCAGTGGCTTAAAAGTCATACAAGGCACATACATGTGTGTGCGTGCCCAAAATCCCAAGAGGAGGGTGGAGGAGAAGTGATTACAGCGTGGTTATCCCCCCTGGGGGGTGATTTCTTGCTTTCTGTCTCTTTGTCTCTCTGGTGAGTGCATGCACCCTATAGCAAAGACCTCTCTTAAAAAATAATAATAATAAGGAAATAAACAACACAGTTAAAAAATGGGCAAAAGATCTGAAAAGACCAAAGGAAATAATGAGAAAAAGCAGGGCATGAAAAGATGTTTATCATCATTTGTCATTAGAGAATTGCAGGTTAAAATGAGATACACTGGGACCAGCAGTTAGCGTAATGGCTACTTCGCTGGACTCCCATGTAGTCGACTGCGGTTCGAGTCCCAAACCCGGTGGCTTAAAACTCACGCCAGGCGTGTGTGCATGCGTGCCCAAGATCCTGAGAGGAGAATGGAGGAGAAGGGATTGCAGTGTGGCCATCCCGCCTGGGGGGGGATTTCTCGCTTTCTGTCCCTCTGTCTCTCTCTGTCTGTCTGGCTAGCGCATGTGCCCTATAGCATAAACCTCTCAAAAGAGAGAGAGAGAGAGAGAGAGAGAGAGAGAGAGATACTATTAGAAAAAAACAAACAAAAAACCTGACCATACCCACTGATGTCAATTAAACAGGGCAAAGGAGCCCTCATTTATCACTGGTGGAAGTACATACAGTACATCCACTTTGTTTTTCTTTTTGTTACCTCTTTTTTAAAATTTTTTTTTAGAGATTTTTGCTACCAGGCCTGTGTGTTAGTCAGAGAGACAAAGAGAGACAGACAGACAGACAGAAAGAAAGAAATCGACCCCCAGGGGGATGACCATGCTGCAATCTTTTCTCTTCCATTCTCCTCTCAGGATTTTGGGCATGCACACATATGTGTCTGGCGTGAATTTCAAGCCTCTGGATCCAGGATTCAAACTGTGGTTGACCATGTGGGAGTTGCAATGCCTTAACTACTACACTATCCACTGGCCCCAGCACATCCACACTGGGAGACAGTTTTTGTTGTTTATTTACAAAATTAAACATTGCCCTACAATACAGTCCAGCAATCATGTTCCTAGGTGTTTATCCAACTGACTGAAAAACTTATGTCCACAAAAAAAGCCTGAACACAAATGTTCATAGCAGCTTTATTAACACTTTCCCAAAACTGGAAGCCACCAAGATGTCCTTCAAGATGTCCACCAAGATGTCCTGAATGGATGGATAGACTATGCCACTTCCATACAATGGAATAAAAAGAAATAGCTATTAAGTCGCAGGAAGACATGGATGACTCTTAAATGCACATTGCTAAGAGAAAGAAGTCATTCATGAAAAGCTACACAGTGTAAAATGCCAATTATATTACATTCTGGAAAAAGGAAACTAGAGAAATGGTGAACAGGGGTTGTCAGGTGTTTAGGACAGGGGCGTATTGAATAAGTGAAGCACAAGGGAGTTTTTTAAGGCACTAAAACTATTCGATCTGATACTGTGATGGTGAATACATGATATTAAGCATTTATAAAAACTCACAGAACTTTTTAGCAGAGTAAACCTTCCCGAATGCAAATTAAAGAGTAATTTAGGAGATCAAAGGAGCCCAATAAGCATCTAAATGTATCACAAGTGTATGAAAAATATTCACTAGAATGGATCGAAGATAAAGTACTGAGCTAGGGAACTTTGGAAAAGAGTGGTCTGTGAGACTGAAGGCCAAAGGACCTATAAGTGCTGCACTCTTTTTTTTGTTTGTTTGTTTTAGGGCGTGTGCGCTCGCCAGAAAGACAGAGAGACAGAGAAACAGAAAGCGAGAAATCACCCCCCAGGGGGGACGGCCATGCCACAATCCCTTCTCCTCTCAGGATCTTGGGCACACATGCACATGTGCCTGGTGTGAGTTTAAGCCACTGGGTCCAGGATGCGAACCGCGGTCGACTACGTGGGAGTCCAGCGACATAGCCATTATGCTAACTGCTGGTCCCCTGCATTCCTGATGAAGTCATCCTTCATGGGACCCAGCTTACCAGCTCTGAAAGCACTACACAGTATACTGTAACTGAATGAAGAAGTTAATGGGTAGCAGGTGATTAGGCTGTTGAGTGAGAAGTTACAGAGAAGCGCCTTAACTACTACGCTATCCGCTGGCCCCAGTACATCCACAGGGGAGGAGGCAAGAATGATCCATGTGGTAATGAATTGGAGTTGAAGGCATCAGTATAAACTGATTTTCAGCTAATATAGATGCAGATGGTTACACACAGAAATACTTAAAGATATGTGTGTACATGGGTTAATGTACATACACATAGGTCCTTGCTCTGCCAGCTGAGAGAGGCCAGAAGCAATAACTCAGGAGTAGTGACGAGCACTCTCACAATCAAAATCTTGGTTTCTTTTCTTTTCTTTCTCTTTCTTTCTTTCTTTTTTTTTTTTTTTTAGAGAATTCTTGCTGTAGGGCACATGTGCTCACAGAGAGACAGGAAACTGAGAAATTACTCCCCAGAGAGGTAGCCACACAGCAATCCCTTCTCCTCCAGTCTCCTCTCAGGATTTTGGGCACACGTGCACACATGCCCTGGGTAAGTATTTAAGCTGCCCAGTCCAGGACTCGATCCACAGTCAGTTATATGGGAGTCCAGTGATGTAACCATTATGCTATCTGCTGGTCCCTCAAGATCTTGGTTTCTTGTTTTTTTTTTTTAAAGAATTATTTTATTTAATTTTATTCATCATCATTATTATTATTTTTTCGATTTGACCACAGAGCCACAGAGAGAGTAAGAAAGAAAGAAAGAGAGAAAGCAAGCTACCAAGACCAGGCCTTGAACCGTGGTCAGCCATGTGGGCATCCAGTGCCTTAACCACTATGCCACCTGCCAGTTCCATGATCTTGGCTTCTAAGACCACTATCCACTATAAAGAACCAGGGCTCCTTGGAAAAATGAGCTTGGAGCATCCGGTAGTGCCAAAAGTAAGAAACTGACACCTCCCCCCACCAAGAAAAACTTCCCAAACCCACAACAATGGGGGTACATCAGAGGGCTATAGAGTCCAACTGATAAAGCTCCCAATGGACAGAGCTGGAATAATTCGAGTAATGAGATGAAGTAGGACCAGATTATAATACAAAGTATAAAATAAATATCCAAGAGGGAACCAGCAGTTAGTGTAATGGCTATGTCGCTGGACTCCCCCGTAGTCGACCGCAGTTCGCGTCCCGGACCCAGTGGCTTAAAACTCACGCCAGGCACATGTGCGTGCGTGCCCAAGATCCCGAGAGGAGAATGGAGGAGAAGGGATTGCGGCATGGCCATCCCCCCTGGGGGGTGATTTCTCGCTTTCTGTCTCTATGTCTCTCTCTGTCTGTCTGGTGAGCGCACGTGCCCTATAGTGAAAAACCTCTCAAAAAAAAAAAAAATCCAAGAATGCATACTGAAATAAATAAATCACTGAGTAAGTAAATGAGGACAGATAGACGAATCTCTCATACAGAGAAGCCTAGATATTTTATGCAAATTCTCTGCCTCTAAGGATGTGGAGCGTAACTCCTCACTCCTCAAGTGTGAGCTGCACTTAGTGACTTCCTTCTGAAGGCTGCACTATGCAAAAGGAGAGAAAAAAAGTAAAGTTACAGTGCAGAGACCTAACAAATACTTTCTCAAGCCATGTGGTCAAGGTTAACAGTAATATTGATGAGTCGCTGAAAGTATGTATCCTTGATGTGTGGTCTCTTCAACACATGTTACCCTAGTCCACCCATGAGAAAAGCATCCAAAAAAAAAAAAAATCCCACCTGAGGGACAGTCTATAAATGACAAGGCCAGTATTGTTTGAACCGGTCAGAATCATGAAAAACAAATAAAAAAGGAAAGTCTGAGAAACAGCCCAGAAAACCTAAGGCGACTTGACAATTAAATGTAATGTGGTACTCCGGATAAGAATCTGGAACAGAAAGAGGGCATCAGAGAAAAGCTGAGAAATGTAAGTGAAATATGGATTTTTAGCGATAGTAATATAGCAAATTGGTTCGTTACTTGTGACCAGCATATCATGCAGATATAAGACGAAAATAAAAGGAGAAACTGGAACGTCGGGCTTGTGGCTTAGTGTCTGCAGTACTTCTGTCGATCTGAAATTGATCTATGATTATAACATAGTCCTTTAAAAAATCTGACAGAGGCTCTGAAAATAGAGGACTTTATTAAATGGCGTAACATATGTGTACTTTGAGTCTCGGAGGAGGGACCATATGGACCAAAGTGATCTTGGAAGAGACAATGGCCTGAAATTTTTCAAAATTGGTAAAAGACAAACCTATAGAACCAAGAAGGACAGCATATCCCACGTAAGACAAATAAAATAAAAACTGCATCCAGCAGCATCATAGTCAGACTACTGAGAACTAAACATAATGAGAAATTCTTGAAAGCAAACGGAGAATAAAACACATGGACTGGATGGTAGCATAGCACTAACTCAACATCCTGTGAGGTTGACCCACGTGGGAAGGTTCTGGGTTTACATACAGACACCTCCCTGAACATGCCAGGTACATGTGAGCCTGCCTCATCTAGCTCAGTTTTGGAAACAGCTGAAGCTGGGACATGGGGGGAATCATGACACAAAGACTCTGTTGAGGGTGTCTGTTTCTCTCTCTCTTCCTCAAACCCACTTTATATTCAGGGGAATGAGTGTGAGAATGATGACTGACTTCTCATCAGAAACAGACACCAGAAGATGATGGAATAAACTCTTCAAGTGCTGGGAAGAAAAATGACAAACTATCAGCTTTAGGGGTCTATATGGAGCAAAAAGATTTTTTAAAATGGAAGTGAAATAAAACATTTTAGACAGAATCTAAATTTGTCTAGAATTTGTCTCTACTGGACAAACTACTGCAACAAGTACTAAAATATCTTCACACAGAAAGAACATGAGACCAGCTGGAAGGAAGCCCAGGTCTGTGGGAAGGAATGATGAACACCAGAAAGGATAAATACAAAGGGTCTTCAAAATATTCTTAGCTAATATGCATTATGAAAAACTGTGCATGGATTTTCATTTCTTTCCCCACAAAAATAAACTCATACTTTAATTCTATTTGTCCACGAAAGTTTGGAGTCCCCTGGTGGAGTGAATATAGTGTAATGGGAGATCCAGACAATGCCTCCGGTTAGTTTGTTGCCAGTCTGGTCAGACCTATCTAGAAAGTTTTACTGAAACTGAAGAGGTAAATTCATGCTGCCTTTATGCTTGCATCCTACTTCTCTTGCCTCCATAGCCTTCCCAACCCAGGCTGCCACAAGCTGCCTCTTGAAGGAAATTCCTGGGGGAAAACTGAGCAGAGCAATAGCTTAAGAGTTGCTAGAGAATACAACGGACTCCTATGGCAAGGTTTCCAAAACTGAGCTAGACGAGGCAGGCGTGTTTTTTTTTTTTTTTCACATCCCCTCTTAACTTACAGTGTCTCAATTAATTATCACAAGAAGCTTGCGAGATTCATCATGTTCATTTGCCTGTGAAGACAACTGACTGGTAGCAGGAGCATACATGCAAAGTCACATCCCTAAGGAGTGGCAGAGTTTGGAATTCCAACTCCTGTACTGTGGTTGTCATTCAAAATCCAAAGAGGAGGAAAAGCACAAGCATCAAGATCCTTTTGACACAGGTTGCATAGAAATAAAGCCTTACTTTAATGCTAAAATAGGATCAACCAGAAGGACAGTAAGCAGACTCCACAAAAGGATATTTTTCTCCTTTGTAATTCCAGAAAGGAATACCTTTTCTTAATATTCAATTGACATATTATTTGCTCTTTGTTCTTTTGATGTGCTTGAATAATCTCTGTAACATTGCTAATTATTTTCATGTAGACTCTACATTAAAAATACTTTTGATGTTTTCTCTGAAAGTTTTGCTTTGCAAAAGCTTTGTATTCCTAAAGGTTTCCAAATTCCTTTACTTGAATAAGTCTTTGATTTAAGTTAACTCTCTCTTTTCTCCCTCCCTCCCTCTCTTTAAAAAAAGGCATTGCAGAGAAAATTAGAAGGTGGAAAAAACCATTTTCCCCTGAGAATGTACAGTGCGCACTGGTTGTCATGCAGGTGCTGGGTGAGTTTGACTGTGTGGCCAAGGAAACCTTAGGCTGAGCCATCCATTTAAGGTAGTCCCAGGCTGGTAGGTAGCATCCCTCGGTGATGGATGGAAACAAAACACATCCTCTGGAGGGAAGCTTTTTCAGCACAAGTAACACAGGATTCCTACAGATAAAGCCAATTCAAATATGGATTTATGTTTATGAAAAGAAAATTATCCATGAACAAGAAACAATAAGCCTAGGGTTTCAGATTTTAGAGTTATCTGATCCTAGATGTGTGGAAACTGGCATCGTTGGCACCAAATGCTGACCCCTCTCTGCATCCATGCCTTGGCCACATGACTTTGTAGTCCTCAACTCCTGACTGTGGGTTGCCTATGTGACTTGCTTCGGCCAACAGAATGAAGAGGGAATGACAGTGTTCTAATTCTGAGCCTAGGCCTGGAGAGGTCGTGTTTTCTCACTAGTCCTCTTCAACTTCTGCCAAGGAACTTAAGCCAGGAGAGGAACAGGCATGGCATGCTTGTTGGTCCTTTCTAGAGGGTGAGATTTATATGGAACGGAGCTGCTGCAGGTGAGCCTGACTTAGATCGTCTGACTCTGGTCAAACTGCAAGTGTGTGTCATGATAAATGATTGTTGTGTTAAGCCAGTGAGTGTTGGGCTGGTCTTTCAGGCATCAGTAGCTATCTGGTTGGTGCTGAAAATAGCAAAATATGTTTGAAACACTTGAAGAAAACAAAGAATTGAAAACAAGAACAAAAACCTTTTTTTTGAGAGAGAGAGATTTTTGCTATACGGCACATGTACTTGCCAGACAGAGACTGAAAATGAGGAATCCCCCTCCCCCCGGGGGGAGTGGCTTCACTGCAGTCCTTCTCCTCTACTCTCCTCTGGGGATTTCAGGCACACCTGCACATACACCTGGCAGAGTTTCAAGTCACCAGGTTCAGGACTCAAGCCATGTTTGGCCATGTGAGAGTTCAATGCCTTAACCACTATGCCACCTGCTGGCCCTACAAGGAATATTTTAAAAAATCAGCTTGAAAAAGAATCAATTGCAAATACTAGAAATAAAAATGTAGGGGCCAGCAGGTGGCATGGTGGTTCAGGATGCTGATCTCCCACATGGCTGATCACAGTATGAGTTCCGGATCTGGCAGCTTGTTTTCTCACTTTCTCTCTCTCTCTCTCTCTCTGTCCCTCTCTGGTCAAATTAAAATAAATAAATAAAATTAAATAAAATAATTTTTAAAAAAAGAAATAAAAATGTAGATGTTGAGAATAAAACAACAACAGACCCACAATGGATGGGTTAAGCAACAGATACAACAGAGCTGAAGAGAGTTTGAGTGAATGGGAATGCAGTTTTAAAAAGTTTACTCAGGGGACCAGCAGTTGGCATAATGGCTATGTCACTGGACTCCCAGGTAGTCGACCACAGTTTGAGTCCCGGACCTGGTGGCTTAAACTCACGCCAGGTGCGTGTGCGTGTGTGCCCAAGATCCCAAGAGGAGAATGAAGGAGAAGGGGTTGCAGCATGGCCATCTTTCCTGGGGGGTGATTTGTTGCTTTCTGTCTCTGTCTCTCTCTTTCTGGCAAGTGCACGCGCCCTATAGCAAAAACCTCTCGTAAAAAAAAATAAGTTTATTCAGAATGCCGAACAAAGTCAAAAAGATGAAAAATATAAAAGAAAAATTGAAGGACGGGATGGATGGAGAAAAAAATTAAGTATACATATAATCAGAATTTTAGAAGAGAGAATAGAGAGGATGTGAGCATCAGAGTTTAAAAACATAATGACTGGGGCATGGGCAGTGTGGTGGTTGAAAATCTCAACTCCCACATAGCTGACTACAGTTTGAGTTCCAGACCTGGTGGCTTGAAAATCATATGCATATGCATGTGTGTCCAAAATTCTGAGAGGAGAATTCTGAGAGGAGAATGGAAGAGAAAGGATTATGGCATGGCCATCTCCACACCCACCCCAGGGTGGAGGGGAGTGATTTCTCACTTCCTCTCTCTCTGTCTCTCTTTGAGAAGCACACATACTCTACAGCAAAACCAAACAACAACTAACAACAACAACAACAAAAAACAGCGGCTAAAATTTTTCAAAATTAGTAAAAGTTATTAATGCTCTGGTTCTAGAGTTATGACAAATCCCAAACAGAATACAGTAAAAGAATTTCATAGTTAGACCCTTCATGGCAAAAATGAAAACAACTTGGAAAAGATAGTTCATGTAATAAGAACGTCAATTAAACTGATATCAGATCTCTAAGCAGCTGCAATAAAAGAAGACAGAGAAATTAAACCTTTTTGGTATTGAATCAGGCCACAAGAGAACCAATATTATACTTAGTAAAGTTAGTCTTTAACTTCTGTCACTTCCCAATAGATGTGGCCTAACGTTTAACTAATGGACGTTAGCACATAACGTGGCTGAGTCTTTACAGTGGCTAGCTATAGAGACACGGTAGGGGCAGGTGCCACCATCCTCTTTTGGTATGACTAATTGAGAGGATTTTATCAGCTCACGCATTACAAAGCCATGCATAGCTTCTAATCCAGAGTGGAAAAGTTATCTTGACTGGCTCCATTTGCTTCTGCTACTTATTTTCAAGCCACTGGTGGGGAAGAAAACCGTTCATTCTGTACTGCCCTGTGTGCCAGGAAGGAAGACTATCTCCCACCCCAGGCTATCCCATCTCCTGTGCTCCTGCCGAAGACATGCCTCCTTGATGACGTGCCCCTTGTTTCTTCTCCTAGATAAGCTTTGCATCTTGTCCAGTATGGCAGAGACAGATTTAGACTCAGGTCTGCCCTCTCCCCCATGTTGGCCTCACTGAATAAATTCTTTTCCTTATTCACCAAGTTTTGTTTCTTTGCAGCAAGTGGCACAGACCTGTTTCTGGGTGGTCTGAACAAGTATCCCTGTCAGTTTTGGCTTCAGTCTTCTGAGAAAATAACTAAGCCTAGATTTGTTTATCCAGTTAAACTGTCACTGAAGGATGAGTACTAAAGTCGCTACACAAAAATGAAGAGTTTACTGTTGAAAAATTATTTTAAATCCGGGCTCCCCAAGCTTGTTTGGCCACAGAGAGTCCTGAAGTGCTTGTGATGATAGTGCAGAGTCCAAGATCTTACCCTGTATGATTCCCACCCAGGATGCAGCCCGTTATGAGCTAAACATTTGCATCTGCCCCCAATTCTTACATTAAAGCTCTGACCTCATATGTGACTCTATCTACAGATGGACTTGTGAAGAGGTGATCAAGGTTAAACGGTGTCACAGAGGAGGAGCCCTAATATGGAGGGAATGGCATCTCTGCAGAGGACACCAGAGTTTGCTCTCCACCCTGTGAGGACAGAGCAAGAAAGTGGTCGTCGGCAAGCCAGGGAGAGAGCCCTCACCAGGAATGGAATCAGCTGGCACCTTTGATCTTGGACCTCACAGCCTCCAAACTGTGAGAAAACAAACTTAGGTTTTTAAGTAACCTAGTCCATGGCATTCTATCTTGAAAGCCTGAGCAGGCAAGATTGGGCCCAGATCTGTATTTTTAACAACTGCCCCAGGTTATTCTGATTATCAGACAAATTTGGTAGATGTTCTAAGGCAATAATTCCTAAACTTTAATGTGCAACCCTGATGATCTTCCTAAATGGGATCTTCCTAAATATAGGCCTGAGCCATAGACCTGGATTGGGCCCTGAGTTTCTGAATGTCTAATAAGCTCCAAGGTGATGCTAACACCACTGGTCCATGGATCACACTTAGAATAGGAGGATCCAAAGTATGTATTTCAGAAAGAAAAAAAAAATTTTTTATAAGGACTGCCTAAGACGTGAGAAGAGTGATGAGCAACAGAATTAATTAGGATATGGGAAAATCTAAATAAACATTGACTATTAAATAACAAAGTTGCCTGTATATAGTAGAGAAAAAATAAGAGACCAAGTACTTAACAGCAATAACGTGTGAACAGGGTATGGGGGTGAGAAAAGATAAAATGCTTGGATGTTAAGACAGATTGGGCCAGGATTCTGGAGACTCCCAACCTCTAGCATGAGCCTAGTACTAGTCAGCAACAACAGTCTACCTCTCGTGGAAGGACAATGGCATGAAAAAACCCGCCTCTGTGTCACAGGCGTTCAGCTGAAGTCCGAGACTAGAGCAGGAAAAGGGGAACAACCTTCTGACATCCAAAGCCCACTTCTCTAAACAGAATATAGGAGCCCATCACTGAGAAATTTGAAGTCTGTGGTGCACTGAGGATAGCAGTAGTAATGACACAGCCGTAAATCATGTGCCTGCTGACTAGGTTAATCTAACCCCTCACGCTAACAGACCGGAGGCGTTGCGTGCCTATTCTGCACCTACTGTTTCCCTCAGTCTCCACTCTCACCTGTACGCTGTCCAATGTTAAGTAAAAAATTCTGAGACACACATACACACAAATAAGAAAAAGCAACCCATCGCCACGAGATAATGTAATGAACCAAACTAGAGTCAGAGACAGCTCAGATGTTGGCACTATTAGGGAAGGACTTTAAAATACCTGTGAGTAGTATGTTAAAGGAGCTAATGGGAAAGGTGGAAAACAAATGTGAACAGATAGGAAATGTCCGCAGAGAGACAGGAACTATCAAAAAGAGTCATATGAACATATTAGAAGTAAAAAAAGCACATTTTTAAAGATGAAGGATTTCCTTATTTCACAAGCACACTGGACACAGCCGAGGAAAGAGTACATGAACTTAAGGCTGATTAGATCAAACTTCAAACTGAATCCAAACGGAAAAAGAATGAGTTAAAACTGAATAAAGCAACCACATATTGTGAGGTTATATCAAACCACTCAACATACACGTATGTGGAGGTCCCAGAAAGAGATGAGACAAAAGGAGAAAAGAGAGGAGAGACAGAAACACAGAAAGAGTCTGAGAGAGAAAGAGAGATAAAAAGGCAGAGAGAGAAATAGAAACAGACACAGAGAAAAAGAGAAACACAGGCAAAAAAAAAAAAAACAGAGAAGTAAACTAAAGAAAATTTTAAAAAACAAAAAATTATAGAGAACCCCTAACAGTGGATGTACCAAAACATACACACACACACGCACACACACACATACACACACTGTTATACACATGATAGCCAAACTGTTGTAAACCAAAGTTAAAAAGAAATTTACAAAGGCAGCTAGAAAAAGAAGAAACATTACAGATAGAGAAACATAAGTAGGAATCACAGTAGACTTTTCCTCAGAAAATAGGAGTACTCAGAGCTAAAGAACGTTTGAAGGCCTCAGAAGCACCCTCAGAACCAAGCACCCTCTGACCTGTTCCTGTTCTCCTGCCTCTCACCTCTCAATCCCCACAAGGTGTCATAGAAATAAAAATTCCTCTTCTCTAAGGCAGGTCATGCTGTGATAGGCAGTTAGCCTAAGAGAATAGCAGGACACATACATGCCACATCAGTCACAATTGATCAGGGGTTACAACCAAACCCTTCATGAAAGTGCCTTCTTCCCACCCAGCTCCTGGTGCCAGAAAGGCGAAGTAAACACCATTTTTTTTCCTTGGTACTTGATGAAGACACGTAGGGATGATTATAAATTCCCCTCTTATCATTCCTCATAAATACAAAAAAATGCAACCAGACATGTTGGTCAACATCCTGATTCCCACTGGGGCAATAAACGGATTGGGTGGTTCATCCTAATAAGGATGCTCCTGTCAGCATGGCTCACACTGGGCATGCAAAGTTAAGTAATGAAATTCCTCAAACTCTTCACCTGTGAGAGAGATGCGCAAGTGCAGGAAGAAGCCCACAAATTCAAACAAAGAACACAGATAGTATGACAGATCTCCCACTGCTAAATATTCATTACCACCCCTGGTAATAAAAATAACACCTAACCAGTTTCAAACACAGTTGCTACCTAGCAACCTGCCTGCCCAAAAGTCTTTTGGGTGTACTTCTTTTCTAAAATCTTCCTTTGCTATTAAGTTCTCTTGTCTACGTACTTTTATTGTGATTGTGGCTTTATTTTGTGCCTAGGGACAGATCTCTAATTTTAGTGACCTGGACTCAAAGAACCAAGAATCTTACACAAGGCAGCTCAACACTCCCATCCTATGACAATGCAATAAAACCTCCTTCTCCATAAAGCCTAAAAATATTGCTTGAACCTTCCCTTGCCTTTCCATGTAAGAGTTGGCAGTAAAGATATTGTCTTATATTGTCTGATAATAGATTACAAGACCCTCATTACAGGAGGAGTGTTGCCCTTCCATTAACTTCTCACTCCATTGCAAAGACAATAGAGTAAATGACAGGGAAAAGACCTGTTGACCCAGAATTACATACCAAGAGACAGCATCTCTCAAAAATGAATATAAAATAAAGACTTTCTCAGACAGACACAAGTAGAGAGGATTCATTCCCAGCACAACTATACCACTAGGAATGTTAAAAGAACTTACTTAGAAAGAGGGAAAGTTATACCACATAGGAAAACGACTCTACACTAAAAAATGAAGAGCTTTAAGGGACCAGCAGGTCATGTGGTGGTGAAGACACTGGACACTCCCACATTGCCGACCATGGTTTGAGTCCTGGATCTGGTGGCTTGCTTTCTCTCTCTCTCTCTCTCTCTCTCTCTCTCTCTGTCTCTGATTAAAATAAATGAATGAATAAATAAAATAAAATAAATAATTATTTTAAAAAATAAGAGTTTTGAAAATGGAGAAAAAAGCATTTGTGCCTCTCCTAAGGCTCACCCAGATGTCAAATTCATGAACTTCTGGAAAGATAATCAGATACCTTATATTTCTTTGGGGTAACAATAGTATCACACTGAGTAACTACCTAATAATTATTATGTAGAGCAGGAA
>NW_006198262.1:466037-483643 GCF_000334495.1 Tupaia belangeri chinensis
ATGATCCTCATTTGGCCATTTATATTCATTGGTTTTCAGAAATGAATAGGATCTTTGAGATACAGCCCAATGTTCTCTTATTGAAAGTTACGTAGGACAAGACAATAACAGAGTATTAAGTATAAACAAGCTCTGTGCTATGGTTCAGTTTAGAAACTATGAAAAGGACTCATTTTGGATTCAAACTTGTAACCATTAACAGAAGAGAGTCAGCATTTGTAATTAGATGTACAAAATTAAAAGATGCTCATTAAAAAAATTGTTATTGGAGAAAAGATCAGAGAAGGGATAAGAATTTGAAAATTTAGAAATGTCATCTTGGAGGCCAACAGGTGGCATAGTAGTTAAGGCACTGGACTCCCACATGGCTGATCGTGGTTTGAGTCCCGGACCTGGAGGCCTGAAAATCATACCGGGTGCGTGCATAAGTGTGCCCAAAATTCCAGGAAGAGAATGGACAAGGGACTGTGGCATGACCATTCCCCGCAGGGGGTGATTTCTCACTTTCCCTCTCACTGTCTCTCTGTCTCTCTTTCTCCAGTGAGTACACATGCCCTATGGATAAAGCCTTAAGAAAAAAGTCATCTTGAATTGTCTTACCTGTAGAGTTACTAACAATAAACACTATCATAAATTATCCATACGTTATACTCAAGTTGCAGTTTATGGCTTCCTCCAACTAAAATCTGTTTTACAAGCACAAGGTTGATATTTGAGATGGCTAAAGACAAGCCTTATCATGAAAATAATTTGACAGAAAAAAGGAATAAAATTCTTTGAACAAGTTAAGTATTAATAAGAAAACCAAATGATTTTTAAAAAGCCCATGATTTTTAAATGCTTTTTAAAAAGCATTTCTCAAAACTGTTCATAGCTCAGTTTTGAGAAATGCTTGCACATAACAACGTTGTACAATGTGACCAGCACATGGCATAGTGGTTACATCACTGGACTCACTCATGGCCAACAGTAGTTCAAGTCCTATACCCAGTAGCTTGAAAAATCACACTGCCCAAGATCCCAGGATGAGAATGGAGGAGAATGGATTGCAGTGTGGCCATCCATCTGGGGGATGATTTCTCATTTTCTCTTTCACTGTCTCTGTCTCTCTCCTGTGAGTGCATACACCCTAAGGCAAAAAACTCTTTAAAAAATACTGTACATGATAAATATGGATCTAGCCAAAATCTATAGATGTACCTGTGTTGGTAGGGTGGGGACCAAGATGGTTTATGGAGTTAAATCTATCTTCCATAGAAGATATCAATAACAATATTGACAGAGAGTCAATATTGAAACTAACTTTTGTTATGAGATCTGATCATGAAGTTCATTTCTCTAAGTAATATTGAAACATTAAATCACCGAGTCCTTGAGTGGGCCTTTAATGCATGTATTACTATTATTTCTGTTTCATATATAAGAAAAGCGAGGCATAGAGATTACGGAAACCTTCTGAGGCCATACAGCAGGGATATGGCAGAGCTGGAATGCCTAACCAAGCAGCTCACTTGGGAGCTTGGGTGTTAACCATGACATTATAACAACTTTTCACAATCTACGCTGTCTAATAAAGAGACAGAGTCTGGTGATGAGGTTTAGACCCACGAAGAGATGCTCTAGTGCAGGAGTTGATGGTATTGCTCTTTAAAGGAACAGGTAATAAATAGTTAAGGTTCTACTGTTTGTCTCCTATTCGGCTTTGCTGTTGTAACAGGAAAATAAGCATAGATAATATATGATGAATGAGTGTGGCTGTGTTCTGATAAAACTTTATTTATGAAAACAGATTGGGCCCGTGGGCCACACTTTGCCAACATCTATACCAGACTGCGAATGTACTTGGTTCTGAGAAGCAGGGTAGACTGGAGTGAGGGTATAGAACTGTTTCTCACTGGAATTTTTGTAAAAACATTTTTCTTTCTTTATTTCTTAAAAGAAAGAACTATTTATTTAATTTTATTTATTCTTACTAGTTTTTAATTTGACCAGAGAAAGAGAGAAAGCAGTCCACCAGGACTAGGTTTCAAACCATGGTTGACCATGTGGGAGTCCAGCACCTTAACCACTACACCACCTGCTGGCCCCAAAACATTTAATTTTCTGGGACAAGCAGTTAGTGTAATGGCTATGTCACTGGACTCCCACGTAGTCGACCGCAGTTCGAGTCCTGGACCCGGTGACTTAAAACTCATGCCAGGCGCGTGTGCGTGCGTGCCCAAGATCCTGAGAGGAGAATGGAGGAGAAGGGATTGCGGCGTGGCCATCCCCCCTGGGGGGTGATTTCTCACTTTCTGTCTCTCTGTCTCTCTCAGTCTGTCTGGCGAGCACATGCACCCTATAGCAAAAACCTCTCCAAAAAAAACCAAAAAAACAAAAAAACAAAAAAAAAACATTTAATTTTCTAAAAAAAAAAGGTTTATCTATAACTAATTAAAAAAAAAAGATGAAAGCTAGCCATCAAAAGGATAGACATATAAAACTTCCAAATCAGTAGAGGGAAAACGGAATGAATAATAATAGATCAGTTCAAAAGGAGGCAAGAAGAGAAAACAAAAAGTACACGGAACATAAAAGAACACAAAATCACACACATATTTTAGTAATCACAGTGAATATAAATAGACAAAACCCTTCAGTGAAAAGACAGACAAAACCCTAATCCAGCTATACACAATTGCAAGAGACACTTCTAAAGCTAAGAGCACTTAAAAATTCAAAGAAAAAAGAGAAAAAAGTAGACTAAGCCAATGCTAATGAGAAATTACTATTCATGTCAGACAAAATAGAATTGAAGCAGAATTTAAGGCAAAAAACAATATTAAGGTAGAAAGGATTATTATATAACACATGTGCTGAAAGATAAAGAAAATACATTAAATCTGCATGTATATTGAAACACATGATTTTATTACATTTTAAAATTAATTTATATCTAAATTTATATTCACATAATAATAGAGCCTTAAATAGGTAAAACTAGGGACCAGCAGTTAGCGTAATGGCTATGTCGCTGAACTCCCATGTAGCTGACCGTGGTTTGAGTCCCGGACCCGGTGGCTTAAACTCAAGCCAGGCACGTGTGCGTGCACGTCCAAGATCCCGAGAGGAGAATGGAGGAGAAGAGATTGCGGCATGGCCATCTCCCCTAGGGGGTGATTTCTCGCTTTCTGTCTCTCTGTCTCTCTGTCTTTCTGGCGAGCGCACGCGCCCTATAACAAAAACCTCTCCAAAAAAAAATAAATAAATAAGGTAAAAATAGGTTAAGTAGTACTTGATATAACTACAAGAAAAATTGGATAATTCTTAGTCCAAGATTTTTATTTTGTTTATTTTTGGCCATAGGACAAATGCGTTCACTGGAGAGAGGCAGAGATACAGAGAAAGTGAGAAATCACTCCCCGGGGGGGATGGCCACGTTGGAGTCTCTTCTCCATTCTCCTCTTGGGATTTTGGGCATAAATGCACATGTACCTGGTGTGATTTTCAGGTCCATGACTCAAACCATGGTCGACCATGTGGCAGTTCAGAACTTTAACCACCCTGTCACCTGCTGGCCCCAGTCCAAGATTTTTTTTTTTTTTTAAGAGAGATTTTTGCTATAGGGTGCAGGTGCTTGCCAGAGAGGGAGAGACGGAAAGTGAGAAATCACCCTGCCAGGGTGGATGGCCATACCACAATCCCTTCTTCTCCATTCTCTCAGGATTTGGGACATGCACACACATGCACCTGGTGTGAGTTTCAAGCCACCGGGTCCAAGACTTGAACTACAGGTGGCCATGTAGGAGTCCAGCAATGTGACCATCAGCTGGTCCCTCTCAGTCCAAGATTTTTAATACACATTTTTCAATAGTCAGAAGATAAAGTGAATGAACAAAAGCAAATATAAAGATTTGAGTGATTAAATGCATATATGCATTTTAATTTAGCAATACCGACCAAGTATTAGCATTAAAAGAATCCACAGCAAATATCAAAGAAATACATAAATAATGACATAAACCATGGTTTCTGACAATGATGCAATTAAGTTAGAAATTAATAACTAAAAACACACATCTGCAAATAAAAAAATCAAAATAACTCATGAGTCCATGCAAAACTTATAACAGAAATGGAGAAATACTTAAAAATGAATGATAACAACTCTGCACAACCTTTCACAAGCTCAACTCCAGACTGACACGGGGCTTAGCTGCGGTTTCATCCTCGCCAGGGACACAGGGGTCCTGACTAAGGAGCAGGGGACTGCACAGCCCTGGAGGGGGCCCAGGAGACCAGGGGTGTCCCAGTGCTAAGGCGAAGCAGAAGGTGGGGCTGGGAGAGGTGGAGAGAGGCCTGGGATCCAGGGAACTGTGGGAGGTAGCTACAGGCTAAGCAGGGTGGGTCTCTCCTGTTTGCGTGGGCTCATGCCTCCTGGTACTACTCAGAAGAGGAGAGGGACCTCTTCCAACTCACAACTAGGGTGCATGTGCAGTTAACTCCATTCCCTAGAGGCCTGTGAGCCCTGAACAGAGGTTCCCCAGGCTGAGCGAGTCCCCTACCTTGCCCTGCCCGTGGGGTTGGTAGTGCCCATCTACCCTGGTAGGAGACCTGGAGGGCCAGAGAGTGTACTGCTGCTGGGCAGAAATACTCCACATGGGCCCTCCCATGCAGCCCTGGGCTGAGGACACCTCTACATTCACATTGAAGCACCCACTTCGGTCTCACAAAACAGCCTGGCCTGGCAATTGAAGGGTGGCCCCACGACCCTGCAGAGGGGTAAGATTCTGGAGATGAGGGCGATGGCATCCTATTGCTGAGCCAGGCCCCAGGGAAAAGTTTTACCTGCAGGTTTTGAGTCTCCAGCCCGCCCACATAGGAAGGCAACCCATACCTTCTTGCTGGTGTGAGCACCATCGCTGATCTGTACACGCCCACACCAGACTCAGAAGGACCTAGATAGGAGGGGCAGGAGGGGCAGGAGGAGAGGGGCAGCTGGGAGTGGTCAGTTCTGCCTAGTGCCTGGATCTGAGAGGAGAGCCATCCTGGCTTCTGCACCATGACCTTTTTGTGGAGAGTAAGGAACGGGGATGGAGTGGGGCTCCTGATGCAGTGTCCTGATGCAGCCCCAGGTCTACCCAAAGGACAGCCCTGGCTGCACCTGTCTCTGTGGGACTCCAGTCTGGCTTCCTCCCATTCTCTTGCAGTAACAGAATCTGTCTTGGAAGCCACAGGTTCCTGAGTTCACTGCCGGGCCTTCCGTGGGGCAGGGGTAGCAGGGAGAGGGTCCTGACAGAGCCCTTCCACAGGATGGCAGCCGCAGTGATAAGCAAAGTGCAGGTGAGCCCAGGCTGGCGGGAGGGACACTGCGGCGGGTCCCCAGCTCAGGAGTGTGGGCTCCTGCTGCTGGCCTGGTTGGGAACTGCAGCAGCACTGTGCCGCGTGGCTGTGCTGCCGTGGAGACCAGGGAGGGGGCCGGGCCAGATAGGGCAGGGGGCCTGGTTTGCCGCATCTCAGGAGTCCCGCAGAGGCAGATCTAGGCGTCTGCAGAGCCTGCAGAAGCGCGCGCGTCAGCCTGAGCCGGGGCAGGGCCTTCTGAAATGGGCTGCCACCATCCTGCAGGTCAGTGTCCCTCCCGTGGCCTTTCTGGGGTCCACAGCACAGCCCTGGAGCCACTAGTGCCCAGTGCAGACCCACCTACTCCGTCTGATAAGCTGGCTCATCCTGGGTGCATGCAGACCCTTTGGTGGGTTGAGTGGGAGTGAGTAGGTCTTGGGGTGCAGGCAGGGGCATCCTCACTCACCTCTGCTGTTAGCGTAGAGGACCCCCAGAGCCACCAGGGCTCCCGTCACCAGCAGCAGCAGCAGCAGCAGCCCCCCCTCCAGGAAGCCTCGGTGCTTCTGCTCAGGCTGGCTGGCTTTCTCCATCACCCCCATTGGGCTTTCCGACTTCCCCATCAGCAAGCGCACAGCTGCACAACCTGCAGGCCAAGGGCAGGGAGAGGTGTGTGGAGCTGGGAGGCCCTGCCTGATGCTAGAAGGGCCTGAGGCTGGCTGGAAGCTGTCGCTGGGTGCTTTTGGGAACTCAGTCCCTCTCTCCCTGTCCAAACCCACAACTCTAGCCCTGGGCACCTCGATTTCAAGGCTATGAAGCACTACTCCTGGGCTAAAGTTTCTGAGTGCCTGGGGGTGTCCCATGGTAGGGAAGGACCTGACTGGCCATGGTAACAGTCTCTTCCTGAGGCTGGTCTCTCTCCAAGCCCACTCTCGGGTGGGCGGGGGGAGGGGAGGCAGGGACTTCTCTGCTCACAGCCTGGGGTCAGTTCCTGTGCTTTTGAGGGGCCTCTGCAATGGTGCCAGCGTGGGCACTGGGTCAGGACACTGTCAGGGTACAGTCTGGGCCACTGGACTCCTGCTACCTTTCCTGCTGGAGCCCTGGAGCTGGCAATGGAGGAGACAAGAGTAATCAGCGTCCATGCAGGTGGTGACCCTGCAGGCCAAGAAGGAATCCTAGGGCCAGGCCGCCATGAGGCTTGGCCCAGGCAGCCACCTGGCCGGTGTGCAGGTCTGATTCACCTCTCCCACTTGTTATTATAGAGGGCACACATTCTTGAGCCGGCCAGGCAGTGGGTGGTAGTGAGGAATACACAGGGCTGGAGACAAGCCGTGCTGTGGGCAGGGCGGGAGCTGGGCAGGGAGGGTGGGGAGGGTCTGAGGACGGCAGACTCTGAAGGCTCCTGTGTGTATGTGAGTGTGGACATGGGTAGGCAGGCATGAGCATGCGTGTGCCAATGGACGCATGTGTGGATGTGAGTGCGTGTGTGTGCATGGGTGGGAGTGGGAGTGCTGGGGCTGGTGACCCCCCCCGCCCCAGAAGCACAGACCAACATCTCTTGAATGAACTGATGAATGAGTGACCCAATGGTGTCGGCCTAGCATTTGCAGCTCAGGTTTCACCAACTTCTTATTCCTTTTTAATTAATTTGCTCACGATTTTGTTAGTTCCCTTCATTCTGTCCTGTAGACATCCACAGAGTTGATGGCCAAAAAGGCGCATACGGAATAAAAACCTGCCATTGGGAGCGAGCGACTTGAGGGCAGGTATGAAACCTCTGCGCTGGAGAAGAGGCAAAGGCAGCCGTGTACCGGGCCAGACTCCAGGTTATAGCGGGGGGTAGCGACGGTGGGTCCTTCCTTACTCTTCCAGTCAGGCGAACAGTGCCAGAGGGGGCTCCCTGCCCCAGGTACAGGTGAAGCCACACCTAAAGTGCCCTTCCCAGCCCCGTGTGAAAAGGGCTGTGCACTGAGAGGGTGTTTCCAGGCCCCACCCTCAGCAAACCTCACCTTCCGACCTCTCAGGAGCAGCTGCCACACACACAGGTCCCTGATGGCTGGGTCAGGATGGCCTGGGCGGGGTGTGCTGGACCAGGTGTGTGGGCTCCTGGACAGGGAGAGCAGTGGCTTCAGGCTGGGCCAGGATGAGCAAAGCAGGCTGAGGTGGTGCCCAGCTTCCAGGTCTCCTTTGTGATGCAGGTGTGGGCTCCCTGGAGGCGGTGATTCCTGCTCATAGTGGGAGTTCCGTTCTGTGGGGCCTTGGTGTGGGGGAGGGGGTTGGAGTGCTCACAGTTTCTGAGGATCCCCTCCTGAGTGGGCGCCCTTTCCCTGAGCCTCTGTCCCTTCCCTTCCAAGTCCTTCTCCTCCCTCAATTTAGTCTCTTCACCCCTCAGTCCACAGGAGCTGCTGAGAAGGAAGTCCATTCCTCCTACTCACCCTGTCCACCTAGCTCAGAGTCGTGGGCCACGGTGTGCCCCCTCTCACATCAGTCCCAGGACATAGGTATGTTTAAATTGAGCTGGCCTTGGTTCATGTTGCGGGGTGGGGGGGGCTGCCTTCGGACCCTGCTCTCAACTGCTGGGCCTGTGCCTTTCTGACCCTCATGCACTTGGACTGGTGGTCTAGTGGCAGGTCCTGTGTTTTGTGTGTAACCAGCACCAGTGGCATGTCCTTTGGATCTCTGTACAGCAGGCACTGAACTTCTCCCCCAGGTCTGCCCAGCTATACTCTGGGTAGGCACGAGGCAACCCACTTAGAGAAGACAGAAAGGTGGGACAGGTTAAAAGACATTTCTGAGGCACGCAGGGTGCCGCGACAAGAGCTGGGCCTCTGTGAACCCCACAACTCAACCTGCACACTCTCCTTGCCAGATACCTCCTGAAGTCAGGCCAGGAATTAAGCATCCCAGACAGGAGGTGAGGGGCCAGGTTTACACCATGTCCTAGGTCTCCATGGAAGAGCCACCAGCCCAGCCCCGATAGCTGGAGCTGTGATCCCCTCACCTATAGAAAGGGCTTTTTGTAGACCTGTCACAGTGTCAAATGAGAGAATGTATGCACAGTGCTAGGCAGAAAGGCGTGGTCAAGATTTACACGGAAGGGGCTAGGAGCACATGCGGAAGAGCTTGGCCACCTGAGCTGGGAGTTGTGGGCAACTGCTGACTGCCACCAACACTGCCGGTTTATTTTGAGAGGCTGGGGCATCTACCTTTCAGAGCATTCGTCTTTGAGGTTTGGAGTGGCTTCTTCCATAGCTGTCTAGAGTTATTTTCACCCTAGGTATGTCATTAACAGTGTTGCAATGAGTTAATTATCACTGATATGGTTTCTGTCTCCCCAGTGGTCCCTGACTTTGGTGCCAGTAGTCCCAGTCAATGGACCTGTGAAGACAGGATTTGGGGATTGGTCTGGTTGTATTACTGGGCCCGACTGCAGGCAGAGCTGTAGGTTAAGGGGACATGGGAAGCGGGTGATCCTCCACGTGTGGTGGCTTCCTGATTAGTGGAACTATCACCTGTGTGGATGGTAAAGCACCAACTAAACCCGGGGCCTTGGGAGCCCAGGTGCTGCTACTCTATGGCTGTTACTGCAGTAAGGACTATTTGTATCTGTGTCTGTTGGAGGGGGCGGGTAGGAGGGGAGGTCCCCAGGGAACCCAGTAGCACTAACAGCAAGAAATGACAAGTTCAGGCCTTTAAACTCTCAGTTCACATCACAGTCAGAGAATCAGAGAACTGCTTTGGCAACCCCAAGGAATCCTTTATTTTTCATGTGCACAGGTTGATAACTGCTAAGTCAAACCTGAAATTTGACATTTTTTTGAAAAATTTATTTCTTCCATGAGCAAGAAAGACACAGAGAAAGACACCACCTCCGACAGGGTCTTGACATGATGATCCATCCCACTCTCAGCCAGCCCTTGTGACTAAGGGATGTCTCTGGACAGGATCCTGGACCTTTCCATACAGGTCAGTTCCACAGCGTTGTGTTTTACCACTGCACCACTGTCTGGCCTCCAAACACAAAATTTAATTCTGAGAGCTGTATAATGACAGCCTTGCGTTCACAGCCTCACCAAAATTCTTATAAGAAACCAGATGCATTGATCAGGAAGATATGAAACACTGAATGGTCACACCATAATCCCCTTCTCCTGGTCCTCCAACTCTGGGGCACTTTGTGTGTGTGTCTTGCGTGTTTCAGGCTGATGAGGTCAGCGATCGTGGGATCCGGTATCTCTTAAGCAGTGCATTACTGCCGCACCGTGGAGCCAGCCCAGAAGCTGAGAATCTTGACCCCTCGAGTCCTCTGAGCCTCCCTTTCCAGGGGAATGCATGGTCGAGCTCACACGAAGCAAAAATTTATTTATTTTTCTATAGAGTGCATGCACTTGCTGGAGAGAGACAGAGGAGAAACAGAGAGACAGAGAGAGAGAGAAAATGAGAAATCCACACCCCACCCCACCCCCAGGGAGGATGGCCAATCCCTTCTCCTTCACTCTCCTCTTGGGATTTTGGGTATGCACACACAAACACCTGGCATGTTTTTCAAGCCACAGGGTCTGGGATATGACCTACTCTCAGCCAGCCACGTGGGTCCAGTCACCCTAACCACCATGCCACCTGGCTGGTCTGTCATTTTAAACATTTATTTAAAACAATTTTTATGTATTCGTAATGGGAAGTGAGTATGGGCATATGAGAAAGAGACAAATGAACAGCCTCCACAGGGTCTGGTCACACCATAATCCCCTCTTCCTGGTCCTCCAACTCTGGGGCACTTTGTGTGTCTTGCGTGTTTAGGCTGATGAAGTCAGTGATCGTGGGATCCCGTATCTCTTAAACAGTGCATTACTGCTGCACCGTGGAGCCAGCCCAGAAGCTGAGAATCTTGAACCCTCAAGTCCTCTGAGCCTCCCTTTCCGGTGAAAGCAGCTTGTCTTCCAGAGTATGAGGGACTGGAACTAGCCTTTTGTGCGAAAACCCTGATACTCTCAGCTAGGCCAGTGCCTAGAAAGAGAATGCTCATGCTATTCATCCTCCACAAGCAAGCCCCTGTGGAATCTTTACCCATGGCTATCCACGGCTCTCAGCATGCCCCTGGGTGTGGGGGTTCAGGAACAAAGTCTGCCTTACAGGAACTGGTTACACACTAAAACAATTGTAGGAATTCACTAATGCACACTCAGAAACCTGGGAGTACGCAAGTGAATGGAGGGAGTTGGGCATATTGATATGGGCATACCTATTAGTCGGATTTAAGATGTTAGCACACATTAACTGAGAAGTGACTCTGAAAAGTGTTCTTGGTTGCATGAAATTTGGACTTGATGGTGTCTACAGTTAATGACGTTGAGATGTCAGAACTTCTCTAGCCTAACATAAAGGAAGTCATTATGGGGCCAGATGGCGGTGCAGCAGTAATACGTGATGCTCCGAGGCTGACCCACATGGGAATATTCTGGGTTCCTGCCTGGAGATGGCCTTGAGTACTCTGGACATGTGAGTGCCCATGATCCGGGGCTGGTTAAGGCTGCGGGTGAATCACAGAGTCAGGACCTTTTTAGGGGTGCTAGCTCACTCATGAGGGAAATTAAAAAAATAATTATGTATTTAATTGTACTGATTTATTAATTTTTAAAAAATTTGACCAGAGAAAGAGAGAGAGAGAAAGTGAGAAAGCAAGCCACTAGGTCCAGGACTCGAACTGTGGTCAGCCATATGGGAGTGTCCAGTGCCTTAATCGCCACATACCTGCTGGTCCCAAGACATTTTTTCAAATGTGGGGAGGGAAACTGTACAAGCAAAGGAACTGTTCTTGGTCATCAGGCACAGTTTGGAGACAGCCTAGGGTAGCCCTGGAAGGTATGGCAGATCTGCAAAGAGCTTGAGCTCTTGGAAGGCCCAGGGCCAGAGCAGCCTAGAACTGCCCCCCAAGGCTGTACTCCTGGGTCTTAGGGAATGCATCACTGGTCTTGGAACCCTTTGCTGAGCAGGTGGAGAGGCTGCTGGGTCTGGTTCCTGCTCAGCCCTGCAGCAACAGCTATGGGCAAAGCCTGGGCTGGGCCCCAGTGGGGAGGAAGTTGGGAACTAAGACCTGCCCCTTTTCCTCAGGGGCCAGCAGTCTGCTGTCAGGAAGGAGTCGGTGTGTCAGTACAGTCCACCTCCGTGACAAAATACCTTAGACCAGTGTTTATAAGCCACTGAAATGAATTTCCCACAATACAGGAGGGCTGGAAGTCTGAGATCAAGGCACCAGCAGCTTCAGGGTCTCCTGCTTGTTAGCTGGTGCCTCCTGTGCCCTCACTTGGCAGGAAGGGTGAGGGAGTGCTCTGGGGCCTCTTTTATGAGGGCACTAACTCGCTGAGGCTCCATCCTCATGATCACTTCCCAAAACCTTCCCCTTGGGGGTTGGGATTTCAGCATACGGATTTGAGGGGGAAGCACAAACATTTAGACTGTAGCAATTATCAGGTAAGGAGATAGTGTGGTATGTTGTCCAATGGCAGGTCCTGCCTCTTGGAGAGGAAGAAACATCAGTGGACTGAGAGGGGTTGGGGGAGGCGCTGAAAGGGCTTCAGCTGGAGTTGGGTATCTGCAAGTTCAGGGACAAGCTTCAAGATAACCTTGTGTGAACAAATGGGCAAGACCTCTCAGGTGGGAAGGACAGCAGGAGCAAAGTCTCCAGAAGGCCAGAGAGGGCACCCCCAGGTGATGCTTCCCCCCTGCTTCCACTCCTGCTTGGCTCAGGGGCTGGGTCTTCCCTGTATCCCTGGCCTCTCACCTTACTGCCATCATGGAGACTCTCCCACCTGAGCCAGCCTGGCCCCACACCTGGCTCTTACTGAACCAATGAATGCACAGATGGACAAAGAGGCAGAGGACAGAGGGGGAGATGAACAGATAAGGGAGTGGTCTGGAGAGGACTGTGCCTTGGGGAATCTTGAAAAGTGGGACTACTTAAAGATTCCAAGTGGGGGCAGGAAAGGAGGAGAAACTGGAGTAGGGCCCAGAGAGCTCCACGCAGCTCCAGACAGGCGAAAATGGAGGGCTGAGGGCCCCACACCATGGTGGGACAAGTGGGACCGAGGGTGAAGGAAGAGGGCAACTAACCCCACCTGCTGCCTGTGGGTGTGCAGAGATGGGGGTACCAGGCCACTACCTTGGTAAAAGGCAAGGACTGGGGTCCCTCAGATGTCTCCAGGAGGTGAGTGAGGAGAGGGCAGCAGGACTACAAAAGGAAGAGCCCAAACAAGGGGATGGCAAGGAGAGGAGGCAAATTAAAGTGTCAAGAAGACTGAGGGAAGCCCAGGCAGCTGTGGCCCTGTAGCCACAGGCAGAACTTGGGGAGGGGCTCAGGGTCATGCTTCATGCTGAGCTGGCCTGCCCATGTCTCTTGTTCACGTTCGGGAAAGAAAACGTTCTAGCTTGGCCTTGTTTCCATGAAACCTGTGGTGATGGGGCAAGGCTGGGCTCCTCTGCTCCATCCAGGACAGGTTTTCCAAGCCAATCAGCAGGCAGCAAGTTTGCGCCGGCAAGCTAAATCCACATAGAATACCAACTTGTATTACTATGGCTTCTCAAGGAGGTAAGCCAAGTAGATTCCTGGGAACTCAGCTCCTTAGGGCCCATCTTGGTGGTCTCTCTGCTGGGGAGAAAGGGCTCCGTGGAGGAGGACTGTGATAGGCTAGAGCACTGGATTCCCTGTTGAATGACCTCCATGCACATGCTTTGAGAGGTCAACTCTATCGGTCCTGGCAGCAGGGTTGGGGAGTCTTGTCTTTGGGGAAGGCCCACACTCTACTGGAGGTCAGCCTGAGGCTTGGGCCAACGTCTGAGTCAAAGGTGGCTTCACGCCTAAGGGGGGTCTTCCTGGGCTGACACCGTATCCCCGGGGCTGACCTTAATTCTCCTCAACCTGCAGGATCTCAGGCCAAGGGATAAGACTTGGGCTGCTTTTTCAAGGCCTGAGCCCCAAGTGTGGGCTAAGAGGACCGATTTCAGGTCCTTTATCCCTTGAAGCAAGAGACTGTAAGTTTCCAAAGTCAGGCCCTCCATGCAAGCGAGAACCTGTCTCCTTTACACCCTATGGTGAAAAGGGGAAGTCTAGTTATCTGATGCTGACCCACCCTGCCGCTGAAAAGGGTGTGGGGAGCTGGGGTACAATCCAGGGCAGAGACGCTGGATGAAATGAACAGTGTGGCATTGTGACCGGGCCTGGGAGAGGGTCGGTCTGGTGGTCAGTGGAGCCGGCAGCCCGAGGATGCCTCCCTCCGGGTTTGTGCTTTGAGCCTCTTCAGGCCGCTGTGCTCAGGGTCTACCAGGAGGCCCCTCTCAGCCGCCGCCCAAGCCTCTGCATAGTGTTGCTCGTCCAGGCAACGCTGCCCACAGTGCAGGAAAATGAGGGCAGTAGAGGCACGGCCCGGCTGTTTCGACAGGCTGCTCTGGGCCAGGGTGGGCGCCAGCTTAAGGGCCTGGGTAAAGGCCACAGCAGCTCTGGCCTCATCACCCAGGCGCAGCAGCAGACGGCCCTGGGAGCAGAAGTCCTCTGCTTGCCTTGGAAGGTCGCCATCCTGTGCACCCTCCTGGAGCACATGCTCCAGGTCCCTGAGTGCCCGGCCAAACTCCTGCAGCTCAGCCAGGCAGGCAGCTCGCAGACGCAGGTGACAAGCACTGCCACCACTGGCAAGGACAGCCAACGAGCAGTAACCCAGTGCTTGCCTGGGCTGCCCTGCATCCAGGAGGGTGCTGGCTTCCTTGGCTGCAGCCTGCATGAGGACACAGGGTGGGGAGAGAGGGAGGAATGGTCAGCTCAGAAAGTCCATGGGCCCTCTACCCACCCGAGCCCCTCAGCAGCCAGTCTCTGCTCATTCCCTGGAGAGGGCAGCTCCCCTGGGCTGCAGAGGACTCACCTGCTTCTTCCAGAGGGGCTGGCTATGGGCAAAGGTAGGGCTAGGGAGTCATGGTAGAAGATATCATTTCTGCAGTTCCTACCACACTAGAAGCTGTGAGGCCCATCTCAGCTGACATCCTCTCTTGAGCCTCCAACCTCATGGTCTTCCCTTCTCATAGCCCTGCTGCCCCACCTACCAAACTCAGCTACTCTCACCTGGGTGACCAAAATGGCCTCTTCCCTCAATCTTCCCAGAAAAATCTTTTTTTTTTTGAAGACGTTTTCGCTATAGGGCACGTGCGCTCGCCAGACAGACAGACACAGACAGACAGAAAGCGAGAAATCACCCCCCGGGGGGGATGGCCACGCCGCAATCCCTTTTCCTCCATTCTCCTCCTGGGATCTTGGGCACGCTCGCACACGCGCCCGGTGTGAGTTTAAGTCACCAGGTCCGGGACACGAATCATGGTTGACTACATGGGAGTCCAGCAACATAGCCATTATGCTAACTGTTGGTCCCCAGAAAAAATCTTCTCAACAGGCCCTCTGATGGAACCGCCTCCTTAGCCCTTACATGGCCTCTGCCCAGCCTGGTCTCTGAGAGCCGTCTTCACTCCAAGATCAGGAAGGAAGGGCCAGCAGAGCATGAATGGGTTTCTGATGATTGCTAACCAACTAGTCAGAGAAAGCCAAAATGGCTACTGACTGCTCCCTCCTCTCAGCTCCCACTGCATCTGCTCCAGCATGAGCCCCAGGTGTCGGGGCTCACTCTATTTATCTTCCTGGGACTGGGAGAGTGGGTGCCCTGGGGGGAGTTGTGCTGGACTTGTCCCCAGTTCAGTAGGGCTCCAGCACGAGCCCCAGGTGTCGGGGCTCACTCTATCTTCCTGGGACTGGGAGAGTGGGTGCCCTGGGGGGAGTTGTGCTGGACTTGTCCCCAGTTCAGTAGGCACACGCGGCAGGGCCAGAGGAGGCTAATCTGTGAGCATCGTCCACCCTAGCCTTTCTTTCCCTGGGGACTGCTGGACTGCGGGCCAACCTCTCTGACCTGGGTGGCAGTGACAGGCCAAGTCTGCAGTACTTTCCTTCTCTGAGACAAGGCTGAAACCCACACTCAAAACCTGTCCTAGCCTCTTACCTCCTTTTCGCTGACCCTAGTTCTTTAGTCTACTATGAACCCCTCAGATACCCTACGGCAAATTTTCTTGCCTCACCTGGCTCCTCCTTGGCTCAAGAGCCTACAATGGCTTCTGCTGGCTGTGGAAGAAGGGACACAGGGGACTCCGCCTTTTTAGCTGTCCTTTTTTCCCTCTCTAGGCAGCAGATTGATTGCACTCAGTCTCTGAGCCTTAGCACAACCACTCTCTCCTCCAAATCCCAAATCCTCCTCTTATCCAAGGAAAGTTCAACGCTTCCGAGGACTCCGCAGGGGGCACTGGAATGGTCTCTTCCAAGATGTGAAGGACACTGCAAGGGAGGACCAGGAGTGCTCGGGGCTTCCCCCGTGCTGTGTGAACCTGAAAGTGCCTAAACCTCTCTGTGCAGAGCTGCCTGGCCTCGAAACCGTATAAATAAATGAATAAGTGATATGTGCCATAAGGATGGAGCACAGTGGATCGTTCCCTTACATCTGGGTCGGTGTCTGCATCCAGCCCCAAGGGACCCACCAACGGCCTCTAGCGGCAACCTCAGCTGCAGGACTCCAGCGAGAGCGCATGCAGTCGCGCAGGCGCAGTGCCGCCGGCAGGGCTCGCAGCGAACGAGACACAGCGCTGTGCAGGAAGCGGGTGCATATCCACTTCCGGGTCGACCTGGGTTGCCTGGCTACCGCCTCGCGTCCTGTGGATTCCTGCCTAGCGAGAGCGCTCCTCCAGGCGGCCCCGCCTAGCCCCGACTTTGGGCTCGGAGACCTTCACTGCTGCTCGGTCCCTCCTTCCTGCTCCGACTCCAATCCGCTCTCCGCGCTCTGAGCCCCCAGCCCTGCTCTGCTGGCGCCCCCTCTAGTTGCAAGTACCGATAACACCATCTCAGCCTTCGTTCCCGCAGCCCTCGCGTGGCAGCTGTTTCCTCTGCACCCAGCTACCCGGTTTAGCCTTTACTAAGAGCCCTCCGTTGACACACCTAGTGTAGCTTCTGTTTCTGTTCATCTGCGCGGACCCCGAGTGATAGGACTCACCGACGCACGGAGAGGTGAATTGCTCTGGCCTCAGTGGAACACGCCGCTTTGATTTGGAGTCCTTGGACTCCAAGGCCTGCCCGTGCTCTGGGCTTCCCCACTGGCACCTCTCCTGGCCTCATCTAGGCGTTGGGCAGACTTTTTGCAAGAATGACGTACTCCTGACTGGCTCAGCCTGGTTCTGAGGAGATGGTCTATCTCTCCCCCTCCGCAAGTCACCTGTGGCTTCCATGCATCATGCAGAGGTTCAGAGGTTTTTGGGCTAAAGTGGTCCAAGACAATCTTCCTGGGTCAGACCTTGTGCTTTCTACTTAGACCCCCTCCCCACCCCAAACCCAACAGCAAGGAGCAAAGACCTGCCCTGAGTGGACCATGGTGCTGGAGGGGCTGGCATTGGGTCATTGTGGGGTGCTGCTGACCTGGGCAAGGCTCTGCTGCTCCGAGGGCTCCAGGAGATGCAGCAGGAAGCCAAGGTCCTTGGGGTCCGTCTCAGCCAGGCACTGCAGGTCCTGAGCTGCAGCCTGCAAGTCTCCCTTCTTGAGCCTGAGCAGGCCCAGTCGGGCCTGGGCTGCCTCTGACAGTGGGCCCAGGCATAGAGCTTCCTGCAGGTGGGTGTCAGCCTCTTCATAGCTGCCTGTCAGGGATTTGGAATGATAGTCAGTGGGTGGGCCTGGGGCAGGGGTGCTCTTTCTGTTCTGCATAGACTTAGGGCTGCTGATGAATGGAAAACCACAGGAGGAAGGAGCCGGGAGCAGAAGCACACTGATTCCTCACTGGGCATGTGGACTTAACCTGCTGGCCTGATACCCCACCCCACTCAGAGAAGCAGGGTGCTGAATCCCCTCACTGGCTGATGTAAGGGACTCTTTCTTTCCCTCTATGCAGGGAGGCTGGGCCTGCCAGAGCAGAGCAGCAAGGTTGGGAGCAGCCCTGTCTCCCCAAGGTCCTCGGTCGACAAATGCAGACTGCAGAGAGAGCTCTCTTTCAAATTTGCAGTGAAGTGGTTTCCATTTCAGGGTGGTGTCAAAATTGGCAGGAAAGACCTACCTAGTGCTCGTGGGCTTTAGATAGTCTCCCCAGTATGGGGCCTGGCATTTCATGGGTGCTCAGTAAACAATTGCTGGATAAATGCATAAATTAATGAGGAGGCCTAAGTGAGGCCTTTTATGAGACCCCATCGCTTTTCTCTACACAAACAGTCATCAAGCCCCATAAGGGACAGAG
>NW_006198262.1:484378-504134 GCF_000334495.1 Tupaia belangeri chinensis
TCCTGGCCTCATCTAGGCGTTGGGCAGACTTTTTGCAAGAATGACGTACTCCTGACTGGCTCAGCCTGGTTCTGAGGAGATGGTCTATCTCTCCCCCTCCGCAAGTCACCTGTGGCTTCCATGGGTTATTGAGTAGTTCAGAGGTTTTTGGGCTAAAGTGGTCCAAGACAATCTTCCTGGGTCAGACCTTGTGCTTTCTACCTAGACCCCCTCCCCACCCCAAACCCAACAGCAAGGAGCAAAGACCTGCCCTGAGTGGACCATGGTGCTGGAGGGGCTGGCATTGGGTCATCGTGGCTCTGCACAGACTTAGAGTTGCTGATGAATGGAAAACCACAGGAGGAAGGAGCCGGGAGCAGAAGCACACTGATTCCTCACTGGGCATGTGGACTTAACCTGCTGGCCTGATACCCCACCCCACTCAGAGAAGCAGGGTGCTGAATCCCCTCACTGGCTGATGTAAGGGACTCTTTCTTTCCCTCTATGCAGGGAGGCTGGGCCTGCCAGAGCAGAGCAGCAAGGTTGGGAGCAGCCCTGTCTCCCCAAGGTCCTCGGTCGACAAATGCAGACTGCAGAGAGAGCTCTCTTTCAAATTTGCAGTGAAGTGGTTTCCATTTCAGGGTGGTGTCAAAATTGGCAGGAAAGACCTACCTAGTGCTCGTGGGCTTTAGATAGTCTCCCCAGTATGGGGCCTGGCATTTCATGGGTGCTCAGTAAACAATTGCTGGATAAATGCATAAATTAATGAGGAGGCCTAAGTGAGGCCTTTTATGAGACCCCATCGCTTTTCTCTACACAAACAGTCATCAAGCCCCATAAGGGAAAGAGTCATAGGTCACGAGATTTGGGTGGGAGGGACCTTGGAAACCACTGTGCAGACTCTTTCTCCCATTTTAGAGAGAGTCAGAGGACCAGGGACTGATGCCACATTCCCCACTCCTGAGTGGACACATACCCAGTGCAGTGAGAATATCTGTGAGGAGGATATGCCAGCTTGCCTGTCCAGCATCAATTTTGATCAGGGCCTTTCCCATAGCAAGGAGGCCCTGAGTGTTCTTGTCCCTGAGGGGGGCCTCAGTGTCTGGTGGTGGCTGGCTCAGAATGGTCCGGCAGCGAGAGTAGAGGCCTTGGGTGATGAAGGTCTGGGCTTCTGGCTTCAAAGAGCAGATCTCAGGGACTACAGTCCCTGGGTCAAGCTTCAGAGCAGAGACAATATCGTCTAAGGCTTCCTGTGAGGAAGAAAGACAGGGTAGAAGTTGTCCCAGTTGAGATGGTAGGCAGAGCAGAGCTGGAGGGCTGGCTCTACTCTTGCCCCTTCACCATTCTCAGGTCTCCAGCTCTTTTCTTGGGGTTCAAGAAAGTCTGCCTTGAATGGGCTCCTACCCCTCCCCACTACCCCATGGCTGCAGCTATTGTATCCCCCTACTCATTGTTTCTGGTAGGGCACCTGAGGGTGCTCAGCTAACTGGCCTCTATCTTTCTAAGGCCGGACCCTCACCAGGCCCACTTGCCATTCCGCCATGTCAGTCTCCCGACCTTGCCTACACTCTGCAATACCTTCTTCCCTGAGGAGCTTCATCTCTGCTTGCAGCTGGCTCCATCCAATGTCTGTTCTTTCCAGGGAGGACATTGGGTAACCTCACAGGGGGCAATTCAGGAGCTCAGTGGGTATTTGGCTATTCGTCAAGTGATCCAGTGTGTGGGATGCTGGGGACTCCTGCTTCCCCACTCTCAGGGGGCAGCTGAAGTGAGGATGTCTGGACCATATAAAGCAGAACAAGGGAGGGTCTGCTGGCATAGGTACTAAAGTCCTGGAAAAGGAGAACTCAATGTGGAAGCGAAGAAAGCTCACTCTGATGGAGAACCTGCTAAGGTACAAAGGTGGACTTGGGCTGGCACCCAAAGGACATTAAGCACATGTCTAGGAGAGCCAAGGACTGAGTATGCCATCCTGAGGCCCTGACCATGCCCATGGAAGCACAGGATAATCCTGATAATGGATCAGTTAAGGTAACCCATGTGCATCTGACCTCTGACCTGGCTAACAGTAGGGGTCATTGGAGCCACCTTCAAGTCTATCTTCCTACTATTCCTCCACTGGCCTTTCCTTTCTTTTTTTCTTTTTCCTAAGGATTATTTCATTTTATTCATTGTCATTATTTTATTTTTTGAAGTTGATGAGAGAGAGAGAGAGAGAGAGAGAGAGAGAGAAGGAAAGTGAGAAAGCAAGCTGCCAGGTTTGGGACTTGAACCTAGGTTAGTCACATGGGAGTCCAGCCGCCTTAGCTACTATGCCACCTGGATAATTTTATTATTATTTTTTAATTAGCTGTAGGGAACATATGCTCACCAGAGTGGGGAGGGGGAAGTGAGGGAGAGAAGGAGAAAGAGAGAGAGAGAGAGTGAGTGAGTGAGAAAGCAAGCTGGTAGGTCCAGGACTTGAACTGTGGTTGACCACGTGGGAGTCCAGTGCCTTATAACACCTCTTTGTATTTTTCTTTAGCAGTTGCTCCACAGATTACAATATGTATTCTTAATTTACCACAGTCTAGATTTCATACAGTACCATGTTATGTAAAATGAAAGGACTATCACTAGCAAATTTTACTCTCTTTTGAGCTATTTTGTCACAAACTAAATGATAAAACTCCTAGTACAATATTATTTTTATTTGTTCAGAGCAGTTAAGAGAAGGAATAAATTCAATCTTTCAATGTGCTCCTTGTGTAGTCAATACTTCAGTTTCATCAGCTTCCTGTAGCATTTTGTGTGGTATAGGTCGGCTGGAGATGAATCTCTTGGCTTTTCATTGAAGGTTATTTTAAGAAGATTACGAATTCTGGGTTGATAATATTTTTCTTTTAGTGATTTGAAGATACAAATTTACTGTCTTCTGGCTTCTCTTGTTTCTGAGAAGAGTCTGTTATCATTCATATTGTTCTTCTATGTGATGTTTCTTTTTCCCTCTGGCTGCTTTTAAGATGTTCTATTTATCTTTTGTTTTTAGTAATTTGACCAAGATGTGGCAACGTGTGTTCTCTTTGTGTTTGTCATCTTGGGATTTGTTCACCTTCTTGGGAAATTTTCTGTCATTATTTCTTCAAATATATGTATATATTTGCCTCATTCTTTCTCTTCCTTTCTGGGACTCTAATTACATGTATATTAGCTTGCTTGAAATTGTCGTACAGATCACTAAAGCACTCCTCATTAAAAAAAAAAAAAAAATCATTTGCCAGAAGTACACGTACTTGCTGGGAACCAGCAGTTAGCATAATGGCTATGTCGCTGGATTCCCACGTGGTTGACCGCGGTTCGCGTCCCAGACCCAGTGGCTTAAAAACTCATGCTGGGTGTGTGTGCGTGCGTGCCCAAGATCCCGAGAGGAGAATGGAAGAGAAGGGATTGCGGTGTGACCATCCCCTCTGGGGGATGATTTCTTGCTTTCTGTCTCTATGTCTCTCTCTGTCTGCCTGGCGAGTGCACGCGCCCTGTAGCGAAAACCTCTCCAAAAAAAAATAAATAAATAAAAAAATAAAGAAGTACACATACTTGCTAGAGAGCAACAGAGTGACATAGATAGGCAGGAAAAAAGTACTACCAATGGGGCATGGGCATCTCACAATCCCTTCTCCATTTCTCCATCCTGTCAAGATTTGGGGCAAACATACAGATGTGCCCAGTGTATTTATCAAGTTTCTTGAGCCAGGATTCAAGCCACATAGTTGGTCATCATGTGGGATCTGGCTCCCTTAATCACTAGACCACAAAGCCAGACCTTCATTTATTTTTTTAAAAAGTTTTTCCTCTGCTATTCTTTAGACTGAATAACTTCTATTCATGTGTCCTCAAATTTACCAATCCTTCCTCGACAGTTCTAATCTGCCATTAAGCCCACACCCTAAATTTTAAATGACAGATATTGTACTTTTCAGCTCTCGGAGTTCCACTTGATTCTTATAGTTTTTTCCCCCTATTCCTCTCCTAGATTCCCAGTCTGTTCCCTCATTATGGCAAAACTTTCCTTTGTGTATTTATAGTCAATACTATTAAAGGGTCTGTGTGTAATTTTCAAACATTTGAACTGTCTCAGGGTCTGTTTCTATTGAGTACTTATTTTCTTGATTACTGGCCACACTTTCCTGGTTTTCTACATGTCTAGCAATTTTTTACTTTACGCTGGACTCTGTAATTTACAACCCTCTAAGTTGTAAGGAGTCCGGATTATATTGCTATCCTGTTATGCTAGACAGTTAAGTTACAGAGGAATCTGAATCATTTTTGTCCTGCCAGACTTGTTTTTTCCTTTGTTTTGATAGATCCATTTCGTTTTTTTTTTTTTTTTTTTGGAGAGATTTTCACTGTAGGACGCGTGCGCTCGCCAGACAGACAGAGAGAGACATAGAGACAGAAAGCGAGAAATCCCCCCCCAGGGGGGATGGTCACGCCACAATCCCTTCTCCTCCATTCTCTCGGGCTCTTGGGCACGCACGCACACGCGCCCGGCGTGAGTTTTAAGCCACCGGGTCCGGGACACGAATCGCGGTCGACTACGTGGGAGTCCAGCGACATAACCATTACGCTAACTGCTGGTTCCCCCCCCTTTTTTTTTTTTTTTTTTGGAGAGATTTTCACTGTAGGACGCGTGCGCTCGCCAGACAGACAGAGAGAGACATAGAGACAGAAAGCGAGAAATCCCCCCCCAGGGGGGATGGTCACGCCACAATCCCTTCTCCTCCATTCTCTCGGGCTCTTGGGCACGCACGCACACGCGCCCGGCGTGAGTTTTAAGCCACCGGGTCCGGGACACGAATCGCGGTCGACTACGTGGGAGTTCAGCGACAGCCATTACACTAACTGCTGGTCCCTCCATTTCAGTTTTGAACACAGTCTAAAGAAGGCCTTTTATGGTGTGGCCTTTGTAAGACCTCAGCCAAGTGCCCAAGGTGTCTATCTACCTCGGCTGGGACAGAACTACTATATCTCCCAGCCCTGCCTGGCCCTGGCATCACCATTCAGCTCTTGGCACCACCACAGGTGATCCCTGCTTTGCATGTGTGCAGCCTATGGACAAGGAATCTTATGAAGACTACAAGATGCCCCTCCTCTGCATAGCCCCTTCTTCTCCACTGCCTTTCTGTACAAATTCCAGCCACTGAAACAACATGGAACTCTAATCTCTGCTTCCACAGCAAACCCGTGGCCCCATCTCTCTGTGCAGTGGCATGCAGGGTTGTCATGTAGCTTCCTGTATCTCTGGGAACACAGCTTTCTCTGCCTGTTGTTCAGTGTCTGGAAACAGTTGCTGATGTATTTTATTGTGTTGTTTTTAGCAGCCCAGTACCACTTACTCAGAACTAGAAGTTAACCCACAGCCTTTCAAAGTCCAGACTTTTTTTTTTTTTTTTTTTTGCTATAGGGCATACACACTCATTGGAAAGAGACAGAGACAGAGAGACAAGGAAAGCGAGAAATCACCCCCCAGGAGGGATTAGCCATGCCACAATCCCCTTCTCCTCCATTCTTCTCTCAGGATTTTGGGCATATACCACATGCACCTGGCATATTTTTCAGGCTACTAGGTCCGATATGCGAACCTCAGAGTTGGCCGTGTGGGATCCAGCACCTTCATTACCACACCCCCTGCAGGCCCAGGACTCTTTAGAAGCCAATATGTAGGGAATGTAGAGGATGGTCTTGGCCAGTGGGCTCTGGAAAGACAGAGTTCTGGGATAGGGGAACACAGGACAATCCATTCTGCAGCGTGGCCTGGGCTCTGTGTGCCTGTAATACTGACCTGTGGTAACCCTGAATAGCTAGTTGCCCAATTCTGCATGGCTTGTGAGAATTCCAGCTGCCACATACAAAGCCTTCATTATAGACCAGGTTCCAGGATGAGCGTGTGACAGCCCGGAACAACACCCCTACCCTGTTGAGCATCTAACACCTTGAATGAGCACCACCTCCATTTTTTCTGATGCTGTAACCAGGGCTTAGAGATGATACAAGACTTGCTGGTCAAGCTGGAGAGGTGGAGAGTGAGATGATGAACATGAGGAGACAGCCACTTTCAACTACTTGCCAGCAACATCGCTCTTCACCGAGAAGTCCCTTTGTCTCTGGCAGTCCCCTGGTGGCAAGATAGCACAGGGCTGTTTGGCTTCGGTTATCTCTGGGCAGGACTCCTCTGTGATAAACAGCTCCTCTGTGTGTGTGTATGTGGGGGGAAGGGGGCTGGAGGCAGTAGACCCTTCCTACCTCTGATGATCCCAATCCATAGGCCCTGTATAAAGAGCTTAGGTAGTATCCAAGAGAGTGTCTCAAGGTCTCACATGGTATTTGGTGGCATGGGGAGCATAGGGCAACTAGAACTCCAACCTCACACCACCTGAATTTAATGCAAGGTTAATGTGCACACCACTCACTGGGGTGGGGAGGGGAGGAGAAGATGGGGAGGAGGCAGATGGCACATTTCAAAGATGGCTTCTTCTGAGCCTCAAATGGGGCAGTAGCTCCTTCCCTTTCTCCAATTTGTTTTATTGTGTTTAAACATATCTAATGTAAAATTTACCATCTTAACTGTTTTTAAGTGTACAGTCCAGTGATATTAAGTCCATCCATAGTGTTGTGTAATCACTACCACCAACCATCTCCAGAGATTTTTTTTTTTGGAGAGGTTTTTCGCTATAGGGCGCGTGTGCTCGCCAGACAGACAGAGAGAGACAGAGAGACAGAAAGCGAGAAATCACCCCCAGGGGCGATGGCCATGCCGCAATCTCTTCTCCTTCATTCTCCTCTCGGGATCTTGGGCATGCATGCACCCAGCGTGAGTTTTTTAAGCCACCAGATCCAGGACGCGAACCGTGGTCGACTACGTGGGAGTCCAGTGACAGTCATTACGCTAACTGCTGGTCCCTGTTTATTTTTATGGTAGACATCCTAATGGATATGAGGTGGTATCTCACTGTTGTTTTGATTTGCATTTCCCTAATGACTATTGATGAACATCTTTCCATGTGCTTATTGTCTATTTGAATATCTTCCTTGGAGAAATGTCTATTCCAGTCCTTTGACAATTTTTGAATTTTTTTTTTTTGGTTGGTGAGTGTTAGTTCTTTATGTATTCTAGATATTAATCCTTTGACAGGTAATTCATAAATTTTTGCCCTATTCTGGGGGTTACCTTCTTTGATGTACAAATGTTCTAAATTTCATGAAGTCCAACTTGTCTCTTTTTACTTTTGTTGCCTGTGCCATATCCCAGAAATAACCCATTGTTAAATAACTCAATGGTGCTCATTAGTGTTTAGAAATGCAACCGATTTTTATGTGCTGACTTTGGATCTTGAATTTTGCTTAATTCATTTATTAGCTACTTTAAAAAGTATTTATTTGCCAGAGGATGTATGCACTTGCTAGAAAGAGACAGAGATGAGGAGAGGGGGACACCCCCCCACATTGGGATGTGGTCACATCACAGTCCCTTCTCCTCGATTTCTTCCTCCTACAAGTATTCTGGGCACAGATGCACATGTGCACAGCGTGTTTTTCCAGCTTCCAGGTCTGGGATTTGAATCCCATGGTCGTGTGGGATCCAATGCCATTAACTACTAGATCATGGGACTGGCACCATGTATTAGTTCTAACAGTTTGGATGCGTGCATGGAATCTTTAGGATTTTCTACATATAAAATGATATAATCTGCAAATAGAGACAGTTCTATTTCTCTTTCTAATTTGTATGCCTCATATTTCTTTCTCTTACCTAACTTCTGCCTGAAACTTCTACAACCATGTTGAACAGAAAATGCAAAAGTGAGCATCTTTGCCTTGTTCCTAATCTTCCAAGAAGAGCTTCCAGTCTCTCATCATTGATTATGATATTTGCTGTAGACTTGATCTCAAGTCTTTACTATGTTGAGGTAGTTTTCTTCTATTACTAGTTTGCTCAGTGTTTTTATCATGAAAGGGTGTTGAATTTTATTGACTTTTTTTTTTTTTAGCATCAATTGAGATGATCAGGTGGCTTTCTTCTTCATCCTGTTAATATGGGGGTATCGCACCAATTGATTTTTGTATGTTTAACCATCCTTGTACCCCATGAATAAATCCACTTGGTTAGGATGTCTATTTTTTTTTTTAAAAATATGCAGCTGAGTTTGGTTTGCTAGTATTGTTCTGGGAATTTTTGCATCAGTGTTCATAAGGGATAATGGTCTGTAGCTTTCTTTCCTTATACTATCTTTGGCTTTGGTAATCAGGGAATAAATCCCACTTGGTTAGGATGTCTATTTTTTAAAAAAAATATGCAGCTGAGTTTGGTTTGCTAGTATTGTACTGGGAATTTTTGCATCAGTGTTCATAAGGGATAATGGTCTGTAGCTTTCTTTCCTTATACTATCTTTGGCTTTGGTAATCAGGGTAACTCTGACCTCAAAATGAATTTGAAAGTGTTTTGCCTCCTCCATTTTTAAGAAAAGTTTGAGAAGCCTTTGGCGTTAGTTTTCTCTAAATGTTTGGTGAATTCATCAGTGAAGCCATCAGATGAGGGAATTTTCTTTGTTGAAAGATTTTTGATGAACAACTCAGTTTCCTTGTAGATCTATTCAGATTTCCTATTTCATAATGATTTAATCTTATTAGGTTTTCTTTTTTTTAGAGGTTTTGCTATAGGTTGTGTGTGCTCGCCAGAAAGACACACAGGGCGGGGGAGAGAGAGAGAGAGAGAGAGAGAGAGGGCGAGAGAAAGCGAGAAATCACCCCTCAGGGGGGATGGCCATGCTGCAATCCCTTCTCCTCCATTCTCCTCTCGGGATCTTGGGCATACATGCACACACCTGGCGTGAGTTTAAGTCACCAGGTCCAGGACTCGAACTATGGTTGGGTACATGGGAGTCCAGCGACATAGCCATTAACGACAACTGCTGGTCTCAGTCTTGTTAGGTTTTATATGTCTATGAATTTGTCCATTCACTTAGGTTATTTAGTTTGCTGGTGTACAATTGTTGGTATTACTCTTATATTTCTTTTTATTGTGATAGAATTGATAGTAATGTCCCCACTTCCATTTCTAGTTTTAGTAAACTGAGTCTTCTCTCTTTTTGCTTTTAGTCCATCTAGCTAAAAGGTTTGCCAGTTTTTATCTTTCCCAGGAACCAACTTTTGGCTTTGCTGATTTTCTCTACTGTTTCTCTAGTCTCCATTTTGTTGATCTCTGCTCTAATCTTTATTATTTTTTTCTTTTAGCTAGTTTTGGGTTTAGTTTGTTCCTTTTTAGTTCTCAAGTTAGGTTGATTTAAGGTTTATTTTTTAAGAGAAATTTTTGTTATAGGGTGCATGCACTCACCAGAGAATCAGAGACAGAAAGTGAGAAATCATCGCCTAGGGGGTTGGCCATGCCATAGTCCCTTATCCGCCATTATCCTCTCAGGATTTTGGGCATGCACACACATGTGCCCAGCGTGGAGTTTTAAGCCGCTGGGTCAGGGACTTGAACTGTGGTCTACTACGTGGGAATCCAGCAACATAACCATTACACCGTCTGCGGTCCCTCTTGTTTTTAATATAAGCATTTATAGCTATAAACTTCCTCCTTAGCGCTGCCTTTGTTTGTCTTGTAAGTTTTGGTGCGTGTGCCTTCATTTTCACTTATCTCTAAGTATTTTCTAATTTCTTTTGTGATTTTACAAAGGAGGAATCTGAGGCGAAAAGAGACAGCTGCAGTGATTTGGCTGAAGTTGTCTAGCTGATCTGAACCTACTATTTCGGGCTCCAGTGCTTAGGGGAGCAGGCAGGTGAGGACACTGATCTAGTTGGGTCCCTTGGGGTCAGGCTGTATTGCGTACACTATAATTGCAAACAAGGAAAGCCCATAAGAAACAAAACAGAAACAATCTCCCAGAACACAGGTCTCACTCACATGAATGGGATCTCTCTGTCAACCTGGCTCCCCAGTCTTTTATTTGGAATTGGGGAAGCTTCTGTAGAAGAAATCTTAAATGTATAGATATCTAAATTAAAAAGTGGATAAATTAAGTTCAAGCCAGAGTTCCAGGGGCTCCACTGCTGCCCCCATTGGTAGACATAAGCAACTGATGCCAGCACTTGTCCCTTCTGCATATGTCCTAGTAATGCAGGGGCCTAAGTAGCCCCCACCAGTGCAGCCAAGGGGGCACCTCCTGGTCAACACTCCCACAGAAGGACAGCTGTACACACTGAGGAATTATTTTAAGCTAGGATAGCCTCGCAGGACCTCTAAGGGTATGCACATCTACCATGCAGACTGGGGTTAACATAGGGACTCCCAGAAACTGTGTTTGTGGAGATGAGGATCCTTCAGCCAGCTGTGCCCGTGGAACGAGAACACTGCGGACTGAAGGGTGGCTCACTGTTAGGATGACTAGCTCTGCTCCCTTGGCTCAGGGTAGAGAGGAAGGCTGGGCCAGAGATGCCCTTCAACCCCACTTGCCCAGTCGCTGGTGGGAGAAGTGGAGCCCACACCTGCTGCTGGTCCAGGGTCAGGTGCAAGAGCGCCCGCCCACACAGTGCCTGCACGTTCCCTGGCTCGGCGCGTAGCACGGAATTGAAGTCGAACATGGCGGTCTTCTTCTGGCCCAGGAACCCATAGCAGCGGGCTCGGATGAGGAGGGACTCGCTTGCCTGACTCCCTGGAGGAGGGGGTGGTGTCAGGATGTGACCGCAGCTGGGTCCCTCACGCAGCATCCCTCTTGGTGACCAAGCTGGGGCAGGCAGAGGGTGTACCAGCTGTGGGGCTCACCTTGGGGAACTTATGTACTGCTGGGCACCAAAACACAGAGGCAGCCACGGCTGACCTGTGGGCACAGGTCACAGACCAAGAGGAATCTGGCCAAGATGGCTGGTGTCTGGGAGGGATGGTGCACACTGTGGGGTGTGGGGGCGTCTGAGAGGAAGGAGTGCCATGGCTGCATCTGAGGTGAGGCCAGGTGAAGGATGAGGGGGGAAAATGCCCCGAGGGCAGGGCATGTAATGGCGGCAAGCAGGAAGGTATGAGGTGTGAGGTATGAGGCTCAGGTGTGAGGCAGCCGGGCAGGAGCCCTCCCCACACTTGCCACCACCTTTTGGGTGTCTGTTCAGTGATGGGCATGCTCGGTTCTGCCCCACTGTGGGTGTGTCCCCTTCCTGTGCAGGACTCGCTCAGTCATGAGCTCACTTGGTTCCCCACTTCTACCCCAGGTGGGCTTCTCTATCACCCCCTTGGAGAAAAAGTGATGCAGTGCCCAGGGAGTACACAGCCCCAATCCGTCTGGTGGTCTGATCTGTGGTCTATACTTTCAAACTGCCTGCACCCCAGAAACTCACAGGGAGTCCTTGGGAGAGTCTGCTTCCCTCCAAGTTCCTCGTGCCTGCAGCATAGCACTAAGGACGCACAGGAAAGGGCCCAAGGCCAGAGGCTGACATGGGTATGGTGGGATAGCTTGCGAGCAGGGAGGCCAGATGCACATAGGAAAAGCCTCAGTTGCTATTTCTGGAGTGGATCTTGCCTCCCTCCCTTTAGAGGGACAGGGGCCGTGCTGGAAAAGGGCCTTCTATGTTCAGGTCTGAGGGTATAGGAACAGTAGCCCAGGAACCAGGGTTGGCGCACAGCTCAGCTCCTGGGTGGTCCAGACCTCCTTCAGCCCTGGTGTATTCCCTGGACGACCAGCACCGTGGTGGCCCTGCCCCACTCACCCCTTGGATGCTTTGGCACAGCACCTATGAAGCAAGATATCCTAAGACACCCCCCATAACCCTGGCCTCCCCAGCGTAAGGATCACCATGCCCCCTTCCCCATACCTGGCACAGGACTAAACTCTAGGGGCAGGTGGGTGGCTCCTACCTGCAGCGAAGATGGCCAGAGAGAGGTAGGCAATTGCCTCTCTGGTGTGGGTCTCACTGTCGTCCCCACCCGGCTGTGCCCGCAGGATGGTCATGGCTCGCTCGTGGCAATGGGCTCGCAGCAGCTGCCGGTCCTCATGGCGGAAGACGTCCAGGGTGGGCTGGAGGCAGGCCGTGTCCCCAGACTGGATCACCTTCTTCACCAGCTGCAGGGGCAGGAGAGTTGCTGCCACTGCCCTTCCCTCCAGCACTGCTGCCTGGGGGTTCCACCCTGTACCCCATGCCCTGGGCCATTCCACTCCCTTCTCCCAGGATGCCCCCCTCTAGGTTCTCCCTCCCTTTCCATGGGCTCAGGTGGCTTCAGTCTATTCTGGGCTCTAGTAGGTTTGCCATGTGTTACATCCACGATCATCTGAGATTTTCCCATAGACTGGGGAGGGGGCTCATGGAGGGCAGGGTCAGCGTGTCCCCAGCTTGGAGCACCAGAAAGGGCACGTAGGGGCGGGTGGGTGCCACTCTCCCAGCACCTCTCTCCGGGCTGCAGTTGGAGCCTGCTCCTTTCTGCTGTAGTTCGGGATGAGGGATGAGCCTCAGCTTCCACTGTCACGTGGAGGAAAAACTCCCTCTGCCCTTGCAGAGGTCTATCTGGGAAGTATGAGGAGAGGGCTTTCAAATCACAAAGTGACAGAGGGCTACAGGAAATCATTCAGAAGATGTGGAGCAGAAGCCCAGGACAAGCCAAGCAGGCTAGGACTCAAACTGGGTGGGACGAGGACCCCCTCCCCCGCCCCCACCTCAGGTCTCCAACATAATCAGCCTCTGGCCTTGACTCTGTCCTAAGGAGACCCTATGCTGCCCCCTGCTGGCCACTGTTGTGTACAGTCCCTGAGTGGAGCGGAAGCATGGCAAGTTCCAGGGCACCCTTACTTCCACCCTCTCTTTCTGTGGCAAGAAAATCAGGAACCCAAAACAGGCCATAGGGGAAGGAAAAGGCTGACAGGTTCCTCAGCTTGGGTCCCAAAGCCTTCCGTCCCCTTGGAATATCACTCACTGACCCCTGTTCAAATAGGAAGCTTCCACAACACCTGAAGTAGGCAACTTTCTGCCTTTCCTGGGAACAGAGGGATCTTGGAGGCAGGCAGGTAGGGGTCAAGGACTCAGAGGCCCCTCTACTACCAGGCCCGGGGTAGGGAAATGGTTTATTGGGAGACTTGGAAAGAAGCTCAGTTTACATCGACTCTTGGCCCCTTTGCTTCAAAGTCACAGCAAAAGCAAATATAAAATTCCTACTGCCTGCATGAAACCTGCAGGGCCCTGGGCTACCTATTCCCGCTAATTTCCATGATAATCCGCAAGACCAGGGCAGAGATGAGTTGAGGAAATGAGGTTTGCTTGCTTCAAAGCCCAGACTGGGGCCAGCCAAATGGTGTGGTGGTTAGGGGGCTGGATCCCACATGGCTGACTAAATAGTTCAAGTCCTGGACCTGGTGGTTTGGAAAACATGCTGGATGTGTGTGTGTACACATGCCCCAGATCCCAAGAGAATGGGGAAAGGACTGTGTTGGGAGTGCTCTCTCACTTTCTCTTTCTTTCTGGCAAGCACACATGCCCTCTAGCACATTAATAACAACAATAAAAAGAAGTCCAAGCTATAAAGTGCAAAGTGAGGGCTGTGAGAAGCCTAGTCTCCTCCACGGAGCTGTGCCCTGTTTTCACCTGCCCTGTGGCAACCCACCTGGGTCTCCTCACCTGGTTGGCATCATAGAAAAAACCCCTCCTGAGCTGCAGCAGAGCCAGCCTCGCCAGTACAGGGGCAGCCTGGGGTCTCCAAGAAAGGGCCACGAGCAGGGCCTTGTGGGCTTCATCCAGGCGCCCCAGGCGGTACAGGGCATCAGTTGCCAGGAGGCGTGAGGCCTCATCTTCCACGTCCAGCTCCATCAGCAGTGTGGCCAGCTGGTACACACCATGGGCATCCCTGTGGAGAGAGGCTCAGGGTGAGCCGGTCCATTCCATCTACCCTTTTCAGCTGCCCAGGGGGTCAGGCCACAGTAAATCCTGACTGTGCACCTGGCCAGGGCAGGTCCCCTCCCTCAGACTGAAGAGCACTGTGTCCCTCTGGAAGGACCCTCATAAGAGGTCAACTCCAGAACCTTCCCAATGTGCAGCCATTGGCTCTCACCCCTGCAGTCAATCTTCCCACCATCCTGTAGAGTGGCATTTTACAGTGGCAGAATGGAGGCCCTGCAGGGCTGACCAGGAGCAGACCCTGCCTCAGTTTCCTTTTCTGCAACATAGCTCAACCATATGGCCTTGCTGGGCTCACAGGTGTATTGTTTGTAGGCAGGACAAGATAACACACTGGTCACACTGGGAATATTCCCAATGTCCGTGCAGGTGCAGGAATGTTGGGAATGTTAATTAGCTCCCACTGGGAAAAGGGCTCAGAGCCTCCCAGAGAGAACAAATATAAAAGTACCCAAATTATATAAATGAAAGTTCTCTCATTAGCAAATCAAAGCAATGCAAATTGTTGAGGAAGAAGAGGTGTGTGTGTGTGTGTGTGTGTGTGTGTGTGTGTGTGAGTGTGTGTGGCTGACATCAAAGTTACACCCCAGGAACCCCCAGCTCCCAGTCTCAGTGTTCTTAACTTGCTAAGGCACCTTCCTGCCCCTTCCCAGGAATCAGAGACGTGCACATCAAAGCAGCTCTCCAGCTGAGTCACACATTGGGGTAGCAAAGAATATGCAAAATAGCACCAGGACTGGGGGTGGGGGGCAGCGGCAGCAGCTCCTAAAGTCAAGGTTCTGCAGATGGAGGTGCTTCCTGACTCAGGAACTCCATGTTTGTCTCCATCTTGAAAACAAAACATCATGGAGATGGGCTATGATCCATGGATATGATCCATAACGCATTATAACTAAGCAGAAAAGGCCGAGAGTACGTGGGAATCATGGCACACGCACAGGATGGGGCATTGTGTGGCCTCAGAACACTTGGCGGTAAAGGCAGTTTTCATGATCCCACGAATAATAGTAACTATAAAAGGATACACAGGCAATACACAGCATGAACGCAGTGTTGTGACAGATATATGCACACTCACACAAAGCGACTGGCAGGAAGTGTCAACAGTGGGCTAATCGGCGAATTTTCACTTTTGTTTCCATTTTTGAGTCACTCATTTTCTATGGAAAGAAAGCCCATAATGCACTCTGCTGTGTGTGATGGAAAAGTCTTAAGATCTAAGTTCTGGAGCTAATCTTCCACCACTGAAACTTAAGGAAATCACTCTTCCTCAGTTTATTCAACTGTAAAATAGGAAGAAATGGGCCAGCATGTGGCCTAGTGGTTAAAGCATTAGATTCCCACATGGCTGACCACAGTTTGAGTCCCAGACCTGGCAGCTTGAGGGTCACGCCCTGTGGGTGTGCCTGCCCAGAGTCCCAAGAGGAGCATGAAGAAGGGACTGCAGCATAACCATCTCTCCTGAGGGGTGCTCTCTCTCTTTCTCTCTTTTTCAGGTGAGCAGGCCCTATGGCACAAACCTAGGGGGAAAGAAAACAAAAGGAAGAAGTAAATCCCTCTCCACCTTAGGGAGACCAGAACAAAACAGCAGCAGCCCTGGCGTCCATGGAGCTGGTTCTTACCCTTCCTGCTCAGCGGCGTTGTCAGTCAGCGAAGCTTTACTCTGGCGGCCCAGCGCGCGCACAGGCCCAGGGTCTGACCTGCGGTGCAGCATCCTGCGGCCCTCCTCCCGCAGCACAGTCAGTAGCAGCCCCCGCTGGTTCCAAGGCACGTAAGCCTTGGCGGCCAGCAGCGCCTCCTCCCGGCGCAGCCGGCACGCGGTGACATAGTCCAGAGTGCCCAGGAATGTGCTGCCGGCCAGCACCCGCAGCAGCCCACGGCCGCAGAGCGCTCGTACGCAGCCGCCTGGGTGCGGTGCTTGCTGCTCCATTACCTCCTGGAAATCCTGCCGGGCGCACCGTCTGTCGCCTGTGTGCAGCGCGCAGAAGCCGCGCAAAGCCAGCAGGTGCGCGCGGTCCCCAGCGTGGTCACTAGCACGGTCCCTGGCGCGCGGGGGCCGCAGCAGACGTTCGCAAAGCGCTCGGGCGTTCGCTACGTCCCCGGCCAGCAGTAGACACTCGGCTAGGCGGGCTCCCAGCACAGGTCGCGCCCCGGAGGGCGCCAAGCGAAGCAGGATGCGGAGAGCGCGGGTAACTGGGACCAGCAGCTCGCGGCCCCGGTCCTCGCGTAGCTCGAGGCGGCTCCGCACAGTCTCCTGGAAGCGGGCGAAGCCCACGTCCGCCACCTCTTGGGCCTGGGCCCGGATGCGCTCTTGGTCTCCGGCCGAGAGTATAGCCTGGAACTGCTTCCGCGCTCCGGAGGGGCTTTCGCCGAAGGCCTCATGTAAGTCTTGGAGCATGTCCTGGGCGCGGCCGTCCAGTAAGAAAGCCGCGGCCGCTCGAGTGACCAGCAGGGCGGCCAGGCGCTCACCTGCTGAGAGAAACAGAGGCATTGTCCTGCCTGGTGGGCCATTCTGCCCGGATCGCCGTCCCCAACCCTCACCCTGTCCAGCACCTTAGACCCTCTGAAATACTTCCGACTGGACCATGTTCCTCCCAGCGCCAGGGGCGTGGGCACCACCAGGACAGGGCCAGCCCGTCCCAAAGCCCATTAGTGACAGCGGGGTTAGAACCAGGCTGGACCACCAGAGGTGGACAGCTGCCAGGCATCCCTCCACAGCCCCGTTCTTTCATCTTGATTAAAAGTCAGTCTTACTTTTCAGCACAACAGAAATTTAGTCACACTTCTCCCCCTCCCCCAACATTTTAACGATGGATTTAGGATTTAGTTTCCTCTTTGGGGAATCAGCTCTAAGCCAGAGCTGAGGTTCTGACTCTGTGACCTTTTGCCAGGACCATTTGTTTCTGGAATGTCTTTGTTTTTCGCTGTCTATGGACTGGTCGGGACCCAGTGCTCGGTCCCCAATACTCAGTCTTTAAAACAGATTTACCCAGTCAGGTCTAGGAGAGGCCTGAGTGTAACTGAGTGGGTGCACCCGGTGCGGCGCTTTACTGAATCTCACATGTCTGTTTCCCTTTCTGTATTATAATGAGGATTGTAATGGTCTATATTTACAGGGCTGATAGGATGAAATGGATTAGCATACATCCAGAACCCGGAACAAGGTTCTCATGCATGTGGCTTGTGACTCAGTGAGGCTTAGCAATGGCAATGGCATCACCTCCAGGGACCTCATATTTTATGTCTGTGCAACTTAAGCGCACTTACTGTGAATGGGGCTTTCTGACTGGAAAAGAAATTTTAGTTGACCCATCCCGTAAAGGGACCTAGGCAGGATGCGCACCATCCAGAGAGTCAGAACACTCGGTCCTGGGAGGAGCCTAAGATCATGAGCCCCCATCACCATTTTACAGGTTAGAAAAGTGCTGCCAAGGATTGATTGGTATACAAGAAAGAGAGAGAGAGACACAGAGAGACACAGTGAGAGAGAGAAAGAGGAAGTGAGAGAGCTTCCCCCCCCCAGAGGGGATGGTCATGCCACAATCCCATTATCTTCTCAAGATTTTGGGCATGCACACACAGAGAGAAAAAGAGGAAGTGAGAGAGCTTCCCCCCCCAGAGGGGATGGTCATGCCACAATCCCATTATCTTCTCAAGATTTTGGGCATGCACACACATATACTCAGAGTATGTTTCAGGCCACCATGGGACTCGAACTGTACAGTCAGCCACGTAGGATCCAGCTGCTTTAACCACCATGCTACCACCTGACCCTCTAGTCTTTCTTAAAGATTGCTGGTTTTTCTTCTTTTTTTCTTTTTAAATTTTTACCAAAGGTTGCATTTGCTTTCCAGAGAGAGACAGAGACAAAGAGAGAAGGAAAGGGAAAAAGCACTCCCCAGTGGGGTATGGTCATGCTGCAATCCCTTCTCCTACGTTTCTCTAACCTTTCAGGATCTTGGGCACACTCGCACACATGCCCTGAGTGTTTTTCAAGCTGACAAGTCTGGGTTTTTGAACTGTGCAGTTGGTCATGTGGGATCTGGCTTCTTTAACCATGGGACTGATACATTGACACTTCCACTGTCTTCAATGATCTCTCTCTATATTTAGACAGATATACATCTGTTTATACATTTATCGTCTGTGTATCCATTTCAGTTATTACACGACTTAAGTCGAGAATTTCCATTTGGTTGTTTTGAATAGTTTCCATTTCTCTACTGAGATTCTACCTCTGTTCATTCATTATGCCTGTGTTTTCCTCTAGTCCTTAGTTCTCTAACTCCAGCATCCAGATTATCTTGAGGTCAGTTTCTAATGACTTCTTTTTCTCCTGATGGCAGCTTACATCTTATTATTCTGATTCTTTGCATGTCTAGTCATTTTTAAAAATCGTACACTAGGCCTCTTGTTGATGTTTTGTGGAGACTAGATTCAGGTATGTTCCTCTGAAGAGAGCTGAATTTAAAAAATTTAAAATTTAAAATTTGAAATTTGAAATTCAGTTAAGTTGGCTGAATTTAAATTCCAAATGATGTCTTTTCTTTGGTGGGCAGACTTGAAGCCTCTGTTTCTTGTAACTTCCAGTGGCTTATTTTTCAAGTCACCTAGTTTTTCCCAAACATATAGAGTTTGGTTATTAGCCAAGGATTTTACACACACACACACACACACACACACACACATACATATGTATATATAAAGTCTTGCCATAAGGCATGTGTGGTTGCCAGGAAGAGAGAGTGAGAAGGAAAGTGAAAAATCACTCCTTAGGCGGAATGGCTATGCTGTAAAGTCTTATCCTCCATTCTCTCAGGATTTTGGACATGCACACAATTGTGCCCAGTGTGATTTTTATACCACCAGGTCCAGGACTTGAACTACATTCGCCCTTGTGGGAGTCCAGTGCCTTAACCACTGAGCCACCTGCTGGTCCCCAGTAATATGACTTTATGCAGATTCTTCGTCTCACCCCCATTGTGGCTCCTTTCTTTTCAGGAGTTTCCTTCTAACATTTCATCTATTTTGTTCAGCTCTGAACTTTGTCCTCAGGCCAGTAAAACTGCAGCATTCTGTTAAACTAGGACACAGACCGAGGAGTTCCCTTAGGCAAAAAGCTGCAAGTATGCAAATCTCACTTGACATGATCCCCGTCTTTTAACAGTCAACATCCAGTTTTTGCCTGTATGTAGTTACTGTCCAGTGCCTTCAAATACTTGCTTTTCATATTTTTGTCCAAATTTTGTAATTGTTATCTGTGGAACATGGTGTCCAGTTGAGCTATACCACCATTACTGGAAGATGGATTTAAATGTTTTATAATCTAGAGGGACATAAAATGCTATGCCATTATTCATTTTCATTTTTCTGATTATTAGTGAGGTTCATTTATTAAGAAAGATCTGGTGGGTAGAAGTGGTTCTTTTTCGTTTTAATTTGCATTCCTCTCATTACTATGATATTGAACATTTTTCACATTATATTAGCCATCTGTGTTTTCTCTTTTGGGAAATGATTTTGCCAATTCTTGAACTGAATTTTTTTTCTTATTGATATGTAGGAATACTTCAAATCCCTTGCACACTAAGCTTTTGCCTGTGGTTTATTTTGCAAATATTTCCTCTGTGTTTGTAAATCGTCCTTTAAGTTTCTATAGTTATGGACAAAATAAAAGTTTAAAAATTTTAATGTAATCAAGTATATCAAATTTTTCTGTTGTTTTGACTTTTGTATCTTACAATTCAACTGTAAAAACAAGTCTAAATGATGTTCTCTTCTTTTTTTTTGAAACTGAGATTTAGCTGTTTACATAATCCACTTAGAATTTACTTTCTTGCATGTTAGTAGGTAGGAAATGATACCATCCATGGGC
>NW_006198262.1:504591-517237 GCF_000334495.1 Tupaia belangeri chinensis
TTCCCTACAGATTTGCAATGCTCATTGCATCACATAGTCAGTATTAAATATGTGTGGATCTGCTTCTGGATTGTCTAATTAATTTTATTGGTCTATCTAGCCTTTAAGTCAATAGTCTACTGGGCTGATTAGTATAGCTTTGTATTAACTGGTTGAACACCTCCTATTACTGGCCCACCAGCTTTTCTTCTCTATCTTCTGCTTTTCTTTCTCTTCTCCCCCTTTCTCTCTTTCCAGCCCCTTTTCCTGTCCCTCTTTCTCGTGAGTCTTGACTTTTTAAAAATAAAAACACCTATGTACACATGTGAGAGAGAAGAACATAGAGATAGAAAGAGAAAAAAGACACCATGATTCCCTTTCTCCAACCCTTTACCTCCTTGGGATCCTGGACATCCATGTGTATGTCTGGTGTGTTTCAGACCCAGGGACCAGAACCTGTAGTTGGCCGTGTGGCTTCCAGTCTTGCAAAGCACCGACTAACTGCTGATCTAGTGGCCAGGCCTGTCTTGACTATTATTGGCTCTTTGCTCTTAATTCTAATATCAAGTCTTTCTAATAATAGACATTGAATATCTCTCCATTTATGTAAGTATTCTTTATTGTTTTTAAATAAAGTTTTATATTTTTCTTCATGAAGTCATTTCAATCTTTGAACTACATAACTTTCTGCTGCTACAGTAAATATTTAATACATCTTGCTTTGTTTCTTTTGGGGTTTCTACATAGCTAATCATATTATTGTCTGGAATAATAATAATTTTGTTGCTTCCTTTTCAGCCTTACACATTTTGTCTTTTTAAAAATATTTATCTTACTGTGTCGGCTAGGATTTCTAGTACAATGATAGATAAATGGGAGAGTGGGAAGCCACTTCAGTCTCATTTTAAATAGAAGGCTTTTAAAATATCATCATAAAATGTGATAATTATGGTAGTTTTGGATACACATTCTTCAGTTAGTGAAGTTTCCTATTTCTGGGTTGTTGCGATTTTGGGAATATTAAATATTATAAAGCATTTTTCCTGAATCTGTTGCATATATTGTATGTTCTTCTATATTCCATGAAGGTAGTGAATTATTATGGAAATATAAAATTATAAGCCCTATATTACCTAATTCAGTTTTGGCTAGAACATGCATCAAAAAAGGATGCTTTGATCCAGTTATCAGTGGAATGGAATCTCTTTTTTTAGAGAGATTTTTGCCATTGGGCATGTACACTCTCCAGAGAGACAGACAGAGAGACAGAAAGGGAGAAATCACCCCCTGGGGGGATGGCCATGCCACAACCCCTTCTTCATTCTCCTCTTGGGATTTTGGGCATGTACGTACATGCACCTGGTGTGAGTTTCAAGCCACCGGGCCTGGGACTTGAACCACAGTCGACTATGTGGGAGTCCAGTGACATAACCATTACACCATCTGCTGGCCCCATCTCTGTGGAGTCTCTGACCGGTCATTACTCCAGTTTCTTTACATGGTATTGGAAACATTCCAAGGTGAAGATGGAAGGTGCAGGGATGCTTGGGCTTGGCCTCCAGAACCACATGATGTCACTTTCACCAGATTCTGTTGGTCCCAGCAAATCACCATGCCATGCCAGCTTCTGTAATGGGGAACAGACCCCACCCTTGCTGGGGAGGAGCTGTGACAACTATTTTCTCTCCTACTCCAGTAGATTTTAATGAAGAATCTTGAATGTATGGGCATTGGCTGCCTAAGATTTTGAAGATAAGCATTCTGGGAGCCATGGTACCTGGGCACTTAACAGTTACCAGGAATTTTGAGATAAAGCTATATTTGTTCTATATCTAGTATGTGTGTCCATGCATGTCTAATTACTCAGAAAAACAAAGACATTTCCCAAAATATAGAAGGGTTTTGCTATGGTTTGAATGTCTCCTCCAAAACTCAAGTTGAAATTTAATTGTCATTGTAACAGTGTTAAGAGGTAGGACTGGGTCAGCAGTTCGAGTCCCAGACCCAGCAGCTTGAAAATCATGCAAGGACATGTGTGAACATGTCTGAAATCCTGAGAGAAGACTGAAAGAGAAGGAATTGTAGTGTGGCCATTCCCTCGGGAGGTGATTTCTCACATTCCTTTTCTCTCTTTCTGTCAAGTGCATATGCCCTATGACAAAAACCTTAGAAAAAAGAAAAAGAGGTAGGACCTCTGAGGGGTGATCAGGCCATGAGAGCTCCACCCTCTTGGGTGGGATTGATACCATCATAAAAGATGAATTGGGCCACCTTTTGCCTCTTTGCCCTCTGCCCTCCGCTATGTGTGGATGCAGCATTAAAGGTACCATCTTGGAATTAGAATCACCAAACCTGCCAGCAGCTGGATCTCGAACTTCCAGCATCCATTCATTTCCATTTGCTATGCATTCCTCAGCCTGTGGTATTCCAACAGCAAAAGTGGGTGAAGAAAGATTTGTTCAGTGTTTCTAAGGACTTGGGAAAGCAGCCTCAAGATTGGAATGTATTTGTTGTAGGAAGCTACATTTGTACAACACTACAGGAAAATGGATTTCTTCACTTCTCATTGTAAGCCATAGTCGTGCTAGTGGTTGGTGACACAGTGAGTCCCTCGACCTAAGTGGTTGGGCCTAATGAATGCATCCTTGTTAGCGAAGGTGTCCCATCCACATAGCAGTGAGGAGGACGCAGACAAGCTTTGGGCAGTATGCCCTGGAGGGGATGAGTTTTGCCAGCAGTCTTGTTCCCCAAGGCTAGAGGCCTTGCAGAGTTCCTAATATCCACAGGGGTCTCTACTGTGACTCCCCAGTTTGTGCCCTATGTTTGTATGGTCATTGAAGTGGAATGCCCCCTCCATCTTGGGGATCACTGAATGCCCCCACCTTGCTGTGCATATTGGTCTCCATTCACCAGTCACTGTGTTTGGTGGCCTTGAAAGCTTAGGATTCTCCGTCACTTTGCTGAGCAGTAAACTCATAGTAATTTATAGTGGAGAGACTTGGGAGTATCTACTTCAGTGTATTTCCAGAAACAAATTTGCTCACTGACTTTTCAGCTCTCTCTAGCAGGTTCTTACCCCACTCGCCTTGTCAGGGTCACCCATAACCTTGGTACTGTGTACTCGGACAGACACTCCGTCCTCCCTTCACCTCGTCACCACGACTCTCAGCTCCCGGCTCCCAGCACCACCCACTGCAGACTCTCACTGCAGGCTCCCTCCTCTTCTGGCCCTGATCCATCACCCCACAGGCTTCTTCCTATCTTCCTGGGCTGCTCTTCCTCCTGCTCCCTTCGCTGGTTCCTCCTAGGGAGCCTAGTGTGGTGGCAGGCTAGGAGTACCCCAGGGAGGCATCCCAGCTCCCCAAACCTCCTTGTACCCTCTGCAAGCAGTGTGCATGTGGGGATGGTGGCTGTCATGCCCACCTTCTGAGAGCCGCCATGCAGATTCAATGAGAATGGTTATCGCATGCTTAAAATGGGGCCCACCCACTAAGTGTTCAGTAAATGGCAGCAGGCCTGCCATGCCCCTTTCTCAGATGTCTGTCTGCCACTGGGGTTTCTCAACCCTGGGCTCCCTCCAGCTAGAACTTGGACTTCAAATCCCTGCTTTGTGCCAGTGATTCTTCAACCCGGACCCTCGTTCCTCTGCCTAGGGACACTAAACCCTTGGTGGGTGACACATTTCAAGGGCTCGGTATGCGTTTTCACCAAATCCACGCAGCAGTCCTCAGAGGTGGACACAGCTGACACAGAGCTGCCCCACAGTGGCCAAGGGTGCACAGGAATTGGTGACAGGCTGGGATGCGGCCCTAGGGTTCGCAAACTGGGGTGTCCAAAATGTCAGACACTCTCTTTATCCGATCTGCTCCTCTCCCCTCTGCAGTCCAGTTGTTCTAGGCGGACTCTTAAAATCATTCTTTTTTTTTTCTTTTGAATTATTTTACTTTTATTCATTGTCATTATTAGAGACCATCACGTCTCTCCGCTCCCCCCTGACCTGCGCCTCTATTCTCTCCTGCCTGCACCATCGCCACTGCCTCTCGGCCTGGACAAGCCCCCCAGCAGCTTCTGTCCTCACTTTGGCTGCTCCCACACGTTCTCCACACCGCAGACAGGAAATTTTAAAAATGCAACTCAGAGCACTCTGTGGTTTAAACCCTACAGTTTAAAACCGTTCAGTGCACCTCCCTGTGCTGAGGGTAAAATCCTAAGTCTCCTAGAGGCCAGTGGGTCTAGCCCAAGTCTGCCGTCCTCAGTGCTCCCCTCTTCCCTCTCCCTTTCCTCTGTCACCTATTCGGTGACACAGACATGTCAAGCTCTTTCTTCCTAGGTCCCTGGCATTATTTGCCTTCTACTGCCTGAAATCCTTCAGTCTCAGTTCAAATGACACCTCCTCTGAGAAGCCTTCCCTGATCATCTGGCTGGAGCTGTACCTAGTATGTTCCTTTTTTTAAAAAATAATCATTTAACTTTATTTATCTATTTGACCAGAGAGGGAGAGAGTGAGAGGGCGAGGGAGAAAGTGAGAAAACAAGCCACCAGGTCTGGGACTTGAACCGTGATCTGCCATGTGGGAGTCCAGCCCCACCACCCCCCCTGCTGGCTCCTTTTTTTTTTTTTTTTAAAGAGGTTTTTTGCCTTAGGGGGTGTGTATTTGCTGGGGGGAGAGAGAGACAGAGACAGTGAGAGGGAAAGTGCGAAATCTCCCCCTAGAGGGGATGGCCACACTGCAATCCCTTCTCCATTCTCCTCCTGGATCTGGGTTCGGAACTGGAACCAAGGTCACCCCTATGGGAGACCAGCGATGTTACCTCTATGCCATCTGCTGGCCTCTACCTCCTATTTTTCAAAGCACAGATTTTGTTTGCTTCTGGGGTGCTCCGTAGGGAAGAGGTCTGTCTGTCTTTTCACTGTGGTGTCCTTACCTTTACCATGGCAGGACTAAGCCACACTGTGAAAGAATGGCAAGGCTGACTCTTGTCCTACTCTTAAGGGGACATGACGGTGTTGTCTTACCTTGGGGTCTGGTGCCCATCCGGTGGGACTCAAGAGCCTGGCTGCAGGCTGCCAGGCAGTCCTCATACCTGCCACAGAGAAGCAGAGCTTCGGGGGTCAGGGCATCACTCCAGGTACCCCCTGGGTCCAGAGCTACCAGAAGTCGCTGGCATTGGGTTTCCTGCTGGCCAGTGCTGTCTGGGTGCCCCGGGGTCCCTGAGATGTAGTTCTGGAGGGTGCTCAGCAGCATGGGGAGGTAGGGCTGCTGGTGGGTGCGGATGAAGGCCACCGTCCGGTCTGCGCTGGAGGCAAAGGCCTGCAGGTAGTCGGCCATGCCGTCGCCCGCCTGTGCCCCGGACAGGACCCAGGCCAGGGCGCGGGTCAGCCGCAGCTCCAGGGCTTGCTGGGAGTGGGCATCCAGCAGAGCTCCGCAGCGCTGCACCACCTCACCATGGCGCCCGCGTGCCAGGAGGCCCGCCAGCAAGTGCAGGACCGCGGCCGGGTGGTCAGGGCAAACCGCGCCGAGGAAGGCGGAGGCCAGGGTCCCCGTCAGGGAGACCACCGCCATGCCGTCCCAGTGGATTGCGGGGATCTGGCTGTCCCCGCGGCACCAGGCCTCCAAGGTGGCCACCACAGGTGTCCCCCGCGCCTCGGCCAGGGCAGTGCGCACGCTCCGCACGGCCGTGGGGGCGTGGCAGCTGAACGCAGCCAGGTAGAAGGCGGTGGCCTGCTCGGGCTCCCCCAGGTCTAGGTGCTGGTCCCCCTGCCTGCAGAGGCAGGGCACGAGCTCCTGGGCCGACATCACTCTCGCGGTCCCGATGGGCCCATGTCCATCGTCAGAAGCACCTAGGCGAAGGTGGGGGGAAAGGTGGAGCTCGATCAGAACGCCTTGCGGCCACCAGATCCCAGCCCTAGGTAGCTCCCGCCCCTACCCACTGAGACTCCAGGATCAGTGCAGACGCCGCCTAGTGGGGACTAGGGGAACCAGCACTGGTAGTGCTTCCTCCGCGGGTCTCCACGAGGTTGGGAGTGGAGCCACGGGGTTATCAGGTAGGCTCCCAACCAACATTAACCTCGCTGGCCTTGGCTTCCTCTCTGCCCAGCTCGCTAAGAACGCTTGGTCCCTGAGTGCCCACAGAACAGGGTATGGGGGGCCTGGGCGCGCCACTCCTGCCCCTCCAGCGCAGGTCTTCCCAGAAAGGCGGAAAGCCAGTCCCGGCCCCCACAGCACGGGCAGGCTTCCCAGGGGCCCGATCCAGAGCTACACCTGCCCACCCTCTCACACCCGGGCAATGCAGGTCTGGGATGGGGTGCTCCTGCCTGGCTCTCAGGGGTGGAGGTGGGCAGCCACGCTGGCTCAAGGGGCAGGGAAAGCTCAATACTGAGTTCGCAGTTCCAGGGACCAGCCCTGCAACTCTCCTCTTCCCCCTCCCCAAACCTTTTGAGTTGAAAAAGTATTCAGGATCCTTTCTTCCTGGTCCCAAAGTGCCTGCAAACAAGCACCCCAGCCCCCTGCAACATACTGTCTCTGACACACATGTGCACACATGAACACACTCAGACATACTCACTCTCTCCTGTGGCTCCAAGGCTGTGCCTGCATACTCTAGGGCGAAGCCCTGGGCCTGGACGGAGGCGTAGTGGGCTCTGCTGGACCAGCTGGGATCCTTAGAGACCTCCCACCCACCTGTGTTGCAGGTGCCCAGACGGGAGCGCAGCCACTGCGGTTTCCCGGGAGAGCATCAACACCATCCAGCTGCCTGGTGCTCAGCTGCGCCCCCAGAGGCCCTAGGCTTCCTGGCGGAGGACCCCACCCACGCACCCCTCCCTCCGCAGGGGGAGGGGAGGGGTAAAGTCCAGTCCCGCGAGGTCAGTCTCCTAGGGGCAGAGCCCCAGAGCTAATGGGTTTCTCAGAGTATGGGGGCTTCTGGGCGGCAGGATAGAGCTGTCCTACTCCCTCTGGCTAATCCTCATCCCTGCTCATTCAGGCTCAATATTTGTAATCCAGAACTCTGCCCTTCACTACTCAGCCTGTGCCCTCTTCCTGCAGTCCCCTGCCCTGCAACCCTGGTACCATGGGTCCTGGTCCCCTCAGGCTGTTTCTTGCAGGGGGCAGGTGAGACTGGACCCCCACACCTATGGCCCCGATTCCCTCTCGTCTCCCCACCTCTGGCCCTGGCAGCATTCTCCTGAGCAGAGTCTGCTCTACTCTTTGGTTGAGGCCAGAGGATGTCTCTAAGGAGCAGAGAAATGAGCTTGCTGGACCAGGGATGTTAGTCTGTAGTGGCTGGGGAGAGAGAGAGAGAGCCAGCAGTGGGCCACTGGTGGCTGGTGGTTTAAGTGGCTGGATCCCATATGGCCAACTGCACAGTTTGAGTCCCTGATCAGTGACTTGCAAAACATGCTGGGCACTGCATGAATACCCAACGCCCCGTAAGGAGGGAGAGATGGAGGAGAAGGGATTGCAGTGTGACAATGCCCTATGAGGGGAGCTTTCTCCTTTTCTCTCTCTCTGGTGAGCACACACACCCTTTGGCAACATTTAAAAAGGGCACCAGCTCTATGTTAGAGATCTCCCACTCCTACTGCACTATTTAAAGAGCAAGTTAGGGGTGGCAGGCTTGTGTCTGGGAAGTTGAGACCCTCAGCATAGACAGCCACCCTGGGACGGCACTGGGGAGATTAGGTCAGCAGTGTGTCCCTGGTCAGAGGGCCCTGCCATTCCCTACTCAAGATGGCGAACCACAGCTTCTTGGAGGGGCTACGGAAACCAGGTGTAGTGCCTGCTGCAGGTGAAGGCCCTGGGAATAGGAGCACTGCATGTCTGATGTCCTTGGTGGCGGGGCCACAGCCCAGAGGCTGGCCTGTTGGGAAAGATGCTGGGCCCTTGGAGGGTGAAGAGTCTAGGTGGAGGTCTGAAGGTACAGGGCAGGTGTGGTCTTTCTGTCCAGTCCCTGGCCCCATTCTTTAGCTCCTTGACATTCACAAAGGCACAGGACCTGTGCAATGAATGCAGTGGTGACAGTTTATTAAGAGATTTCCCATTACTTTGCTTTGATTACTTTCATTTTAATTACCCTAATTAGGTGGGAGCAGTAATGGAACAGGCTGTCACATGGGGCTGCGAGGAGGGCCTGGGGCGCAGAGGTGGCAGGTCTGTGTGGCGGCGATCACATTAGCCCTGATCAGCCCCCTGAGTCTCTGCCTCCGTGCCTGAGGACCTGCAAGCGCCGGCTGGACTAGCTTGGTAGTCTCAGTGTCCCGTCCCGCCCGTGATCACAGCCCCCGCCTAAGAGCAGCACCGAGATGTAGATAACCCCGAAGGACCCACTCTGTGCCTCTCTCACACCGTGCCCTGATTTCCTGTTCCAACACAGGCAGAAACTAGCAGCCGGTGCGCCAGCAGGTGGCTCGGAGGTTAAGGTGCTGGATCCCACATGACCCACTGTGCAATTTGAGTCCTGGACCCAGTGACTTGAGAACCACCTTGGGTCTCTGTGTGTACCCAAAATCCCAAGAGGAGAATGGAGGAAAAGGGAGTGAGGCATGGCCGTTTCCCCCCTACGCCTGGGGGGTGATTTCTCACTTTCTCTCTCTCTCTCTGGTGCGCACACACACCTTACAATAAAAACTAAAAACTAAAATAAAAATAAATGAAATAAAATAAAATAAAATGAAACTAGCAGCTGTTAGGCTAAGACCTGTGGCTGGAGTGAGGCGAGGTGGAGTGTCTGGATCCAGATTCATGTTACAGTCGAAAGGATTTCTGCCTTGCCGACTGGGTCTAGCTAGAAGTGACTTCGATCATTTGCCCTTTGCATCCAAAGCTTTGGGAGGAAATGAGGCTTTGCAGGGATGCAAGCATTAGGCTCAGGTGAACACACTTCTGTGATACCCGCAGTGCCAGGCACTGAGCAGTAGTCAACCCAACCTGAAAAGACCGTTTGTCATTATATCCCCTGAAGTGCTCCTGGCACCTGGGGCCGTTTCTGCCCTAGTGTGTGTGGTCAGACCTGGTTGGGCGAAGGAGGAGCAGGATGCCACCCTCAGCCCCGGCAGTGACTCCCTGCACTCGGGCTGCCCCAGGAACATGAGCTCCTCTGCTCATCTTGGTCCCCTGCCCACGACACTCTCAGGAGGGCTGTCAGCTGGCAGGGTTGGCCCTCAGCACGCCCTGACCATGGGCTAAAGACTCCACCAACTGGGAGGAGTTTCTGGAAGTAGGAGGGTAGTGGTGGCCCTGTGCTCACCATGCATTTTGTGGCTGCCCTGTGGGCAGGGGATCAGGTTCTCTGGGCCTGTCTGGAGCTCACTCTCTGCTCCCCAGAGCAAGCTTGGGGTGACTATTTTGTAAGTGAATTTTTTTTTGGAGAGGTTTTTCCCTATAGGGCACGTGCGCTCGCCACACAGACAGAGAGAGACAGAGAGACAGAAAGCGAGAAATCACCCCCTACGGGGGATGGCCACGCTGCAATCCCTTCTCCTCCATTCTCCTCTTGGGAACTTGGGCACGCACACACACGCGCCCAGCGTGAGTTTTAAGCCACCGGGTCCGGGACGCGAACCGCGGTCGACTACGTAGGAGTCCAGCGACATAGCCATTACGCTAACTGCTGGTCCCTGTAAGTGAATTTTTACAAGCCTCTTGCCTGGGCCTCTGAGTACTGTCCTGAGAGGAATGGGCCTAGAGAAGTCCAGGGCCTCACCGTCCTTATGACGATAGTTGCATTTCACTCTCAGCGGCCAGCAGGCACTCATGCCCTCCCCCCTGGTCTCCAGATACCTAGTATCTCTGAAGGTCAGACCCAATCCCAGTGCTGGGCCCAGCAACTAGGAAGTGGGCCCTGGACCTCCTCCCACTTCTGCCAAGACCCATCCCCTACCCCACAGTGCCTGCTGTGGCCCCACAAGGACTGGTAGCTCAGAGGCTGCTCCTCCTCCACCAGGTGGGAGGTCTGGGTTCCTCCTGCCACCATAGGCTGTCCTCACTGCAAGGCTTCAGAGGTGGAAGGCTGGGCCTTGTCCTTCTGACCCCTCACATGGAGCTGGAGGGAGGGGAGGTCTCACACAGCCCCAGGCCCCTGAGCCACGGGGAACAGGCCTGAGCTTCTCTGCAACCGTGGCTTTCTCCTTTGGGCTACCCTCACCCCAGCAGGTGCTTACCTGGGAAGGCAGTCTCGTTTGTCTAAGACAACCTTAATGAGAAAGGGAAGCCCTTAGCACCAGTCTGTGACTGCATCCAGGTCTCTGAAAAGAGTGACTTTGGGCCTCCCAGAGTGTTCCCCCCTTCCTCTGCTAACCCAGGGGCCAGGTTCCCCTCTGGTCATTTCTCTGGACTCAACTGCCGGTCAAACCCACCTGAGGGGCACTTCCATCTCATGCATCCCCAGGTGCTCTCTGAGAGTGAGCCCACCCGGAGCCCTCACTGGCTGCCAGCACTCAGGATGCTCCCCTCAGCCCGGTGCAGCCCCTCAGTCCCGAGAGGTTTACCTGGGGCAGAGCCAGAGGACTTGGCTGTCACCAGTGAAATTTCAGCCTGTGTCTCTGCCGCCACACAAGCAGGAATTGCAGGCAGGTCCCCGGGACAAGGAAGAGTTCAGTCCTCTGGAGCTGGTGCCTAAAGGTAGGAGGAGCCCTCTCCTCTCAATGCCCCACCTTCTTGCCCGGCTTGGACCCCCTCCCTCCCTGGGCAGGATGAGCTTCTTGCAGGCCTGGCAGCTGGTGGGGCCCACATCTGCCATGACGCTGTCTCCTCTTATCCTGGGGCTCCTGTTCCACCCCTTGATCAATAATGCAGGGTAGGGGTGTCCTCCCACTGCTCCTTCGTACACACCTGCTGCTTCTGGCACATTTAATCTCAATTACAGGGGTGGTTTTCGAGAGCCACCGTCTGCATTGCAGATGCTCCTGTGGGCGAGGCAGAGGCTTAGGTGCTGTGAAGGAAGAGCAGTTTTGCAATATTTATGTCCTGGCACCCATGGAGGCTGCTCGTCCGAGCAGAGAGGCTGCTGGAGCTTCCCTGGACCAATAGCTCAACTGTGGACTTGAGGGTGTGGTTCAGGGGGAGTGACTTTCCATGGCTGGTCTGCTCCAGGGGCTCCGTGCTCTAGGTTAGGAGATTTTTCAAGTGGGCTACAACGAGTTTCCGAGGCCAAGGCAGTAGATCCAGGCCCACAGGATATTCAGCCCTGTAATATCCCACCTTGCATGTTGAGTATCTGGCTACCTGGCTATACGGGATGGGCCAGAGTAAGGGGTTATACCTCAGGGGTGCCTTCATGCTCTCACTTCCCTCACACCCTCATCTGGCCCACCAGCAGGGACCCCTGAATCTGCCATCGAACCATATCACAAACACAATCGCTGCCACTTGGCCCCCGTGCAGTGCCCGACCCCCACCCCATTCCCCTAACGCTCCTCCCCAGGGTCCTTGAACCATTGGTCTCTTTCCCGCACGTCTGCCTGGCTCCCCCTTGCTTTTCTTAGGTCCTGACTCAATCATCCCTCCTTAGACAGACTTTGGCTAACTCCCAGTCTAAATAGTCCCGTGTTCCTCTGTGTCACTACCTACTTCGCAGTGTCGCCTCCACGAGGGCGGGGTTGGGCTGCGATCACCCAGCCAGTGCCTGGCACATAGGAGATGAATAGTGAATGCATGAAGGGAAGCAGGACCTTCTCGATGTCTGTCTTGACCTTGCAGGGGAGACTGACCCCACGAGAGGAGGCTGGCTATGAGTCACAGAGTTCCCTAAATCAGCACCTTAAGTATTAGGTCATCTGGGAAGTCATGAGGTATTTTCCTACATTTTTTTCTATGCAAAAATGTGTCATGACTTTCCTGACAACGCAGTAGGTATTGTCTGTCATCCCTGAGCAGAGCCGTTCTGGGGAACTGGCTCCTTCTGAATCAAGCTGGAGAAGTTTCATTGTCCCCTTAGTCCCTGAGCTGCCCAGCTTCCTCCTTTGCCTTTTCCTTCTCCTGAAACTTTGGAACCGACAGGGAAGAGGAGAGATTGATGGCGCAGAGCTGGGGACTGCCTAGCCAGTTTGTGTACACAGCCTATATTGGTTTGAACTAACAAAGTTTATCAACCAGGCAACCAGGAGTCATTAATCATGCAGAAAAATAACACAGCGAAATGACTTTTCAAAATGCCGTTGGTATAATTATCATCTTGCCCATTACACTAAATGCCACCATTTATATCTGTGATACTTAAGTATGCAAACAGTAATTAACGTGGTAATGAACTGGGGGCCCCAGAGCCTCCCCTCCCCGAGCTAATTTGCATGTTAATTATCATTAGCAACCAGGGAAACAAGTTATAAACAGCCTAATTAGCAGCCGGATCATTTTTACAAGAAATTGCATGCACTTTGACACATGAGCAAGTATGAGATTAATGAAGTCAGAAGAGGCTGCCCCTCCTGCAGGGGGTGGTGGTGGGGGAGTCCGCAGTGCTGCGGCCTCTGTGTTCGCGGTGATGCCCATCAGCAGGTGCTGTTAGGGGTTGGCGCCGTGGCCTAGCCTGGTACTGATGAGGCCGTAGTCTCAGGCCGACCCTGAATGCCACTGGGACATGGACTTCTTTTTCCTGCTTGGGGTTATGGTCTCAGGATGGACAGGAAGACTTGGGAATCTGGCCTGGGTTGGGCGAGACCAGGGAAGAGC
>NW_006198262.1:517268-554827 GCF_000334495.1 Tupaia belangeri chinensis
CTGATGAAAGAAAAGTTATGCTGACATTTGTTAAAATGGTAATGAAGACTTTATTCAAGACTACGGCAATAGAGGAGTAAGACTGGGCTCAGCTCAGAATACAAGGACAAGTGGAGATTTATAGCCAAGGAGCAGGGGAGGGGCCGGTGGGTGGAAATTATGAAGAGGAGACATCAAGGGCTGGGTATTCTTGCTAAACTCACTTTATAGGATTCTTGCTCAAGGTGGGCTGGGGTGATCCGATAGCAGGGGTGGGAGATTGTCTCTAAAATGACTTAGCAGGGTTCTTGGTACAACTGAAGGCAGGGTCCAAGGATGCGGCCCAGTTGAGAGGGGGACTCAGGGGAGCCTGTCTATTACTGCAAAGTCTAAATTTTCTGCTTTTGCACCTGGCCCCTGTCCTGGAGCAAGAGCTCCTTGGCTAATTATGGGTTGCTGTTCCTCACAGGGTAGCATATATCAAGCTCCTGGGATGTGCCAGCTTTGTGTCTTACCCCTCCACCCCGACCACAGAAGAGCCACACGAGGGGATGAGGACCATCCAGAGACAGAGAGATAGGGGCTTACTCAAAGCCTGAAGCCCTGTGTCAGAGCCCTGGAGAGCCCCGGGCCTCTAACAGCACTGGCCTCCATGCTGTTCCTTGGACAGGCCAGGCGGTTTCTGCCCCAGGGCCTTTGCATCGTCCCTCCAACTTTACAAAGTGCCTTGCCCACACTGCTTACTTGCTCTACTCAAAGTTCTTCCAGGAGGGGGAACCAGCAGTTAGCGTAATGGCTATGTCGCTGGACTCCCACGTAGTTGACCGCGGTTCGTGTCCCGGACCCGGTGGCTTAAAACTCACGCTGGGCGCGTGTGCGTGCGTGCCCAAGATCCCAAGAGGAGAATGGAGGAGAAGGGATTGCGGCGTGACCATCCCCCCTGGGGGGTGATTTCTCGCTTTCTGTCTCTATGTCTCTCTCTGTCTGTCTGGCGAGCGCACGCGCCCTACAGTGAAAAATCTCTCCAAAAAAAAAAAAAAAAGTTCTTCCAGGAGGATCCTCTTCAGAGACTACCCACGCCCGCCCCATCCAATATCCACCACTTTCTCCTTTCCCACCTGTTTTGTTGAGGCTCTGGCCTGATCTCATACATTTTCCTGCTGTCTCCCTGACTAGAATGTCACTTCACTAGGCAGGGATGCATTCTGTTGACCACTGTCTCCCCAGCACTTAGACAGCCTGTCGTGCACGTTGGGACTCAGTTCTGGCTGGGTATGACTTCAGAACAGGGCGGCAAGTATCTTTTGGGCAGGGCTCTGGTGTTAAAGTGTGCACTTACGGCCGTGCAGTCTCTGTTGAAGCTGTCCAGTGCTAGCATTGTAGCACAGGTAGCCAGATCCGTGAACAGAGAGGCAAGCCGCCTCCATTGAGCCTGAGATACACCTCCTCAAACAAGTGCTTGGCCTGTTACTTGCCATTTCACACACACACACACACACACCCCAGGCTCCATTTCAGTCCCTTTTGGCCTCTCCAGCTCTTTTCCCAGTTTGATCTGGGCTTTGGGCAAATCAAGCAGGCACCACCTGACACAGTAGGCCCCTCTCTCCTATTGCTTCTCCCCTCCCTACCCCTCACACCCACTCCCTGCCACTGTTCTCTCTGCTGAGATAACAGCCCCAAAGATTCCCTCTGAGGCTCTGCTTTTTGGACAATCCAGACCAAAGTGGTCCCAGAAGGCAGACACTCAGGATGGGATTTTGGAGCAGACTGAGGACCCTAGGGTCATGGTACTGGTGGAAGTGGAAGTGCTAGCCCTGCTGAGAGCCTCACAAGGCTTAGGCTGTCACCTGTGGTTGAAGGGGACAAGTCATTTTGATAAGGTTTGTGGCTGGGGCTGCCTTTTCCTTTCTGTGATGGAAACTTTGGAGAGAGAAAATGATGGGAGAAAAACACTTCTGATTTCTGTTGGGGAAAAAAACCACAATTGAGTTTTATTATTAGGTTTTTTTTTTTTTTTTTGGAGGTTTTCGCTAAAGGGCACGTGCGCTTGCCAGACAGACAGAGACAGAGAGACAGAAAGCGAGAAATCACCTCCCAGAGGGGATGGTCACGCCCTTCTCCTCCATTCTCCCCTCAGGATCTTGGGCACGCACGCACACGCGCCTGGCGTGAGTTTTAAGCCACCGGGTCCGGGACATGAACTGCGGTCGACTACGTGGGAGTCCAGTGACATAGCCATTACGCTAACTGCTGGTTCCCATTTTATTACTAGTTTTGGAATTTGCCAGAGGGTGTTCTTCCTAGCCAGAGAGAGACAGAGAGACAGAGAGAGGGAAGTGGTGAAAGCACCTTCCAAAGGGGTGTGGTCACACAGCAATGCCTTCTCCTCAATGCTGCTGGGGTTTTGGCATGCACGTACATGTGCCTGGTGTGTTTTTCAAGCTACCAGGTCTGAGACTTAACTGTGCAGTTGGCGATGTGGCATCTGGGTCCATTCGATGACCCATCCAAGACTGCTATGTGGGAATATATAAGAATAATAGCACTTCCCTCCCTGGACTGGGCGACAGCGTTCCGTACTAGCCAGCTTTAGCTGCCAGCTGCCCAGGGCTCTGCAGGGGTCTGCGAGCTCAGCTCAGCTCAACCTGATTTGGCCTTCCCAGCCTTTTCATTCCAGACCCCAGGCTGAAAGTGCAGCCTCCAACTGGCCCATGATGTTTTGGTACGGAGGTGTGGTGGGCAGAGTAATGGCCCTCCCTGTGTCCATGTCCTAATCCTCAGAACGTGTGACTGACTATGTTACCTTCTGTGGCTAAAGGGACTTAGCTGGTGTGAATGAGCTAAGGCTCTCGAGAAGGGGAGCTCAGCCTGGATTATACAAGTGAGGCTGCTATAATCACAGGGGTTGCCATAGGAGAGAAGTGAGATGGTCAGAACCAGAGAGCAATGACAGCAGTCATTTCAGAGGTCCGAGAGCAGAGGCTCAGCTTTGAAGACACAGGGCAGGGCCAGGAGCCAAGAAGCGCTGCAGCCTCTAGAAACTGAAAAAGGCAAGAAGTGGATTTCCCCCAAGAGCTGCCCGAAAGAACCAGCTCTGCTGACACCTTGACCTTAGTCAAGATGGAACCCACCTTGGACTCTGACTCCCAGAACTGGAACGTCTTTCTGTTGTTTTGTGGCTGCTTCTGTAGGGAAGGGACACAGGGGTAGGGACAATCCTTGTAGGTGGGTTTTGTGCACAGTACTGATGGGCCATCCATCCCTTGTGTTCACATTCTGTTGGCCAAAATGTGTCCCATGGCCAAGCCAAAGTCAGTAGGCCAGAAACACACACTCTTGTGGGAAGCAAGATAAAGAAGGGGAAGCAAGAGATGGTGGGAAAATCAAACCACCTGTCCCAATTTGGGTCATAAATGTCTACTTCGATGATTATGTGAAATGCCCCAGCCCCTAAAACCATGGAACCATGCTTAAAATCTGGGACTTTGTGATGAGCATCATGTCTGGTCATAACTTCCCTGGACCTGAGGCCTGTGCACTAAGATGAGTGGGCTAAGGGACCAGCAGCTGGCGTAATGGCTGTGTCGCTGGACTCCCATGTAGTTGACTGTGGTTTGAGTCCCGAACTTGGTGGCTTAAACTTAGGCTGGGTGCGTGAGTGTGCAGTTTGAGTACCGGACCTGGTGGCTTAAACTCATGCCGGGCGTGTGTGTGTGTGTGTGTGTGTGTGCCCAAGATGCCGAGAGGAGAACGGAGGAGAAGGGATTGTGGCATGGCCATCCCCTCTGGGGGGTGATTTCTCGCTTTCTGTCTCTCTGTCTCTCTCTGTCTTTCTGGCGAGCTCACGAGCCCTATAGCAAAACAAAAACCTCTCCAAAAAGAAAAGAAGAGAGTGCTAAGACAAGTTATCAGCCTCCCTGACCCAGCAGAGCTGCCAAGCCGGGGATGGGATCATCTCAGTAAACACATCCATGTGAAAGGGGAAGAGGGAACCCTTGGAAATTCTGAAATACCACCGAAACTCATGGCAGGCCTGCATACTGGGGTGGGAATACTGGCTGAGCAGGCTGCTCTTCTCCTTGGGAGGGCGCCACCCACCGGATGCTCCTTCCTTTCTGTTCTCCTCCTTGGCCACATCTGCAGAGCCCTTAAAGAGCTTTTAGCCTGATTCCTGCCTGGGGAAAGCTGGACTAAGGCTAACATTTTTTATCCTGAGTTACCATCTTGGTTAACCCAGGCTGGTTGCTCTCTGGTCAATTCTATTGTCTTAAAAATCTTCTTCTTTTTTTTTTTTTTTTTAAATGACCAGTCAGCTCTATTTTCCAAAAACCACATTCCCAGTTCCTTTTCAGACCTGCTTCTCTTATTAGACTTCATCTCTGTTACTAAATTCTATCAATGGCCTTATAAAAGGTATGGAGCCCATTTCCTCACCTGGTCTTTGTTCTCAGACTATGTCTTAATTGGAAAATCTTTTATTGGCTGTCTCAGAATGAGTTGTCTGTTTTTAACCCGGTAGCCCCAGGATTTCTGGGTATTTCTTTCCCCCTTTCATCCCTACTAGTGAACAGTCCAGCAATTCTTTGAGCCATGTCCTTCGTATAGCACCTTATAACAAATGTAGCTAACAAAAGTTAACATACTCCCAAGAGTCTGTTTCAGCCCCTCCTCATCCAGTCACTGAGTTCTGTCTGCCGTTACACCAGGAAATCACTTTCTAGAGTATGCGGCCACTTCATGACGCAGGTCTCTGTGCTTCCAGCCTCCTATGGGTTGAGAGTTTTCTCCTCACCCAGCTCAGTGACAACACTGTCGTTATTTTGGCAGCGCCTCCACTTCTGATTAGGATACAATTTTTTTATATCAGTCAGTTTTTGTTGCTGCAACAAATAGGCCCAGTATCTCACTAGCTTTATTTCTTGGTCACATTCCATGAGGAATTGACTTGCTAGAGGTGGTCTTAGAGGTGGAAGGCAGGAGCAGAAAGGGCAGAATCAAGTCATCTCAGATTCTGGTAGACAACAAGTTTGCTTTGATTCCGTCAGCTGAAACAGGAACAAGGTCAAGACCAAAGCGGGGTGGAAAACCTTTGCCCACAGTGTGGCTTGGAATGGGTGGGGAGGAAACAGATCACTGTGAGCAAATGCAACCTTCAACGGGACTTACATTAAACAGTTTTGAGGTGTGGCACATTTGGTGAACCATGGCTAAATACAACTAAGTGTGTTTCCTCACTGAAGGCCTTCTCTGTCATCTTCCTTGGCCCTTCAGCAGAAGCCTTGAGGAGCGTTTAGCTTGCTTCTTGCCTGGTGAAAGCTGGGGACCAATGACTCGTTTTATCCTTAGTCATCATCTTGGTTAATCCAGGCTGGTTATCCTCTGGTCAATACCATTGTCATACATTTTCTTTCTTTCTCTTTTTTCTTTTCTTTTTTTTTCTTCTTTTCTCTTCTTTCTTTTCTTTTCTCTTTTCTTCTTTTCTTTTCTTTTTTCTTTCTTCTCTCTCTCTCTCTCCCTCTCCTCTTTCTTTCTTTCGTTAATATATTTGATTCCAGGGACCAGCAGGTGGCATGGTGGTGAAGGCCCTGGACACTGCCACATAGCCAACCATGGTTCAAGACCTGGACCTGGTGGCTTGCTTTCTCGCTTTCCCTCTCTCTCTGTCTCTCTCTGTGTCTGTGTTTCTCTAGTCAAATTAAAATAAATGAATGAATGAATGAATAAATACAATTAAAAAATATATTTGATTCCAGTCAGCTTCAGGTTCCAAAAGCCAGCTCCATGTTCCACTGGCCATTAGGAATGAGACTCTAGAACACACCCTCTCTTAAATAGCTTTGTTCTGGAAGGGCTCCCTTATTCCAGAGAACTTTCAAACATATCAGAGAGCCCTTTGGGGAGATGCCATTTTTACATACAGTGTGTGATTTTGGACTTGAATGCTTAGTGGCTAACATGATTATACCCAAATATTTTTGTATAGTTATGTTTAGTGTGACTTAAAGTCAAAAAAGATGATCAGAACTCAATTGGATGCCATTTTGTCACCCAGAGAAGTGTGATCTTACCCTATAGAGGGCAGATGAAAACAATCCAAGTGCAAAAGATTTAGATGACAGTTATAGAGAGGCTAAAGGATGCAACAGATAAGCCTAGTGTCTGTAAAGCTAGCAGAGAAGACATTTTCATGTTTTAAGAGAAGCAATAAAGGTACTACTGTCATCTTTTGCTGCAGTAACAAATAAACACAGTATCTTAATGGCTTTTGACAACCATTTAGCTCTTGATGACATTCTGTGAAGACCGCTGGCTCTGCCGAATGCATCTGGTCTTGACTCAAATCACTTTGATTCCAGGGAAGGAAGTCAGCTCAGTCTGAGTGGCAGACTTTTCCAAGGGCACTAAATGGTGACTAGATTTAAATCCACTGGCCTGGACTGTGAGACCAAGCCTTAGTTTTGGAGTCCATGACACAGTGGTTGTAAAAAACTTGACCTTGCAGATCATGAGAAAGGTCACTTGGAGCTAAGTCATCATTTCCCTCGTGGATAACCGTCCCTGTCTCTTGGAAAATAGGAATTGAGCACAGAATTGGCACAGTAATGCTAAACAATCGTATTCATATTTGTTGTTAAATTTAGAGGTAGTTCCTCTGTAGTTTGTATTTAAGTACTTGCAATATTCAAGAAAATTTGGCATATTAGATTGTTCAATAGACTGGCCTTATGGTTCTAGTTTAAAATTTTAAATAGAGTAATTGATTCAGATTTGTAATTTTAAATTGGACAGCAAAAGGTAACAATATTAAATTTGTGAACAATGTTGGGATTTTAAGGCAATTTAAAGATTCTTTTATTTATTTATTTTTTTGAGAGTATTTTTTTTTTTAATGCTATAGGGCGCGTGCGCTTGCCAGACAGACAGAGAGAGACATAGAGACAGAAAGCGAGAAATCACCCCCCAGGGGGAATGGTCACGCCACAATCCCTTCTCCATTCTCCTCTCGGGATCTTGGGCATGCATGCACATGCACCCAGTGTGAGTTTTAAGCCACCGGGTCCGGGAGGCGAACCGCGGTCGACTATGTGGGAGTCCAGTGATATTGCCATTACGCTAACTGCTGGTTCCCAAGATTCTTCTATTTTTATCAGTTTAATTTATTAGAATTACAGGAGTTAGTTAATAAGTTCTTGGGAAGGCTTTTTTTTTGCGGGGGGGGAAGGCATTTTGTAAGACAGCAGAAGCACTTAAACAGAAAATAAAATGTATCCCATTAATAAATACCTAAAATGTTTAAAGGAATGTAATTACCCCCCCCATAGTTGTAATTTCATATAAAATGAGAAAAAGAATAGTAATATCTGTGTGTTACTCAGGAGCTTAAGGAAGAATTAGATTTTTAACTTTCTAAGAGCCAAGAACCCTGTGGGGTGGCGATGAGGGTCAGAGAGCAGGAGAGCCTGGCTGGGCTTTCTGGTCCAAGGATGCTGGTAGGAGATGGCAGGTGTGACCCTGGAGCCAAGCTGCTCCCTGGGACCCAGGCTGAAGGATGTGTCTGACCCTTCCTTGCCAGGCTGTCCTGAGCTGTGGTCCTTGCACAGAGGCTGTTCAGGAATGCGTCTAATCCTGCAGCTTGGGGCCCCCCGTGACCCTGGGTCAGGCCTTGGTGTGGCTCAGAATTCCCTTGGGATTCTTCAGGGCCTGGGTTCAGGTGGGTCACACTTGAGGTTGTTGGCATTTTCTGGTGTCTAGCCTTTGGCTGTGGTGACTGCAGAGACACCTCAGGACAGGGGTTCTAGTTGCTTTTTATTTCCCACAGCACCCAAATAGCATGTTATGTTAAAGATGTGCAAATTTATTAAAAAAAATCAAAGAAACTAAATATTTGTCACATTTGAGATATAAGAATGCTTAAATAGATTACAATGTCAAGCAAAAATATAAATCTATAAAATTATAAATTTGAACATTTACTATTATTAAAAACCTCAAACATTTACTATTATTCAAAAATATAATCCTATAAAATTCAAAAATAAGACATTAGAGGATAAATGAACAAAACCAAATATAGTAGACCCCCTTATCTGTGAAGAATGCATTTTTTAAAAAAGAGTTATTAATTTAATATACTATTATTTTTATTATTTAACTTGGTATAGTCATCAGAGAGAGACAGAGAGAGGGGAAAAAACAGAAAGCAAGCCACCAGGTCCAGGACTCCAACTGTGGTTGGCCTTGTGGGGGTCTGGCACCCCAACCACCATGCCACCTGCTGGCCCCGAGGGATAAATGTTAACACCCCAGTGGATGCCTGACACTTATGATAGTCCCACACCCTGTGTATACTATGCCTTTCCCTATACAGACAGATCCATAATAAAGTTTAATATATAAATTAGGCATAGTAAGAGACTAACAACAATAACTGATAATAAAATAGAACAAATATAATACTATACTTTACATATATATATAATATACACTGTAATATAAGTTATGTGAATATGGCTCTCTCCTTCTCCCTTTCTCTCTCTCAAAATATCCTTTTGTACTGAACCATAGATAACTGAATCTGTGGTAAGTGAAGCCTCAGATAATAGGAGAATATCATCTTTTATTAAAAAGTTAAATATCATGTAGTAAAAGAAAAACTGAACAGAAGTCTTTACTGGCTCTCAATACTTTTGAAAATGGCAAGAAGATTTTTTTTTAAAGTTTTTTTGTTTGCTTTTTTTGTTTGTTTGCTATAGGGCACAGGCGCTCACCAGAGAGACAGATCGAGACAAAGTCAGAAAGTGAGAAATCACCCCCCAGGGGATATGGCCATGCCACAATCCCCTCCCCTCCATTCTCCTCTTGGGACTTTGAGCATGTTCTCCCCCCAGAAAACCCTAAGGTTTCTCAAAACACCAGAAACAAAAAGGCATGTGTGTATGTATGCATTTGGGTGTCTGTATGCTAGTATATATTTATGTATACATACATGTATGTGCACACAGATGCACACATGTGAGTGTGAATGTGTGAATATATGCATTCATTCATGAGCATGCATGCACGTATTGTTCATGTGAGTGTGTCCAGATACATGCATGCTCATGCATGTATACACATGCAAGTGGATGCATAGATGTTGTACACATGTTTAGGTATGTACATGTGCACTAATGTGCCTTTGTACCTGAAGTATATGTCATACCCATGAGAGCATGTATGTGCACACATGTGCCCATGTGTGTATATGCACATGCATGTGCTCCAGGCCATTAGTGAAACCTGACGCTCGTGCAGCCCTGATCATGCAGAGGCATCATTCACAGTCCTGTCTGGTAGTGCCTCTGACCCTAAGGCGCCCCTCCAAGGGAGCTATTCCCACCCCATTTGGGCGGATTTCTTGGAAAGCCAGCTTCAGGGTCCTCATTGGCACAGGTCTATTTAAGGCAATGTGCCTAATTTTATCTTCTTTCTTTCAAATTGGGGTCTTACATTGAAAAGCTTCACACCCCATACATCTGTCTCACTCCTAAATCCTATATTACAATAGAGGAAACTGAGGCACAGAAAAGTCCAAGAGTTTGTGCAGGGCTATGGGACCCAAACCCGTGTTCTGTGATCCCATCATCCTACCCCTCTCCCTGGTAGGCCCAGCTCGCCCGGCCAGCTTTTCTGGAGCTGCCCAGGGAACCCAGGAGAGACCCAGCCTCTGCTCTGGCTTTTCCGTCCCAGAATGTGCCCAACTTCTTCCCTCTTGGTGCACCTGAGGGTGCTGTGCCCTCTCCCTGGGACCTGGCTCCCCCAGCCTGTCCGCCTATGACCCCACTCCGGGTGCAGCACCCGAGCCTTGGCCATGTGACTGCCATGAAGCTGGGTGGTTCTTCCTTCAAGCTCTAGGTTCACCTACATCCAGCTGCTCCACGACTGCTTTTCCTTGTTGAAGGTGGGGATATTAAGACCCTCGTCTAGGAGGACATGAGGATAAGTGAGTGACAACGTCAGAAAACTGCTAGCACCTGCTCTGTCCTTCCTGCCCTGGTGGAGGTGAGTGCCGCCCCGGCTCCTGAGCCCGGCTGGCACCCTGCTGCAGCGACCTCTCAAGAGCATTGCTACCACGGCAGAAACGGCCCAGCATTTGCCCACCTTTTATTGTCAGGACACATAAACAGTTGGCCCTGCTGTTTTTCTCTGCCAAGGCCATGAGGCCCTCTCTCCAGCAGAGTAGCCCTCATGGGAATGAGATCAGCTGTTCATCTCCATGGGTCACCAAGCTCTGTTGGTGCCTGCTTGGACTCTGGGATCTCAGAGGAGCTGAGACCCAGAAACCAAAACTTCTGACCAGCCTTGGTGTTCATCTCCAAGGCAGGGTGCAGGCCTGGAGGCTGGGTACTGGGAGCAAGCCTCTGGGGAACCCACAGACTGAGGAAAGGAGCCTATAAGCCTATAGGGCACTGCACCCAGGGGAGGGGGCATGGGTGGGTGGGTCCAGGGGGAACTGGATTTTAGAGCCCAGCAACAGGTTGCCCGTGTCCAGGAGTGTCAGCATATTCATCCTGTCCTGTGAGCCTGTACCACTGAGCTTCCACAGTCCCACCCAGGAGCTGCTGTGTGGCAGCATTTAGGCCGTGTTCCAGGCTCCCCCTCACCTCCCTAATTCCGGGTGCCTCCCTCTGGCTTTCCCTTCAAAGCGTCCCTGACCAAAGGGGCCCTCAGACCAGCACCCTGTGGAAGAAGGAGTTTGTCCCGTGACTTTTGGTCCTGGTGCCCTGTGGCTCTCCTGCCCGGGATGAGCAGGCTCCTCCCCCAAGGGGGGGGGTGCTTGCAGGCCGAGCAGCCCCACCTCCAGATGGCCGTCTCTCATTCACACCTCAGCTTCCTTCTAAAAGTGCCTTCTGTGAGACTGCGGGAAGGAGCAGGGTCCCTTTGGGACTGCTCAGAGCCTGCCCAAGTGCTCCGGCCTCACCAGCTCTGCCCACCATGGCTAGCACCTTAACTAGGCAGAAGGGGTCTCTTCCGTCCCTTGGGGTGGCCGCTGGGGTTCCTCCTGTGGTCATTGCACATGGACACCAGCAGAGGGAAGCCACGCTCTACACACCGCTGGCCCTTCGCACCAGGGTGTGCTTATTATGGGGAAGGCTGTGGCTGCACAGAGGCCACCGTGCAGGGCCTGGGACTTGGACCTCGGATTTGCTCTCTGGGTGTCAGCATGCATGAGAGTGGGAGGAGTGAGGCTCTTGCCCTTCAGGTTGGGGCTGTTTTCTGGGCATCCACACATGGCCCTATGGGGCATAGGCTGGTGGTGCAGAGGACCACCCTGGGCTTCTCCAGGGCACAGGGGGAGATGAAGCAGGTGGGGCAAGGGGCTGACCAAGGGCCAGAGCCTGCAGCTTGCAGGGGTCATGGCCTGGAGACTAAATTGGCAGCCCCATCCATCTGCCTACTGGGGGGCTGGTCAGGCGCGATAGAGGAGTCCTGAGTATTATCACTCACAGACACAGATTTCCCATACCATTTTGTTCTGGCTGAATGTTCCCCTTCATCCTTCCCCTCAGAGGGGTCTCTGTTAGTGGAATATGCCTGAAGTGGGGAGGTGCTGGCTTCCATGGTGGCTCACATGACATAGTCTGTGAACAGCTATCTCTCCTGGCTGGGAACTCAGCGTGGACAGAGGCCAAGAAGTGGCCCCAGGACAAAGAGGAATGTGCCTGGCACTCCTGCCATGAGAAGGTGGCACCCTGTTAGCAGAAGAGCCCATGCAAATGATGGACACTCTCTAGGGCCTCAAGGATGTTGGTGAGGACAAAGACAATGCCAAGAAAGGATATGTCTCAGGCCCAGGGGAAAATGCTCAGCGAAGATTGAGACACGCTGTCCTTCGAAGCTGGCAAGGACACCTTGAAATGAGCAAAAGTGAGCACCCTCATGGAGTTGACAGAGTTAAGCCAGAGTAGGGCTTTTGGAAGAGAATATTGCACTGGCTTAGGAATGTTCAAACCCGGTGATTCTGCAGCTGGGAATCTATGCAAAAGAAGTGATGTGGAACACAGAGGGGGCTCTGAGAGCAAAGATATTCATCGTGGTCTTATTTAGGATACCGGAAATTAAGAACAATGTTTGAAGCTGGAAGAATGGCTAAAAAATTATTGCAGGATCATAAAATAAAATTTTATTTTGCTAAGAAAATGAATTATGATGCAGCTATGTGTAACTTTATGACAGGGATATATTCCAAGGAATACCTCATTAGATAATTCCTTCTTTGTGTGAACACCACAGAGTGTTCATACACAGACCTAGATGGTAGCCTACTGCCCACGAGGCCATATGGCCTGTTGCTCCCAGGCTATAAACCTATATAGCGTGTTACTGTACTGCATACCGCAGGCAACTGCAACACGTGGTATTCATGTGTCTAAACGCAGAAGAGGTGTGGTAAACATGGCTGGGCCAGCAGGCGACATAGTGGTTAAGGCGTTGGACTCCCATATGGCTGAACGTGGTTCTAGTCCTGGACCTGGCAACTTGAAAATTATGTTGGGTGTGTAACCAAAATCTGGAGCGATCAATGGAGGAGAAGGGATTGTGGTGTGGCCATCCCTGTTGGGGAGTGATTTATCACTTTCTCTCTCTCTGTCTCTCTCTGGTGAGTGTACGTGCCTTAAGGCAAACACCTTAGTAAATGAATGAATGAATGAATGAATGAATGAATGAATAAATAAATAAATAAATAAAACGTGTCACACCTGTATAGGGCACCAGCCATGAAGAGACCTTACAGGACTGGAAGTTGCTCTGGGCAAGTCAGTGAGTGAATGTAAAGGTATAGGCCACTCTTAGCCACGACTATACACTTTATAAATACTGTACATTTAGGCTATACTAAATTTATTTTTAAAAAATATTTTTCCTGTTAGAATAAATGACTGTAGCTTACTGTTACTATTATTTTTTAAACTTTTTTTTGGGAGAGATTTTTGCTTTAGGGCAAGTGTGTTTGCTGGAGAAAGATGACGGATAGAAAGGGAGAAATCACCCACTGTGGGATTGACCATGCCACAATCCCTTCTCCTCCATTCTCCTCTCAGGATTATGGACATGTACACACATGCACCCCGTGTGAGTTTCAAGCCACCAGATCCAGGACTTGAACAGTGGTCGACCACATGGGAGTCCAATGCCTTAACTACTATGCCATCTGCTGGCCCCTGTTTTTGAAACTTTTTTGATTCTTTTGTAATAACATTTAGCTTAAAATACAAAAATAGTACAGTAATAGAAACCTGTCTTCTTTCCTTAAATCCTTATTCTGTACGTGTTGATCTATTTTTAAGTTATTTATTTATTTTTACTTCGTAAACTTTTTTGTTTAAAACTGTGGCATGAACACACCATTAGTCTAGGTCTGTACATTGATAGCACCATCTTCCACTGCCACCTCTTTTCCCATTGGGAGGACCGGGCTGGCCACACATGAGGTCAAATCAAGCCCAAGAATACACGATGCAATCACAAGACCAGGTAAACTTGTGCTATACCAGCTGCTGCCTGCAGAACAGGGCGGGTCATTATGTAATAAACTTCTGTCCCCTCTAAGTAGGAGTCCATGCTAAAATAACATATAAGTATCGTATGTAAATATGTAAGGTGGTGGCATAGTGCTTTATTATCATGGTCAAGTATTGTGTACCGTACACGAGTGCACGTGTGAAACTTCTGTCCGCCCGTCAGCACAGCAGGTTTGTTTATACTGGCGCCACCACAAACACGTGAGTAATGTGTTACTCCCTGACATTATGGCAGCTATGATGTCACTAGACTATGGGAATTCTTCAGCTCCATTATAATCTTATGGGATCACTGTGGTATATGCGGTCTATTGTTGACAGAAACGTTGCTATGTGGTGCACGACTGTATTCAGAAGAAAAATATAGGACAGCTATTCATTTCCCATGACTGGTGTAAAAATTGCCGCAAACTTAGTGACGTAAAACGACGGAAATGTATTATTTTAGAATTATGGAGATCGGAGTCTTAAAATCAAGTTGTTCTCAGAGCTGGTTCCTCCCTTAGGCTGTATGGGAGAATTTATTCCTTGACTTAAAAAAATTTTTTTTTTTTTTAGGTTTCTACCATAGGGCACATGTACTTGCCAGAGAGAGAGAGAAAGAGAGAAGGAAAGTACAAAATCACCCCCCAGGGGGAATGGCCACTCCCCGCTCCTTTCTTTCTCCTTCATTTTCCTCTTGGGATTTTGGTCACGTGGGCTTGCATGCCCGAGGTGATTTTTCAAGCCACCAGGCCTGGGACTTGAACTACGGTCGCTCTTGTGGGAGTTCAGTGCCTTAGTTACCACACCACCTGCTGGCCCTTATTCCTTGCTTTTTTCAGCTTCTAGAGGCCACCAATATTCCTTGACTTGTGGCTCCTTTCTTCCTCCTCAAAACCAGCAGTGGAGCATCTTCCAATCTTTTCTCTCTGACTCTGACTCTCCTGCCTCGCTCTTATGAGGACCTGAAATCACAATGAGCTCCTCCAGATAATCTAGAATATCCTCCTCATCTGGAGACCCTTAATTTGATTATACCTGCAAAGTTGCTTTGCCAAGTGTGTTGGTTAACTTTGTGTTAATTTGACTGGGCCATTTGGTGCCCAGACGTTTGGTCAAATATCCTGAGTATGAGGGTGTTTCTGAATGAGGTTAACATTCGAATCAGAAGAATGAGTAAACAGGAGGGATGGCCTTCTGTAATGTGGGTCTCATCCAATCAGTTGATTAAAACAAAAAGAGTGACTCTCCCTCAAATGATAGGGAATTCACTGTTTTCAGACCCAAATGGAAACATTGGCTCTTCCTGGGTTTCAAACCTATTTGCCTTCAGACTAGAACTTACACTTCGGGGGTCTGGGTCTCCAGCTTGCAGACAGCAGATGGTGGGGCGTGCCAGCACCCTAATCATGCGAGCCAGTCCCGTACATGAGTATCGGCTATGCTCGCACATCCAGCTGGTGCTGTTTCTCTGGAGGACGCTGACTAACGCACCCAGTGAGGTCACGTGTCCTCAGCTTGTTTGCTGTTCTCTCTTCTCTCTTTCTCTCTTGACTGTTCCTTCTAGAACAAGGAAGGCACGTGCAGTGCAGAGCACGTGGAATGTGAAGGTGGTCTAGAGAACAGAGCCCCACTATGTGGATGCTGGCTGCAGGGAGAGGACCACAGGGCCCCAGCTCGGACTCCCCATTGTCTTGCACCCAAGGTGTGGACTTCCCCACTGAGCAGACTGGGCTTCCTCTCTCACTCCACCAAGGAAGGAGGCCGGGTTTTACGTTCTTTTTTTCTGTGTCCCACTCCTGTGCATTCTGCCTGCTCCGGCCCTCCTCCGCCAGCCCTTGGTTTGTTTGTTCCTGCCAACTCTCGGCTCCTGTGCCAAGAGGGATTTTCAGAGAGCCCAACACACCTTGTAGTGCTGTGACTAGACAGACTCCAAACTCTTTAAGCTTCGGACTCTGGACTCAGACCAGTGGATGTGGTTTTTAGTCCTTTCCTAATGAAAAAATCAAGTGTAAATGGCCTATCCCAGCCCAGGGGAAAGCAAATGTCCTGGGGCCACTTGGGGGGGGGGTTGGTCACCCCTGGAGCATCCACCTTGTATGTGAGCTCTGGTTCTTAAGTCCAGATGCTCTGAAATCACCTGAGGTTTATCCTGCTCAAAGAGCCTTCTGGTGATCCCAGAGAGGGCAAGAGGGAGACAGGATGAGGTTGCTGCCCTGCCTCCCTTCCTCTGGGCCCAGGAGAGGGAGCACACACCCACCCCCGGGCTTATAGATGAGTTCCTTCCCTCCTAAAATTCCAGGCAGCTCAGTTCCTTTGTCTGAATCTCCTCCAGACCCAGGCCAGGTTAGGGCATGCTGGGTGGGGCTTTTCCTAGGGAGAGGCAGTCTCTGGGGTCCACAGGGCACCTCTACACCTTTGTGGTCACCTGTGTGATCACATGCTTCCACTCAGGTGCTCAGGCCCACCTCCATACTCTGCCAGGTTGCATCAGCCCGTGCCTCCCATACAGCCCTGGCCTTGGGTTGTTCAGATGGAGCCTGATGGCACCCCCATTTGTTTTAAGCCATTTCTTTCTTTCTTTCTTTCTTTTTAAAGACAGATTTTTGCTATAAGGTATGTGCACTCCCAGAGAGACACAGAGAAACAGAGAGACAGAAAGCAAGAAATCACTCCCCCAGTGGATGGCTATGCTGCAATCCCTTCTTCTCCATTCTTGGGATCTTGGGCAAGTACACACATGTGTCTAGTGTGAGTTTTAAGCCACCAGGTCTGGGACTTGAACTGTGGTTGGCCATGTGGGAGTCCAGAGACGTAACCATTATGCCATCTGCTGGTTGTTCCTTAAGCCATGTTTTAAAGTGGAGGTTTGAAATGGAGGTTTAAAGTAGAGATTTTGGCAGAGGCCCACAGCCTGGGCAGCTTACATAGCAGAAATCTGTTGGCTCACAGTTTGGAGGCTGGAAGCCTCAGACCAAGGTCAGGGAGGGCTGGTTCCCTCTGAGTCTTCTCTCCTCAGCCCACAGATGTCCATCTCAGTCGTGGGTCCTCACGCAGCTGTCCCTCTGTGTGTGCCTGTATCCTAATCTGTTCTTAGAAGCACACCTGTCCTATTGGATTGGGGGAGGACATGCTGATGACCTCATTTGACCCTACCTCTTCAAAGGCCCTGCCTCCAAACACAGGCACTCTCTGAGGTCCTGGGGGTCAAGACTTCAACAGATGAGCTCAGTCCACGACAAGAGGACTTAGACCTTAAATGGAGCTCCCTTTGCCATGGGTTCCTGTGGCAATGGAGTGGCTAGCGTTGGGTGGAGGGGGCATCTGCCAAGGTGGCCACATGCAAACACCCCTCTGAGTCCCAGCACCGCGAGGCCGAGAACTGTGGAGACCGCTGCTCACAGCATTGCATAGATGTGTCAGGTTTTCTGAAAACCCCGTGGGCATTTCTTCCATCAGTTTCACTTCCCTTGGCCCTTATTATATATCATCCTTTTGCCGGTAATGACCCAGGGGCTGGCTTCTGGGTGAAGCAAGACAGGTGGTCACAACTCACCGAGCAGTCTGTGCCTGGGTCTTCAAATTTTATGAAAGATAAAGACCCCTGGTTGGGAGGAGGACTCAGTTGGGTGCACCTTCAGGTTGGAGTAAGGAATGTGTTGGTGCTTCAGGCATCCCGGGGTGCGTGTTCCTGTAGCCAGGCTACAGTAAGGGCTGGCCATAGGGAGCACTTAGAATTTGGCCTGGTGGGGCAGGCTGGGTGAGGGTTCTAGATTCCCTGCCCATCTCGTTCTCATACCCTGGGGTTCCTGCTCTCCCTAAAGTCTGGCTGCCACCTGGCACCCTCTCTGTAGCCTGAATTTTTTTAATTTTAATTTTTAGTTTTTGTTATAGGGTGCTTGTGCTCACCAGGGATGGGGGGTGGGGGTGGGAGAAGAAAAGTGAGAAATCACCCTCTAGGGAGATGACCATGCCACAATCCCTTCTCCATTTTCCTCCAGGGATTTTGGGCACACACACACATGTGCTTGGTTAGATTTTCAAGATGTTAGTCTGGGACTTGAATCATGCATCTGGGATCCCACGCCTTAACCACCATGCCACCTGCTGGCTCTCTAGTATGAATTTTAAAGCATGTTCTCTCCTTACCTGAACTCTGTCTCACTTGAATTATCTACATTTTCGAAGGAAGGTTCTTTTACTCCCCAGTTAGTCCAAGAGCCATCACCATGGGATAGGGTCCATTACATCCTCAGCTTTGGTCTTGGTGGTTGTTTTCATCTGCTTTTTTGTCATTAACAGATACCAACCTAGATAGTTTATGAAGAATAGAGGTTGAGGGACCAGCAGATGGTATAATGGTTACATGGCCGACTGTGAGTTGAGTTTCGGGCCTGGCAACTTCAAACTCATGCTGGCTGTGTGTGCTTGCATGCCCAAAATCCCAAGGAGAGAATGGAGTAGACAGGATTGCGGCATGGCCAACCCTACAGGGGGGTGATTCTCTCTTTCTGTCTCTGGTGAGTGCATGCACCCTATAGCAAAAATCTATTGAATTAAAAAAAAGAAAAGAGTAGATATTGGGCTCATGGTTTTGGAGATCCAAGGTCCAGGAACCACATCTCGTGAAGGTCTTCTTGCATAGTCTCAAGGAAGCACAGGGCGTCAAATTAGTCCCGTGACAGCAAGAGCAGAGTATGTGCCCTATGTCTGCTCTTCTCATAAAGGGGACCCCACCCGAATGGCCTTATCAAATCCCAATCACCTCCTGAAGGCCCCACCTTTCAACACTGTAATTGGATTAAGTTTCCATTCTCTTAACATACAGTAATGGCTCACTAAATTTCAACATGTAAATTTCTGGCAGCCGGGCATGTTTCATCCAGAAGTAGTGTAAACTGGCCTTACGATGTTCACCTCTTGGGTCAGTTTGGGGAGACCCTTAGTCCCCTTGTTGCATCTCCTGTCCATAAGGAGCTTTGGGAAGGTAGGAGAGTGGGCACAGGGGCTGAGCTCCAGAACTGTCTGAGCTGAGGCCCAGACTTCCAATTGCAAAGATTTTTCTGGAAAAATGGGAGCTGGATAGTGAGATGGAGGTGTGCCAAGTCAGAGACCCAGACTTTGGTGACCATGGCTTCCTTGTTTCTGTCCCCTCATCTGGCTGGGGGTGTTGGTGTGGTTGCAAGGCAGGTATGAGGTCCAGGTCTCTGGCTAAAGCTCCACTAAGGCAAGTGAACACTGGTGACCGTCACCTACCAAGCACCGGGTCGTGCATGGTGCTGGGTAGGAAGGGTCCCAGCTTGGAGGACCAGAGCATTATTCTTGAAGGGACTGGCATTGTAGCTTTGGGCCCTGATCGTTCGGAGAGTGGCTGAAGCACCTCCACTCAGGGGACAGGGCTGAGTTTGCTGTTCTCTAGATTGCTGTTGCTGCATCCAGACTGGTCAGGGCACCAGGGACAAGGCCTGGCCTCCAGCTGGGCCAAGGTTGATGGAAAACTGACCTTAGGGCTCTTACCTTGCTTGGCTGAGATTCCCTAATAAGGAAAAGTACAGTGACTGGGAACAGCCATTGGCGTAATGGCTATGTCGCTGGACTCCCATGTAGTCGACTGTGATTTGAGTCCTGAACCCAGTGGCTTAAACTCACGCCGGGTGTGTGTGCGTGTGTGCCCAAGATCCTGAGAGGAGAAGGGGGATGCGGTGATTACTTGCTTTCTGTCTCTCTGTATTTCTGGTGAGCGCATGCACCCTATAGCAAAAAAAAAAAAAAAAAGAAAGAAAGAAAGAAAAAAAAAAGAAAAAAAGAGAAAACCTCTCAAAAAACCCCACAAAAAACAAACAAACAAAAAAACTACAGTGACCTCCTGAATCCCTCATGCTCACGGGCTGAGTGGGATTATAGGGTATAAAGGATTGCCTCTGGTGTGTCCTCACCTCTGGGCCATTGCTGCGTGGATAAAGGGATCAGCTTCAGTAGAAACTGATCTGCACCTCAGTGGCTGGATTGAGTAAATAGAAATGCAAGATGCCAGTGAAATTTGAATCTCAGATGAACAAGGAGCCATTTTTATGTAAGTGTAGCCTAGGTCATATCTGGGATATACTCGTACTAAACAATGATTGTTGAACTGAGGATCAAATTTCAACAGAAGCCTGTATTTTATCTGGAAACTCCAGCTGCAGGACCTGCCCCCAGGCTCAGCTGGCTGGGGAAGCTTTGCCAGGGACAACTTCACAGATGTCTCGCCCGGGAAACGCTCTCTAAGAAACCTGTTGGCGAATCTTCCCGAGGCTTCCTTTTTTCTGCATGAGGTGCTCCAAAGGGTTTGTGGAGAATGTGACTTCTTGTTTATAACTGCAGGCTGCTTTCCTGAGAGGTTCCTGCAGAGATCCAGAAGGAAGAAAGAAGGAGGGAAGCAGAGGAGGATGGAAGAAGGGAAGAAAGGAAAGGGAGAAGAAGGGGGAGGGAGGGAGTGGAGGGTTGGCATGGGGGTTGTGGAGAGGCAGAGCTGTCTCAGCAGGTGGTGGCTGAGCTCCTGCAGGCCAGGCGCAAATGGAGCTGTGGGAAGCCCTGTCCTGCGGAGGTTCTCTCTTCAGTCTGATCCTGGTTCTTCCAGCTTTCTCCAGGCCTCAACATGGGCTCCATTCTCCTGCCACCAGACCCCCCCAGGATGACAGGACCCTGATGCCTTTGCTCCTGTGACTCAGCACCGCTGGGCCTCACACAGGCCTCACAAGCCATGAACAGGCTTCCAGGGTTCTTTTTAAAAACAACAACAACAAAAAAAACAATTGTTTAATTTTATTTATTATTATTATCTTTCAATTTGTTACAGGGGATGTCCACCCACCAGGGAGAGACAGAGTAATAGAGAGAGAAAGTAAGAAAGCAAGCCGCCGGGCCTGGGACTCAAACTGTGGCCAGCCATGTGGGAGTCCAGTGCTTTAACCACCACACCACCCTGGCCCCTCAGGGCTATTTTGCTGTGTTGCCCAGACCAGCCTCTGGCTCTCCATCCTTCTTCCTCAGTGACCCCTATCCCATCTCTAGAATTAGAGGCACATGGCACTGGGCCAGGTCTTTAGATTGGACCAGGAATTGAACCCGGGCCTCCCATGTGGTCCCAGCCTGTGAAGCACAGTGTCTTAGTACACCATCCCAGCTAGACCAAGAGATGCTTTCTTTTAGCTTGTCTCTCTCCAGTGCCACCCCTGGGCCCCAGCGGCTTGGGTGATGGGCACTGGGTGAGGCCTCTGGGTTGGGACACGGTCCCAGGTTTGGAAACGACATGGGCACTGTCCCAGGGGGCTCTGTTTAACAAGCAGCACGTGTGAGTCCCGGGCTCCAGTTTCTGCACATTAGGTATGAGCCCAGAGGACTGCTGTTTTGTGGAGATGGAAGAATTTGGCCCCCTTTCCCCATGTGCCTGCCATGGGGGTCCCCCAGCCCTGGCAGCAAGGATCTTGGCATCTGAGTTTGCCAGACATGGCCAGGGAGGTGTGGCGGGGGCCTGTCGGTGGGTGCGATCCAAGTTTGGGTCAAAATCCAAGGGAAGGAACAACCGTGTGGATTGAGAGCTGCCTGAGTGTAGAAGCCATTAACTACTGGGTAACAGATTTGATTAATTTTGTGCCTGGAGGTTTTTTTTTTTCTTTCTTTTTTTTTTTTCTTTTCCTAAAGAATCAGAGAAAACAAAATATTTTTCTAATTAAATAAATCTACGGTGCACGCTAATGGAGGCCGTCTGTGGGTTTGTGACAGGGCAGGGGGAGAAGCGAAATAATGATTTTATTTTTTTCATTAAATAGAATTATAGGCAGTTACTCAAAGCAACGCTGAGCCTAATTGAAAGAAACCCATTTCTTCTTAATTTACTTTCATGGTTTGGGATGATAAAAGAGTGTGTTCGTTGGAAAATTAAATAAAAAACACAACACAAGGCAAGGACTTTGTTTAGGTGGATTATTTTCTCCTTCAAGCTTTACGTGATGGTCAGCAGGCTCAGGTGAGGAGAGAGGAGACTGGGGCTGTGGGAGTCCCACCCGGGTGTCTGGGGTGGAGGAAGCACAGCAGCAGCGAGACCCTGAGACTCACGGACTCTGCGAGGTCCGGTCTCCACTTCCTGGGCCCCGCCCTGCACACAAGCCCACAAGGCACGGCTGCAGGTGTCCCTCCTCGGCAATTCCCCACCTCCACGGTACCTGGGACCTCCCTCTGGAGGTCAGTTCTGCTCATCAGAATTATGAAGTGACTGACCCAAAGTGTGGGACCATCTATGACCGGGTCTCCTCGCACCTGGCTAGTGTCATCCTGATCTCCTGGGGGGCTCCTTCTGCAAAGGTTTATGCTGCTGGCCTTGACTGGGTGCCTCCTGCCTCCTCTCTGCTCACCCATCAACCCTATCCCCTTCCCAGCTGCCTAAGGTTCCACTTCTTCCAGGAAGCCCTCCTGACCATCCCCTGCCCTTGCTCATCGTCCATGCCCACCTTAGTGCCCAGCTCTTGGTAAGCCCTTGGTGCCACCCATCCCCTTATCTCTACTTTCAGAAATCCAGGCATAGAGTGTCTGTGAAGGTGGTCAAATACCCAAGTCAGTGGATGAGGATTCAATGCTTCCAGTATTTATTGAGCTCCTACTGTGTACCAGGCAGAGTGTTGGGGGATGAGGGTGGGTGGGTGCTCACAGCTGGCCCTGGGGCCGTGGCTCCCAGTGCTGTCTTTGGAGCCTTCTGTGAGATGGACCCACCCTATATCTACCTTGTCCAAAACGGCAGTCACGTGGTTAGTGTGACTTTGGAACCAATTTTTTATTTCACGTATCTTTTTTAAAAAAATATATTATTTATTTATTTAATTACATTTGTTATTAGTTTTTAATTTGACCAGAGAGAGACAGAGAAAGAGAAAGGGAAAGTGAGAAATCAGGCTGCCAGGTCTGGGACTCAAACTGTGGTCGGCCATGTGGGAGTCCAATGCCCTTAACCACCATGCCACCTGCTTGCCCTTAATTTCACATATCTTAATTGATTTAAATTCAAATGGCCACATCCAGCAAGTGGTTACCGTGTTGCGCAGTGCAGTACAGTCTTTGAAATTCTGGTGCCATCCTCGTGCATCCCGCACCATGTTCCAACTGAGAGGGCAGATCCCAGCATCCCAGCGACACCAGGGCCCCATCCTCACTCAGTTTTGGGGTCAACGGCATTTTTTAGGTGGCAGATATATGTGGTTAGGATATATATATATATATATATATGTATTTTTTTTGAGTGTTTTTTGCTATAGCGCATGTGCACTTGCCAGAAAGACAGAGACAGAAAGCAAGAAATTACCCCTCCAGGTGGATGGACACACCTCAATCCCTTCTCCTCTCAGAGATTTTGGGCACACACGCACATGTGCCTGGCATGAGTTTAAGCCAGGGACTTGAACCGCAGTCAACTCCACGGGAGTCCAGCGACGTAGCCATTATGCCAACTGCTGGTCCCTGTGGTTGGGATTTTAACTGAATTGCTTTGTAAGTAAAACATACCAAAACCGTAAGGCACACGTATTCTCCATGAGGGGGGGGCTCCCTCTTCCCTGTATGCCAGTGTCCCGTGTGCCTCTCTGAGCCCTATCCCACTGTCACCTGTTCTGCTTTGTCCACGTAAGCCACGATAAAGGGGTGAAGGCGAGCACATCTCTGGAGGAGTGGCGCCGACCTACCCATGACAGCAACAATGATCAACACCAGTTTAACTCTCCCGCCAGGGGCTTGCTTTGCTGCCACCCTGTGATGAGCTTATTGGAAGTTGGGGTGCCCTAGAACATTCAGGACATGGGGTGCCACAGACTGAAGCCTCACCTTAGTGTCTTTGGGCAATTCTGACTATGTATCTTGACTATGTGTCTTGTCTTCCATCTGGGCTCTGACCTTCCAGGCCATGGAGCCCTTGCCAGGGCTGACCTGAGGCCAAGGGCTGCTCTGGAGTGGACCCTGGCATGATGCCTCCTGGGCACCCTGTTCTTTAGAGTCCTCAGAGCCTGGTTCCATGTGCATCCCTCCCGAGCCTTTGATCTTTCCTTGGGAAAGAAATCTGGGCCTGGGCATCAGGCTCTGATGGCCCCGAGTGTGACACTACCCCCGCCCCTCCGTCAGGCAGCCTCATTGTCCTCACCTGCCCAGCTCTCCTTGCCCTGTCTTGAACCCTGCTGTTGGAGCCTGGCCTTTCAGGGCCTCCCTGCTTCTGCCAGGAGGGCCTGGGGGCAGGGCTGGGGACTAGCAGTGGTTGGGAAGCCTCCTTGTGGGGTCTCTACCTATCCATGGCACTGCAGCCAAGGGGATGCCTCTGAGTGTGAGGTCACAGCCCACTCCCCGTGGGCTGCTCTGCCTGAAATATCTGTTTCACAGCTCTGCTGCTTTTTATACGAGGAAGGGCCCAGTGGTTGCAGGTAATGCTTCCCATCTGTGGAGCTTCCCAGGGGCTGGGCGCCTATGCCTTGTTCCCTGCCCACTTTCACTCCAGCCTGCACACACCAGACCCAAGATCTTGGAAGAGGAGCTGCTCCTGTTCCCTGAGGTGGCCTGAACCTGCAGGGGAGGCATCAAGGCGAATTCTTACACACCTGTTCTTGCTCTCGCTGGACCTGGGCATGAGGGACCTGGGCTGAGCCTGATCTGGGCCAGGAGTTGTTCCCATCTGTCTCTAAAGCTTAGCCTTTGAGGTCTTCCTGAGGTAGTGGAGTTCTACCTTGCAGAAGCAGACACTTCTCTAAGGCTCCTTGCTCGGGTTTGGTCATGGCCACCACAGGTACTTATCAAATGACCCCTGAGCTGGGCCTGAGACCCGGGAGTGGGTGAAGAGCACCACTACTGCCAGTGCTGCTCGTGGACTCTGCATCTTGCTTCCTTTCTGAGGGGAGGTTGAGGAACGCCTGACGGCTCTTTCTCCTTGCCAATCTCCTCTCATTGTCAGTTTCCCTCAAAAAAGGCAGGTGTCTGACTAGAGTCCATCTTGGAACACCCACTCTGATCAACTGGCATGCCTGCCTGACTGTTGGATGGGGATTTTTCTTGCTGGTCTGATCTCAGTAGTAATTGATTAGTGATGTCTGCTGTGTGTGTGGAATAGACAGTACAAGCAGCACGTATTTGTCATCTGCCAACTGTATCATTTCTTAGCCTGCCCAGACCTCACCATCTGCTATGGTTTGAACCAAAATCCAGGTGTTGAAACTTAATGGCCAATGTGAAAATATTAACAGGTGGTGGGGCCTTTAAGAGGTGATCAGGGTCCAGGGGCCAGGAAGCCTACCCTTCTGTCTTTCCACAATGTGTTCTTCCCTTCTGGAGGATAAAGCCCTCACCAGACACCAAGCCTGCCGGTGCTTTGACCTTGGACTTCCAGCCTCCAGAACTGTGAGAAATACCTTTCTGCACTTTCCAAATGATCCTGTTGTGTTCTGTTACGGCAGCATCAAAGGGTGAAGATGTCATCTTTGAGTTGATGGGTATGGGTGTTGTTGGGGCCTCCAAGGCCTAGAAGCATGATCAGCAGCTCTTTTCATCACCAACAGCATCTCCCCAAGGGTTCATTAATTTCCTTGACACTACAAACATGATTTGGTCAGCACTGTGTGCAGAAGGAAGCTGGGGGTTTCGGGGGAGGGGGGGGTGGTTGTACCCAGGGTCAGGCAGAGGGACAGACCTGGCATGACCAGGTAGAGAGGAACCATGTTGCTGTCCAAGCACAGAGAGAGCATGGCAGGAGGAAGGGGCCTTTGGTGTTGTATTTGCTGGCTGGGCTGGCTAGATTGGCTGGTCAGGTGGAGGGCAGCTACACTGCGTGGGTGGGGAGGAGCCTCAGAGCCTGAGCTGTCGCTTGGCCTCAAGCCTGGCTGTGGGTCCTAGGGGTCCTAGGAGGGAGGGAGCATGGTGGTCAGTAGTGCCCCATGCCTTTCTAGAGCCCCTTATTAGCAAACCCTTGCTGACCCAGTCCTGCTGGCCTGGGTTTCCGAAGGGTGTGAGAAGGGTCCTAGGAGTCCACAATGTAAACCAGGTATGGTGGGGCCTCACAGAGCTCCCTTCTCAGGCAGGAGTGAGTGGGTGAGCCTTTGTCTCACCCTGACCTGGAGGTGTAGGGTGCTGAGTTGGGTGTCCCTTCTTTAGGGCTCTTCATGCTCTTGCTGAGCCCACACTTCCTCCCCTGGTGGTTTCAGGCCCTCTGGGGTGGGAGCTGACCCCCCTGGGGTCACTACAGGGGCATTTATGGCACGTGGCCTTCACTGGCCAGCACAGAGGCTTGCCTGGGGCATGATGGATGGGGGCGGCCGCCTGCAGGCCGTGATAAATGTCCCTCTCGCTCACAGGCTCTCTTTGGAATCCTCTAATACTCCTCGAAGGTGAAGTTCCATTTTTCCCCTGTAATCACAGTATTAAACTTTAATATCCAAGATTAATAAAACATACTCTCCCTAATAGAGCCAGTCGATGCTGAGAATGAGTGTGGAAGATGGTCCCTCAGTGACCATCTTTATGGCTCCTTCCCCCCCCACTGGGTGCTGAGGAAGGGGCAGAGTCAAGGGGGGTTTCTGGCCTCATGTCCCCCAACCCTGCCAGCAATACCAGGTCTCCTTCAGGCCTTTCTGCCGGACACTTGACAATCCATGTGGGGCTTCTCTGAGATGGTGGACTGGGGCTGTGGCCTCCTGGGGACCAGGTGGGACCCTTCTGCCTTCAGTGGGGAATAAGAAAGGGGCAGCATACACCCTGAGGTGAGATCCGGACCCCCACAGACAATTTTGGCTGAAGCCCACATTCTGGGTAGAGGCTCCGCTCGAGTATGGAGCCCCATCCCCATCTCCCCCATCTGTGACATGCCCTGGGCTCTAGCCATAGTGCACTGTGACTGGCTGCCCATTAGGGTTCTGGAGATTAGTCTGCCCAAGCAGGAAGCTGTCCATTATTAGACTGGACGGTGGGAGCAAACGGGCCATCAGGAAGCCAGGATATCTCTTCTCTACGCCTGCAACACCACCTGTCCCTCCCGCCTGGCCTTCACTCACCATACCTGCCTGTTTTCCTGGCCCCTCACTGCCACCTGCTCCCTAGAGCTGGCCCTGGACTCTGCCTGGACTCTCACAGTCCTGGCCAGCTTGGCCTGTCGACGGAGTGTGTGCTGCCTCAGACGCCCCTGCCCTGTGCTTGGGGCCTGCCCTGTGGAATGGCATGGCCAGGTTTGATGGAGAAACAGTAGCTGCTGCTGGATGACTCCACTCTGCTCCCCGGATCTGGGAGAGTGGTGGGCAGGTGCTGTGGGACACACGGGGTGGTGGGCAGGTACTGTGCAGACCCTGGGGTGGGGGCAGGTGCTACGGGATGCCCAGGGGTGGTGCGCAGGTGCTACGGGATGCCCAGGGGTGGCGGGCAGGTGCTGCGGGATGCCTAGGGGTGGTGGGCAGGTGATGCAGGACACACAGGGGTGGCGGGCATGTACTGTGCAGACCCTGGAGTGGGGGCAGATGTTGCGGGACACATAGGGGTGGCAGGCAGGAACTGCAGGACACACAGGGGTGGTGGGCAGGTGCTGTGGGACACACCAGGGTTGCGGGTAGGTGCTACGTTAAACTCTGGGGTGGCAGGCAGTTGCTGGGGGTTGCCCAGGTGTGGCGGGTAGGTGTTGTGGGACACCCAGGGGTGGGGGCAGGTGTTGCAGGACACTCCTGGGACTCTCTTCCTACTGAAGACACTTTTTTTTTTCTTTTCTTTTTTTTGGAGAGGTTTTTGCTATAGGGCGCGTGCGCTCGCCAGACAGACAGAGAGACAGAGAGACAGAAAGCAAGAAATCACCCCCCAGGAGAGATGGCCACGCCGCAATCCCTTCTCCTCCATTCTCCTCTCAGGATCTTGGGCATGCACGCACACGCGCCTGGTGTGAGTTCAAGCCACCGGGTCTGGGACTCGAACCATGGTCGACTACGTGGGAGTCCAGTGACATAGCCATTACGCTAACTGCTGGTCCCTCTTTTTTTTCCTTTTTTTCTTTTTTTGAGAGGTTTTTTCACCATAGGGCACGTGTGCTCGCCAGACAGACTGAGAGAGAGAGAGAGAAAGTGAGAAATCACCCCCCAGGGGGGATGGTCACGCCGCAATCCCTTCTCCTCCATTCTCCTCTCGGGATTTTGGGCACGCACGCACACGCACCCGACGTGAGTTTTAAGCCACTGGGTCCGGGACTGCATGGGAGTCAACTACGTGGGAGTCCAGAGACATAGCCATTACGCTAATTGCTGGTCCCCTGAAGACCCTTCTTGTCCTTCGTGACGTTGTGTTTCTCCCACACAGGGCTGTGCTGTTTTGTGTTGTATTGGGTTGTTGGGAAAGTCAGGACACATTTTTACATAGAAAACCAGACAGTACGTCTTGCATTTCCAAGGACTCAATATTTGAGATGTAAGTCACGAGTTATACAATTAACCCTTTCACGGGTTTAATTCATTTTTTAAAAGTACAATTGATCCTCATTATTCATAGATTTCATATTTACAAATTGGCCTGCTCACTAGAAGTTATTTGTGTGCCCCAAATCAATACTCCCAGGGTCTTCGAGGTCATTCAAGGATATGCACAGAGCACTGGAAAACATCATCACCTGACACACGTGTCCCTGGCTGAGGTTGACAAGGCGATGGTCTGTCTTCTTGTTTTAGCTCACGGACTGCAAACAGGCATCCTTCTCACTGTCTGCTTACTGCCACTTTTTTTGTTGCCCTTTTTGCTGGTGATTTTGCTCACAGTTCCGGTTGGCCCGGGTCTCCTGCAGCTGACTGTGTGCAAACACTGCAGATGAACTGTGTCTGGTTTGCTTGGAGTGGCCACCTCCGAGAACGTCCCCCACCACGCTGCCAACCCCCGGCAAAACACCAGCCCCTGTTTACCATGCCCCAGTTACCTTTTAGGAAGCATCTCAGCTACGCTTCCAAAAAGGCTCTGAGGGATGCTGCTTAATCCCCAAGTCAAGATAAGAAACCTGGGCACAGAAAGGTCAAGTAACTTAGACAGGGCTACCCCATGGAGCCAGGGGGATGGTCATGTCAACGTTACTTTGACCCTCTCTGGGTAGGCCGTAGGCCTCCTTTGCCTTTGCTTCTTCCAAATGCCAGCTCTTCCTTGGTTTAAGGTACCCAAGGGACATTTGTGGGTAGAGAGAGAGAGGGAGAAAGCAGGACCTTCCAGGGTCTGCAGTGGGTCTGGGTGAAGGATTAGACTCTGGATAGACACTGCCCACAGTTCCAGGGGTCAGGAGGGTGTGAGGTGTTTATAGGGCACAAGTCTGGGAGAGCCAGGGGCCTTGCCAGGAAGCCGTGGACAAAGAGGCTTTGCTGGAAGGAATGGCAGGAACACAGGAACCCGAGCAGGGCCTGGGCCAACCTTCGTGGAAAACCTGAGTATGGTTTAGCCATTCCCTGGAGGGAGGGGTATAGGCAGGGAGAATGGGGACTTTGTGCATGCTGCCCTCTCCCCGAACCTGGGCTGGCTGGTCCTGGCAACAGGCACCTCCTGCCTACATTCCACAACCTGGAGTTTTCCAGAAGCTTGGCCTCCTTCTGGCCTGAGTTGGGCTGTGTGATTGAACACGAGGCTCCAGGGATCCCAGTTTCTTTTTTTATAATTATTTTATTTAACTTTATTTATTTATTTAAATTTGACCAGAGTGGGAGAGAGAGAGAGAAACCAAGCCACCAGGTACGGGAATTGAACCATGGTCGGCCATGTGGGAGTCTAAGGCCCTTAACCACCACACCACCTGCCAGCCCCTAGGGATCCCAGGTTCTTAAATCCAAGTTTGATAACACTTTGGCATCCAGATTTCAAGGCCATGTCCCAGGTCATTGGAGTCTAAGGCCCTTAACCACCACACCACCTGCCAGCCCCTAGGGATCCCAGGTTCTTAAATCCAAGTTTGATAACACTTTGGCATCCAGATTTCAAGGCCATGTCCCAGGTCATTGACTAGTACATGGGTGGGAGGGGGGCAGGAGCTGGACTGCAGAGGGGCAGGAGGGAGTCCAGCCCCTGGGGACTCAGAGGTCATCTGGAAAAAATAATGCGGACCCCACTGAGAAAGGCTTTAGCTCCTGGTCCCTTTACATCTCACTGGAGGATTTAAAACACCAAGGGAGAGGCAGTTCCAGGCTAGTGTGTGAATAACAGGCCTTGGCTGTGGCCCCACACCTGGCTGAGCCACACAGCAGCCCCCTTGCCCTGCAAATAGAAATCTCTTAGTTCCTATAAAACCTGCCTCCTCCAGGGAGGCCTTCTCTGCTGCCCCCCAACTCCCTGCAGGTAGCACCCCTCTCCAGGAGCCTGCAGCCCTGCCCTTCTCTGTTGGACTCCCATTTGGGTTTCCGGAAGGACGGGCCTTGGCCCATGGTCCATGGGCGGTCCCCAGCCACCTTCCAAGTGATCATTAGGCAGTGCAGTAGTTTCTGATGAAAAAGTGCTGAAGCAATTTGGTTTTCATAGAGTCACCGATGTGAAATTTAAGATTAATTATGATTTCCACAGAAATTCCATTATGCAAATAACAATCATTTTCTTCTGAAAGGCTGCACAGGGGCTGTGAGACATGCGGGGACCCAAGATCCATCTCTTTGACCCCCAGGGTGTTATCTGTTTTGAAACTTTGCCAAATACAGGCCCTGAAAGCTTTTACATCTTTTTATTAAAAACAAAACAAAACAAAACAACTCAGGGACATTTGGGTAAAATCAATTCCTCCCCTCTAGAACAACTGTAAAACATCTTTTAGTTTAAGTGGAAGAATTTTCTTGCTAAAAGTCAAGAAGTGATCAAAACTCCATTCAAAACTGCACAAATGACCAGCCATGCTGCGCTGTTGCCGAGGTCAATGAACAAGCCGTGATGCCAACAACCAGGGCTGGCGAAGGAGGTTCACAGCGGAGCTTGGCTCCAGCTTTGCATGGAGGAGGCTCCATCTCTGCCCCTGTGGCCAGCCAGGTGCTCATGCCTGAGCTTAGAAGCCACTGAAGGGCAGGGGTGAATTAGTGCCCAGCTCTGTGTCTCAGGAGTGCATCAATGCCCTTTGTTCTGTTGCCACCAGAAACTGGGGCTGAAAGAAACTGGGGCTGAAAGAAAAGAGACATTTCTTGTAGTTTGCTTTGTTTGGGGAATGCCATTGTTGGAGCAGCCCTTTCGTGTGCATTGGGCAGTGTCTTAGAATACAGTGACCATATCAGACCAGAGAGGGAGCCAAATCCCCTTATGATCTTAAGGTGGAGAGAAGAATTGTCTGAAAAAGCTAAGTATGGCTACCCTGGGGTCATGAGGTGTTTATCACTTTGATGCTGCTCCAAGAGATGGGAAATATGCATAACACTCAGTGTTACCACAAAGGGGGATACGCTATACAGTCTGCATGAAGTAAGGGATGAGACCAGATTTTTATTTTTGACCCTGGTCATGTTAAGAAATCTGATTTCCATAATGCCCAGTATTTGACTTGAGGCTTATTTTGAGTATTTTTAAGGTTATTTTGAGTATTTTTAACTGCTTTTGACCTATCACATCAGGGATAAAGCAGAACTGATTTATTTTCAATCTTTAGTGAAAAAAAATTTTTTAGCAAGCTTTTTGCCATAGAGTGCATACACTTACTGGAGAGAAAGAGAGAGACAGAGAGAGGGAAAGTGAGAAATAACCCCCACCCCCAACACACACTGCCAGGGGGTGGCCACACTATAAATCCTTGTCCTCCATTCTCCTCCTGGGATTTTGGGCCACCACATGTGCCCAGTGTGATTTTCAAGCCATTGGGTCCAGGATGCAAACCACAGTTGGCCATGTGGGAGTTCAGTGTCATAACCACTACACCACCTGCTGGTCCCCTTAGTGAACTTTTTTTAAAAAATAATTTTTAATTTAACTTTATTTACTTATTTTAATTTGACCAGAGACGGGTGAAGTGAGAGAGAGAAAGAGAGAGAGGGAAAGTGTGAAGTGGGAGAGAGAAAGAGAGAGAGGGAAAGTGAGAAAGCAAGCCGCCAGGTCCTGGACTAGAAGCATGGTTGGCCATGTGGGAGTCTAGTGCCCATAACCACCACACCACCTGCTGGCCCCCTTAGTGAACTTTTTAATGGAGGGACACGCTCATGTAGAAAACTGCACCATTGTAATGAAACACACTTGAAAAACCGCTATAAAACTTAGGAAAGAGCATTCCTCTCTGTCCATTCCTGGTTAACATTCTGTACTCCTGCAGCTTAGGAAAGAGCATTCCTCCCTGTCCATTCCTGGTTAACATTCTGTACTCCTCCCCAGAACAGCTGCTACCTTGACTGCCAGCACCACAGATTGGTTTTGCATCTCTCTGAACTTGGTACAAGTAGAATCCACTCTGTGTTCTATTTTGTGTCTGTTTTTTTTTTTTCACTCAACAATTTGCTTGTGGGATTACTCTGACAGGTGGAACTGAGATTCATCACCATTCTCTGCTACACAGTATCCACCATAGGATACTCTCTGTGGGCACTGAGATTTTGCCTACCTTGAGGATATTGCTGATTGCACTGCTGTGAGCATTGTTGCACGTGTCTCAGTGAATGTGTGTACAAATTTCCATCAAGTATACACCTAGGAGTAGAGTTACTGGGCCATAAGTTATGAGTAGATTTAGCATCAGTAAATATTCAGTTTTGCAAAGTTACACCAATTTCTATTTTCACAAGCAGTGTATGAGAACTCTATTTGACCCATGTTCTTAGTACCATTTGAAATGATCAATCTTTAATTTTGGTATATGCTGGTATATGTGTAGGGGTACTTTGTGTGTTCATCTGCTGCACATGTACTCCTTAGCAAATTTTAAGATAATAATGATAAATAAAATTAAATAAATAACCCTTTTAAAAAATCAAGTGCTCATAGGATTGCTTTTAAGTGCCTGATGAAATATTTTACTCCTTCCCCCCTTTTTTATATTCTTGGGTGGTTTTGCTCTTATTGACTTGAGGAAAGTCAGTATAAATTCTGTATGAGAGTCATTTACCAGACACATTTGTTGTGAATATTGCCCCATCTGTGTCTTGTCGTTTTGTTTTCTTAATAAATTTCTTATGTGTGTGTTTTACTTATGAAATCTTTGCCTGCCCCAAAGTTGTATGAATGTTCTCCTCTATTATCTTTTAGAAGCTATATGATTTTATCTTTTATTTTTAGAATCTATAGCATCTCACGGACTGATATTTAAGAATGATGTCATGTAGGGATCAAGACTTATTTTCCCCATACTGATATTTAAGTGACCCAGCATCATTCCTCGACAAGACCATACTCCCCTCTATGGCCCCCACCCCCTGCACTGTGGTATCCCCTTTGTCCTATGTCATATGACTGCTTATATGTGGGTCTGTTTTATGGATCTATTAGTCTCTCCGTGCACCAATACCACCCTTTTAAAATTAGTGTAGCTTCATAATTAATTGTGTTATCTGATATTGTAGATCTATTGGAGCCCGCTCAGCAGAACGTGTTTTCAGGGTGGGGGAGAGGCTGTGGATTAGAAATAAACATAAAATAAACACACTAAGACATACAAGTATAGAAAAGTGAGGATCAGGTGGGCATAACTTCTCTGATGGAGAAAGCCACAACCTCGAGCCAGTCTCAGGTTTATTATTTTATAGGGCAGAACGTGGGGGAAGAGGAAACAAAATGCAAAGCCAGTTATTTCAGATGTTAATCAGCTAATGATGTGAAAAGGACTGGCACCATGTGATGTCTCTGATCTTTTGGGGCTGATTCTGATAAACACGTGTGACTTTCTTTAACCTGACACTGCTCTGCAATATCGATAACAGCACACAGCTAGCATCTTCATGTGTTAATTGCTTTAATTGCTATGCAAATAAAGCTCATAGAACTGTGTTTCTGCATGTCTGAAGGTCACCACGTTTATTCAAAATGGCTACTCTTCACATAGATCCTCTTTTGTTCTTCTGTAAGATTGTCTTGACTAGTCCTGACCATTCACATTACATTGCACTTTAAACTGGCTTGTTATCTTCACCAATAAAAACCTGTTGGAATTTTTAGACTAATATTGAATTGAACTGATGTATTAATTTGGGGATGATCAACACCTTTACAGTGTTGTGTCTTCAATTCACAAAGATGGGTTGGTCCTCCAGATATTTAAGATTTCCATTGCTTTTGTAAAATAATGTTTCATAGTGTTCTGTGAGAAGTTTTGAACATTTTTAGTATATTTGTAGTTATTTGGTGGTTGTTTTACTTTCTAGACATAGTCAGCATTATAATAACCTGCTATAATAAAGGGTCTGACCCCATTTTTGATATTTGGCTGCTGTCAGTTTCAGGCCTCACCTCTGCCTGCATCCTGGTGAGCTGCTAAGAAAGCAGGTGCTTCTTCTGTTTGTACGGTAGATGTTTAAACCACATAATCTGTGGTCTGTATGTGGGGAACCTCATCCCAGCCCTAACCACTATAAAAACTGAGTTAATTTCCTTTTTCAGCTCTCTCAAGCCATTGTCAGACAAGTGTGGGAGGCAGTCTGCTCTTCCTAGAAAGCCTCATTCTATGATTAGTAAACCTTACCTACTCTTCTGCTATGTGTGTGTGAATAGGTGTGTGTGCACAGCATAATTAGTATTGATGTCTGAACCAATTTTAGATCAAGAGGGATCTATGATGTTTCTTGTTGTGCGGTGACCACACATGACACTGTAGAAATGTAATTGCCTTTTCCCATTGATCTTGTATCCAGTGACCATACTGAGTTTACTTAGTATCATTAGTATATAAAAGTTTTATTTCTTCCTTTTTGGACAGATACCTTCTATTTACTTTTCTTGCTATATTACACTGGCTAGGATCTCCACTCTATAGCTTAAATAATACAGGGATGTTGACATCATGGTGTCATTTCTAGTTTTGGAGTAAGCCTTTCACTCCTTCACCATTAAGCAAAACATATGCTCTAGACTTTTTGCAGATGGTTTTTATCAGGTTAAGGAAGTTGCCTTCTATTTTCCTCTGATCATGTATAGCCATGATTTTCTTCCTGTATTCCATTTATCTTCATTTAATTGATTCCTAGCTCAATTATTCTGTGATCCATGTTGACCCTGTGATTGCATGAATCTGGGAATGAGTGTTCTTTTATATTTTGGGTCCTGGTCCTGCTTTGTGGATGCTTGTTTTCTGTTCTAGAATATGATAACCGTTGGTTAATATTCCCTATGTACTTGAAAAGAATCTGTACCCTGCAGTTTAGGGGCATAATGTTAAATATCTATGCAGTGGACTGTCCCCCTTACATTTATAGGTCGAGATCTTAACTCCTAGGGTGATGACTTTAAGAGTGGGAACTTTGGGATATGAGCAAGTCATAAAGATGGAATTGTGATGGAATTAATGCCCTTATAAAAGAGACCTCAGAGAGCTCTCTCACCCTCCTTCCACCACAGGAGGATACAGAAGTCAACTGTCTGCAATCTGGAAAAGAGCTCTCACTAGAACACAACCAGAACATCCTAATCTCAGACTTCCAGCCTCTAGAACATGAGACACAAATTTCTGTTGCTTCTAAGCCACCCAGTCTGCAGTACTTTGTTTTGGCATCCTGACTAGACTAAGGCAATCTGTAATATACACATACTTTTAATTTGCCAAAGGGTAATTGCATGAGAGACAGAGGGAGAGAGACAGGGAGAGAGAGGGTTAAGCCTCCCTAGGGCATGGTCAAGCCATAATCTTTTCTTCTTCATTTCTCCCTCCCATCAGGATTCTTGGCATGCATGCACACATGCTCAGTGGGTTTCTCAAGTTGTTGGATGTGAGACTCTAACCATGTAATTGGCCATGTGGGATCCAGCCTCCTTAATCACCACTCTATGGGCAAGCCCATGCAGTAATCTTTTTATTTATTTATTTATTTATTTATTTATTTATTTATTTATTTATAACTTTTTTAGATTTTTGCCATAAGGCATGCATGCTAGCCAGAGAGAGACAGAGAAAGAGACAAAGTGAGAAATCACTATCCCTCCAGCCCAGGGTGGGATGGCCACATGGCAATCCTTTCTCCTCCATTCTGTAATATTTTAAATCATGTTTTCAAACTATCTATGTTCTTAACACACTTTTGTCAGCTTATTCTATCAGTTTCAGGTTGAGGTGGGTGAAAATTTCCCCATTATGATTATAATTGTGTCCATTTCTCCCTTTGTATCTGTCAAATATTATTCTTTATGTTTTGAAGTTATATTAAGTGCACATAAATTTGAAAATAACATGCTTTCCTGGTGGATTGACCATTTTAATCTTCATGAGCCGTCCCCCACTGTCTCTGGCATACCTTCCTTCCTTAAAGTCTGTCTTGTTTAATCCTAGTGTCTTCATATGCGGTATGACGTCGGCTTCCTTTTGGTTATTGTTTACATGGCACTGACTTTTACATCCTTTTCAGTTTAATTTTTGTATATCTTTATAATTGCAGTGTGTCACAGGAAGCATATAATTGATTTAAAAAAATAGCCTGACACTCTTTATAACATTTAGCACGTTTATATTTAATATAATTACTGATATTTTGTGGTTTAAATCTCCCATCTGACTTATTTTTCTATTGGATCCATCTGTTTTTTTGATCCTTTTTCCTCCTGTTCTCCCTTGTTTTATTCATTTCCCTCTCTGTTAACTCATTAGACATCCTGTGTTTTGTTCTTCCTAATCTTTTCCATTAAAAAGTGCATTTTTGTTTCATCCCATTCTACCATAATTGAATACTTTCATCATTTCTAAGACAAAACAAGTACCTTTGAACACTTAAACTCCATTTACTGCTACCTGCCTTCTACATTATTGCTGTGATATACATTAGTTCTCTCTCTCTCTCTCTCTATATATATATATATATATATATATATATAAACATTTAAAATGCATAAGACCCATTATTATGGTTTTACAACCAAGATTCATTTATATTTACGCATCTAGTTACTCTTTCTGTGCACTTATTTATCTCCTGAATTTCCTTTCCCCAGTCCAGGGTCATATTCTTTTCTTCCTGAGAATTATCATTTGAAAAAGCCATAAAAACAAAAAATGGCTTTATGTAATATAATTTATATGCCATAGAATACATGTTTTTAAAAATACACTTTTAATTTAATTTTTTATTATTATTTTCAATTTTCTATAGGGCATGTGTACTCATGAGAGAGAGAGAAAGAGAACAAGTTGCCAAGTCTGGGACTTGAACTGTGGTTGGCCACGTGGATTCCAGCACCTTAACCACCATGCTACCTGCTGGCCCCAGAATTCATGTTTTAAGAGCACAAGTCAATACATTTTAGTATATTTGCAGAGTTGTAGAACCATTGCCACAATCTAATTTTACAATATTTCCATAATCTGAAAAAGAAAGCTCAGGCCCATTTAACTTCACTCCCCATTCCCTTCTTCAGTCCTAGGCAACCACTAACCTACTTTGCATCTCTCTATATTTGACTTTTTTGGATATCATATTAATAGAATCATATGATATATATTTTTTGTGTGTCTGGCCTCTTTGAGCATGTTTTTGAGGTTCATCTGTGTCATACCATGCATTTTATTAATGGCTTAATAATATTATGCTGTATGGCTATACCACATTTTTTTATCCATTCATCTGTTGGTGGGATATTCGAGTTGTCTCTTCTTTTTGATTTTTGCATATAATGCTGCTATAAACATCCATGTACAAGTTTTTGTATAGACATATGTTTTAATTTCTCTTTGACACATACTTAGGAGTGAAATGACTGAATCATGTGTTAGTCTATGTTTAACTTTTGAACCATTCACCCTTAGTTTTGAAGATATTCTCTCTTACATTAAATTCAAATTTGGCAGAGGCCAGCAGGTGGTGCAGTGCTTAAGGGGCTGGACTCCCACATGGCCAACATCAGTTCAAGTCCTGGACCTGGAGGCTTGCTTTCTCTTTCTCTCTGTTCCTCTCT
>NW_006198262.1:559799-594256 GCF_000334495.1 Tupaia belangeri chinensis
TTTATTTATTTATTTATTTATTTATTTATTTATTTATTTATTTATTTATTTATTTATTTATTTATTTATTTATTTATTTATTTATTTATTTATTTATTTATTTATTTATTTATTTATTTATTTATTTATTTATTTATTTATAACTTTTTTAGATTTTTGCCATAAGGCATGCATGCTAGCCAGAGAGAGACAGAGAAAGAGACAAAGTGAGAAATCACTATCCCTCCAGCCCAGGGTGGGATGGCCACATGGCAATCCTTTCTCCTCCATTCTGTAATATTTTAAATCATGTTTTCAAACTATCTATGTTCTTAACACACTTTTGTCAGCTTATTCTATCAGTTTCAGGTTGAGGTGGGTGAAAATTTCCCCATTATGATTATAATTGTGTCCATTTCTCCCTTTGTATCTGTCAAATATTATTCTTTATGTTTTGAAGTTATATTAAGTGCACATAAATTTGAAAATAACATGCTTTCCTGGTGGATTGACCATTTTAATCTTCATGAGCCGTCCCCCACTGTCTCTGGCATACCTTCCTTCCTTAAAGTCTGTCTTGTTTAATCCTAGTGTCTTCATATGCGGTATGACGTCGGCTTCCTTTTGGTTATTGTTTACATGGCACTGACTTTTACATCCTTTTCAGTTTAATTTTTGTATATCTTTATAATTGCAGTGTGTCACAGGAAGCATATAATTGATTTAAAAAAATAGCCTGACACTCTTTATAACATTTAGCACGTTTATATTTAATATAATTACTGATATTTTGTGGTTTAAATCTCCCATCTGACTTATTTTTCTATTGGATCCATCTGTTTTTTTGATCCTTTTTCCTCCTGTTCTCCCTTGTTTTATTCATTTCCCTCTCTGTTAACTCATTAGACATCCTGTGTTTTGTTCTTCCTAATCTTTTCCATTAAAAAGTGCATTTTTGTTTCATCCCATTCTACCATAATTGAATACTTTCATCATTTCTAAGACAAAACAAGTACCTTTGAACACTTAAACTCCATTTACTGCTACCTGCCTTCTACATTATTGCTGTGATATACATTAGTTCTCTCTCTCTCTCTCTCTATATATATATATATATATATATATATATAAACATTTAAAATGCATAAGACCCATTATTATGGTTTTACAACCAAGATTCATTTATATTTACGCATCTAGTTACTCTTTCTGTGCACTTATTTATCTCCTGAATTTCCTTTCCCCAGTCCAGGGTCATATTCTTTTCTTCCTGAGAATTATCATTTGAAAAAGCCATAAAAACAAAAAATGGCTTTATGTAATATAATTTATATGCCATAGAATACATGTTTTTAAAAATACACTTTTAATTTAATTTTTTATTATTATTTTCAATTTTCTATAGGGCATGTGTACTCATGAGAGAGAGAGAAAGAGAACAAGTTGCCAAGTCTGGGACTTGAACTGTGGTTGGCCACGTGGATTCCAGCACCTTAACCACCATGCTACCTGCTGGCCCCAGAATTCATGTTTTAAGAGCACAAGTCAATACATTTTAGTATATTTGCAGAGTTGTAGAACCATTGCCACAATCTAATTTTACAATATTTCCATAATCTGAAAAAGAAAGCTCAGGCCCATTTAACTTCACTCCCCATTCCCTTCTTCAGTCCTAGGCAACCACTAACCTACTTTGCATCTCTCTATATTTGACTTTTTTGGATATCATATTAATAGAATCATATGATATATATTTTTTGTGTGTCTGGCCTCTTTGAGCATGTTTTTGAGGTTCATCTGTGTCATACCATGCATTTTATTAATGGCTTAATAATATTATGCTGTATGGCTATACCACATTTTTTTATCCATTCATCTGTTGGTGGGATATTCGAGTTGTCTCTTCTTTTTGATTTTTGCATATAATGCTGCTATAAACATCCATGTACAAGTTTTTGTATAGACATATGTTTTAATTTCTCTTTGACACATACTTAGGAGTGAAATGACTGAATCATGTGTTAGTCTATGTTTAACTTTTGAACCATTCACCCTTAGTTTTGAAGATATTCTCTCTTACATTAAATTCAAATTTGGCAGAGGCCAGCAGGTGGTGCAGTGCTTAAGGGGCTGGACTCCCACATGGCCAACATCAGTTCAAGTCCTGGACCTGGAGGCTTGCTTTCTCTTTCTCTCTGTTCCTCTCTAGTCAAATCGAAGCATAATAATAATAAATAAAATTAAATAATTATTTTATAAAAATTATAAATTTTCAACTTAAAAGTTTAATTTTATTATTTTATTTCTGGTCCTTTAAGTAAAACTAATTCCATTGTCTTCTAGTTTCTGTCACCTCTATTGAAAAGTCTATCTTATTTTGATCAGTTGAAGGTATTTTCAGTTCTAGAATTTCTATTTATTAATTTCGATAAATTCCAATTTTCTGATGATATTTTTTACCTTCTTAAATATACTTTTGTTAAACCTGTGTCTGACATCTCCAATACCTGCATTGTCTGCAGATCTATTTTTATTGTTTGTGTTTGTTATTTCTCTCTTGGTTTGCCCAGTGTATTAGTTTTCTGTGGCTATTGTGAAAACTTACCATAACCTGGCTGGTTGAAAACAGAATCTTATTGTCTCTCAGTTCTGGAAGCCAGAAATCTGAAATCAGGGTGCTACAAGAGTGTGCTCTCTCCAAAGCTTCTAGGGGAGGATCCTTGTATCGTCTAGCTTCTAAAAGCTCCAGGCATTCCTTGGGTTTGGGTTGCACTGTAGACACTACTACCTCTGTTCCTGTGGTCACATGGCCTCTTCTTCCCAGTGCACCTCTCTCTCTCACTGTTTCTTTCTCCTTTTTTTTGGAGAGGTTTTTGCTATAGGGTGCGCACACTACATGGGAGTTCAGAGACATAGCCATTAAGCTATCTGCTAGTCCCTCTCAGTGTTTCTTGAGTGTTTCTAAACTCTCTTATAAGAATACATGAAGCTGCACCCAGGGCCCATCTGGATAATTCAGGATAAACTCCTATCAAGATCTTTACCTTGATCACGTCTGCAAAAACCTTTTTATGTACTTATTTTCTGAATAAGGTCATTCTCACAGGATCCAGGGATTAGGATGTGGACATTTCCACTTGGGAGCCACCATTCAATCGACTATAGCTAGTGTTCTTTTGTTTTGTTTTTGTTTACTTGTTTGTTTAAATTCTAGGCCTTGTGAATAGAATACTGTAGAGCTCTGGACAGTTTATCCTCCCAGAGGGGATTTCCTTAGTTTCTAGCAGGTGATCATAGTAGTTCTGTATCTCCATTGTCTGATCAACATTGACAGAGGTATAGCAATAAAGATCAGGGGACTTCAGAAAGTTTTTTTTCCCACTTGATTTGGTATATATGAAGTGTGGGCATACGATGCCTCTCTTTCGTGATCTGGCTTGTTTTGCTTAACATTAAATTTTCCATATTCATCCACTTTCTATCAAAGGCCAGGGTCTCTCTCTCTCTTATTTTATGACTGAGTAGTATTCTATAGTATGTATGTGCCACACTTTTCCAATCTGTTCATCTATTCTTGGACATTTGGGTTGATTCCACGTCTTAGCAATTTTGAATAATGCTGCAATAAACAAGGATGCCTTTTTCTAACTGAATGTGTTCATATTCTTCGGGTAGATACTCAGGATGGAATTGCTACATTGTATGGTAGTTCTTTTTGTAGGCCTTTGAGGAATCACCATATGGTTTTCCACAGTGGCTCTACTAATTTACATTCCTACCAACAGTGTAGGAGAGTTCCTTTTTACTGTAGCCTTTCCAGCACTTATCATTCTTTATTCTTCTAATCTTACCCTTTCTCACTGGGGTTAGGTGATATCTCACGTGGCTTTGACTTACATCTCTCTTATGATAAAGAATGTTGAATATTTTTGTATGTTTTTGGTAGTTTTTATATCTTTTTTGAAGAGTTGTCTGTTAGGCTTGTTTGCCCCAACTTTTAATTCTATTTATTTATTTATTTTTAAATAAGCTGTTTGAGTTCCCTTTGTATTCTGGTTATCAGTCCCTTAACTGAGGGAGTTTGCAAAGTATATTTATCCATTCCTAGAGTTGTCCCTTTTTATAAATTTTTTTTTTAAATTATTCATTCATTTATTTTATTTTGACCAGAGAGAAAGTGAGAAAGCAATCCGCCAGGTCCAGGACTTGAATCATGGTGAGCCATATGGGAGTGCCCAGTGCCTTAACCACCATGCCACCCATATGGGACTGCCCAGTGCCTTAACCACCATGCCACCTTCTGGTCCCCCCTAGAGTTGTCTCTTTACTCTAAGTTTTTCTTTTTCTTTTCTGTGCAGAATTAAAGTATCAATTTATTTTTGTGCAAACTTTTTTTGTTCTTTTTTTTTGTTGTTGTTCTTGTTGTTTTGTTTTGTTTGGGAGGAGGTTTTTGCTATAGGGCGCATGGCTCGCCAGACAGACAGAGAGAGACAGAGAGACAGAAAGTGAGAAATCACCCCCCAAGGGGGATGGCCATGCCGCAATCCCTTCTCCTCCATTCTCCTCTAGGGATCTTGGGCACGCACGCACATGTGCCTGGCGTGAATTTTAAGCCACCCGGTCCGGGATGCGAACCATGGTCGACTAAGTGGGAGTCCAGCAACATAGCCATTGCGCTAACTGCTGGTCCCTGCAAACATTTTTTGAAATCTATGCGTGTCAGTCTGTTACTATGCTACAAACAGAAATGCCTAATTCTAGGTGATTTGTAAATAAATAGAAGTTTATTCAGCTCAGTTTTGAGGTCCAGGGTCCAATATCCAATTCCTGGTGAGGATATAATATGGTGGAGGGCAGGATCTTGAACAGAGCAGAGCAGAGCAGAGCAGAGCAGAGCGGAGCAGAGCAGAACATGATCTCTTTTTATGATCTGCTTCGCTTCATTTTCAAATAAATATACTAGAACACAATTATGGGAACCCTGCCCTAATGACTTTGTTGTACCCAAAGTCCCCTCCCTGTGACCTCATGAAAAAATCACATTTTCACTTACCTTTACAGTGCGACTAAGTTTTAACATGCTATCTTTGGGGGCCATATAATCACTGCCCACTAAACATATTCTACAACATGAACCTTTGGAGGACAAACTATTATCTATACCATAACAGGGGGACAAAAATTTAGGCTATACACATCCTTTGCCCATTTTTAATTGGGTTATTTATTTTCTTGCTATTGAATTTCTTAATATTTTGGATATTAACCCTTTTTCAGGTGTCTGGTTGCAAATACTTCCTCCCACTCTATAGATTTTATCTTTACTCTGTTGATTGTTCCTTTGGTTGTGCAGATGCTTTTTTAGTTTGATGTCATCTCATTCTTCTATTTTCACTTTTTAGCCTGTGCTTTTGAGGTCATATATTCAGAAAAATTATTGTAGATTAACATCAAGGAGTTCCCCTTCCCCCCCTTTTTTTCTAGCAGTTTTACAGTTTCAGATCTTACCTTTAGCTCCGGAATTCATTTTGGGTTGGTTTTTGTATATGGTATGAGATAAACGTCAAGCTTTCCTCTTCCACATGTGGTTATCCAGTTTTTTCAATATCATTTGAAGAGAGCATCATTTCCCCATTTTGTGCTCTTGTCACTTTTGTTGAAAATTATTTAATCATAAATTAATAGATTGATTCTAGGCCCACTATTCTGTTCCATTGACCTGTGTCCATTTTTATGCCAGCACAAATTTGTTTTGATTTCTATAGCTTTGTAGTATATTTTGAAGTGATTCCTCCAGCTTTGTTCTTTTTGCTCAGACTGCTTTGACCCTTCGAAGTCTTTTGTGTTTTTACACGGATTTTAAGATTTTTTTCTATTTCTGTGAAAAAATGTCATTGGGATTTTCATAGGAATTACGCTGAATCTGTAGATTTCTTTCTGTAGTATAGACATTTTCACAATGTTATTTATTCCAATTCATGAACACAGGTATATATTTCCACTTATTTATGTCTTCTTTAATTTCTTTCATTTAGTATTTTATAATTTTCAGTATATAGATCTTTCATCTCTTTGGTTAAATTTATTCATAAACTCATAAATATATACACTTTTTGACAATGAAATTTGTAAATGAGGTTGTTCTCAGACTCTTCTTTAGACACTACATTGTTAATGTATTGAAGTACTATTGAATTTTTTTTAAATTTTTAAATTTTTATTATCATCATAATCTTCTTTATATAACATTGGATTACATATAACTTTATAGTGTATTACATTGCTTTTTCAAAAGGGAATGCCATGCATGTCAGTCAGTACAGAGACATTAATCTCCCCACTTCATCATTCAATATCTTTTCTATGTTTTCCCCAATCAGTATTATTATTATTCTAATTATTTTTTAAAACAGTCAATCACTATTTCTCATTTTGCTTATAAAAAGACTTTACCCATCATGAAATCCTTCTCAGACCAATCCAGTTGAGAATACTGTACACGTCATCATCAACAGGTAATAAGCCCTATCTTTTGGATGTTGGTTTTGTATCTTGCAATTTTACTGCATTCTTTATTAATTGTATCAGTTTTTGGATCGAGTCTTTAGGATTTTCAATATGTAAAATCATGTCATCTGCAAACAGGGACAATATAACCCATTCCCTTTTTAGTGTCTTTCATTTATTTCTCTTGTCTCGTTGCTCTGGCTAGGATGTCCAGGAATTTTTTTTTTTTTTAAATTATTTAAGACCTTTATTAGCAGGTGCTTGTGGTTTGTTGACTTTTTGAAAAAAAAATCAAGTTGTAAACTTTTATTACAAATAAAAAATGAAGTTCTTAAAAATCTCAACTTGGCCAGATATGAAACAATTTAAATACCTCCAAAGGTATATTGAGAAAAACCAGTTTTTTTTTTTTTAATTTACCTTTATTTATTTATTTATTTAATTTGACTGGGCGGAGGGGGGGGGGGGTGCGACAGACAGACAGAAAGTGATAAAGCAAGCCTCCAGGTCCAGGATTTGAATTGTGGATGGCCATGTGGGAGTCTGTCACCTTTAACTACCATGCCACCTGCTGGCTCCAAGAAAAAACAGGCTTTTATAAAAAACACATTTGTCATTACCAAAAAGAGACATCTTAGGTAAAAACAATAAAAAACCCATGCCACATGGATAATGCAGATAGTTCTAGTTATCTGGTCAATGGGCAAAAGGCAAGCACTTAAGGTCTTCGGCTCCAATCTTCTGTTCATTTCTTATTGCTGAATTTCATATTCACCTCTTGTTGGATGACTGATCCGGATGATGGTGGAGATGGTAAGCCGGCATTTACTCAGCCCTGTCCTGCTCAGCCTCGGGAGGGGATGGATTCTCAGCTGGTGGATCAGCTGCTTTTGTCTCTGCCATCTTGTGGTTTAGGGTTCTCTGGGCGTCTGCGGCAGTAATTGGTGTTGCAGCAGTACTGATGTTGAGGTGGCTGCTGACCTTGGGTCTCATCTCCTTGATTTTCCTTATCCTCTTCGTTGTCATCCTCTCTAGGCTGTCTTTGGCGAGGAGGGCACCTACAAAATTGTGGTCTATAACCCCATGCATATCCGGCCTCCCTGGTCTACCTTGTTCTCCTGCACCCTGGTTACCATAGCCCTCCATCACTTCTCCCTGCACAGGAGGGTTGGAATGCTATGGTCCACACCCATAGGGTCTCGCATGTAGTAAGGGGGAACCTTCACCTGTGGTAGGACTGGAGTTGCTGGGCTTGGCCTTCGGGAGTGCTCTCCATCCCCACTTTTCCCACTCTCAGCATTCTAATAATTTTGCTGGTAATCACATGGAAGACCCCTACGATGTGGATAGCGTCTATCGTGTTAACAGTCTGCTCCATATTTATTGCCTTGAACTGGAACTTCACCACGGCCTGTAACACCTGCTACGTCCACGCCCTTTCCTCCTTCGACAACATCAGACTCCACAGTCTCACCCTCTTCTACTCTGCCAAGGCACTTTCTGGGGTTATTTTTCTTTATGACAATCTGATGTACAAATACATCTTCCTTGGTGTCATTCCTGTTGATGAAACCATATCCATTTCTTACAATGAACTGTGTTAGTCTTCCCAAAACCTTCGTTGCCGTGACCTTCTTGTCCCCGCTGGCAGGCGCCTCCAATATGAGGCCGCTGGGAAGCCGCTCCCTGAGCTGCTACCAGTGGTGCCGGGTTGCCAGGCTTGGTGTCTGCAGCACTGAGGGTAGGGAGTGGAGAGGGGGCAGCTGCTGGGTCTCGGCCTTGCTCCTCATGGTTACATTGGTGACTGTGGCAGCTGCGTCTTCTCCCGGGGTGTGATGGTAACTAGGCTGGCAGCAGCCGTGGGGCTGCTCAGGGCTCTCTGGGGTCTGTCCTCCACTCCTGCTATAGATTGACTCCAGGAAAGATATTTTTAAAAAAGAAAGTTCATGAGCCACTGGTATGATGCTTAAATCACACCAAGTCATGAAGGAAAAATTCTCAGCCATATGCAAAAACAGGAGCTCCTTGGATATGCTGGCTCCTCACACCTATATAACTGGGCACTATTCAGACACTGGCAGACACTTTCAATTTACCCTGGGAAGAGATCCCTAGTCAAGCCAATACCTCAGCCTTGCTTCCCCTGGTCACTCCGAGCTCCTCCTGCGAGGTCCCTCTGAGCCATGCCTGCCCAGACCAAGTGCTCAACTAGTATATTCTTTGTTTCATCTCAATCCTGAGGATGCTTCCTGGCATATAGCCAGATTCCTACATTCATGGACTGGATGCTGGAACCATGACCAAGGTCCCTAACCCCAATCTTCTCCCACGCCATCCCAGTCCCCAGTCATCCTCCTTAGCCAACCATTCTAAATTGCATAACTAGAAGGTGCTCACCACAAAGCAAAGCACTTGGCGCTGGAGTTAGGGGCGTCATCTCAATAGAATTGGGCACGCATGCACACGCACCCGGCATGAGTTTAAGCCACCGGGTCTGGGACTCGAACCGCAGCTGGCTACATGGGAGTTCAGTGACATAGCCATTATACCAACTGCTGGTCCCTAGACTACTTTATTGTGACAAAATTTACATGTAATAAGATGCACCTATTAGAATCATTGTATTAACATGATTATTATTACAAAAATTAAATAATGTGTGGTGAGGGCATGGAGAAATTGGGACACTGTGCATTGTTGGTGGCAGTGTGGAATGGTGCAGGCCTTATGGGAAACAGTATGGCAGCTTCTCAAAAAAAAAAAAATCGCACAGAATTTCCATATGATCCAGCAATTCCACTCCCAGGTGTATACTCCACAAAACTGAAAGCAGGAACTCAGAGAACTTCTAGCATACTTATGTTCACAGCAGCATAATTCCTAATACCAATGGGTGGAAGCAACTGAAGAGTCCCTTGATAGATGAGGGAACAAAGCAAAATGTAATCCATACAATGGAATATCACTCAGTCTTAAAATGGAATGAAAGTCCGACACTTGCTACACACATGAACCTTGACGACACTACGCTAATGAAATAAGCCAGTCACAAAAGGATCAAGACTTATGATTCCACTCCTATGAAGTCCCAGAGTAGTCAAATTCATAGAGACAGAAAGCAGAGCGGTGGGTGCCAGGGACTCAGGAAGGGCAGATGGGGAGTTAATGTTTAATGGGACGGAGTTTCAGTTTGGGAAGATGAGAAAGTTCTGAACATGGATAGTGGTGATGCTGAACACAGTGACATGAATGTGCTTAATGCACAGAATGATAGCCTTTATGACAGACAAATACATAAATGTATGGATGATACCTTTTGATATATATGTATGTGTGTGTATATATATTTGCATGTGTGTGCATGTATATATATACACGTATATATATATGTATGTATATATATATACACGTGTATATACATTTGCCACAATTAGATTTTATAATCAAGTAAAGTGTCCCAGCTTTGGCAAATGTACACACTCACATGACCACTATCCCAATCACGTTACAGCACGCAGCCATTTCCCCAGATAGCTCTCTCATACTTGGCAGACAACCATGCCTCGCCGTGTACCGTAGGCCACCCAAGATATGATCCCCATCAGAGCAGATTAATTTTGATTCCTGTAGTGGAGATTAAATTAAAATAATATTCTTTTAATTTTGATTTCTTTTGCACAAGCGGAGTACAAGTACATACTCTTTCTGACCTGGCTTCTTTCTCTCAACAGTATGGCCACATGTATCAATAGTTCCCCTTTTCATTGCTAAGGGGTGTCCCTTTGTGTGTGTCTGTCCATTGTAAGTTCCATACAACGTGCCCACTGTTCATACCTAGCGCCATGACCATTGGTGAACTCACCCTGAATGGACCACACCGTATTTATGCAGTAACCTTTCCGTCTCGGACTGGGCAGCTCGGTGTGTGGCTACTAGGAATACAGTTGCCTTGGGCATTCACCTGCAAGTTTCTGGGTGGACAAATTTTAATTTCTGAGGTAAATACCTAGGACTGGCTGTTTTTTTTTTTTCTTCTTAAATAATTCTTTCTTGGGAACCAGCAGTTAGCGTAATGGCTATGTCGCTGGACTCCCATGTAGTTGACCGGGGTTCGCGTCCTGGATCTGGTGGCTTAAACTCACACCGGGCCCGTGTGTGTGCATGCCCAAGATCCCGAGAGGAGAATGGAGGAGAAGGGATTGCGGCGTGACCATCCCCCCTGGGGAGGGATTTCTTGCTTGCTGTCTCTATGTCTCTGCGTGTCTGTCTGGTGAGTGCACGCACCCTATAGTGAAAACTTCTCCAAAAAAAAAAAAAAGAATTCTTTCTTTATTATTGTTGTTATTATTATTTTATATTTACTATAGTACACAAATGCTCATGAGAGAGGTAAGATGAGAAAGCAAGCAGCCAGGTCGGGGACTCAGACTGCACATTGGCCATGTAAGAGTCCAGTGTCTTAACTGCTATGTCATCTGCTGGCCCCAGGATGGTGGGGTCTTGTAGCAAGTGCAGCTTCAACTTTAAAGCAAGATCATCCTGCCCATTCCCTTTGTTCCAAGTCCCTGCCAGCCACCAGCATTGTCTTTCTTTTTTATTTTAGCCATCATGTTCACTATTTTTATTTTCTACTTTTGAAAGTTTTTAAAATGTTTTGATTGACAGATAAAAACTTTGTAAATGTATCATGTATGTCATGTTGTTTTGAAATACATAGACATTGCAGAATGGCTACTTTTCTTTCCTGCTTTTACTCAGGATCTCTGCAGCATCTCGCTTCTGTCTGACTCACCTCACTGCCCACCCCTTCTAGGCCAGGAAGAGACACTGAATCAAGGCAGTGCCACATGGTCCCTGTGCCTAGCTCTGCACTGACAGCTTGGGTGCTGGAGACACAGCCTGTGGCCGGGGCTGCTCCTGCTGTCAGGGGCTGAGACTCACATTCATGAGGGTGACTCCTTCCCAGGACCTGCTCCTGCCAGGGCTGCCAGGACAGAGAGGGGTTGTGTCCTGAGGTGTTCTCTCCCTGCCTGGGACTTCTTCCTGGCTGCAGGGGCAGCTTCTGCCCACAGGTCCCCAGCTTGGCCCGGGAAGCTAAGTGTCAAGGGTTGCACTGCAGCAGTGCATGGTCTGGGTCTCTGCGTCCTGCCTCAGAGACCAGAGGTATGCAAGGGCTTCCAGGGGAGTGTGGAGGGAGGGTCTTGGTTGGGACTTTCCCATGGGAAGTTCCTTTCTATTCCATGGGCTTCTCTCGAAAAGCTGTGGGTGCTAGCTGGAGTGTCCTTCTGGGGTGGAGGGGGCAAGGGACCTATGTGACTCTATTTTTTTTTTTTTAATTTATTAGAGGACACTTGCATTTGCCAGAGAGAGACACACACACAGAGGAAAATGAGAACTACCCTCATGGGGAAAGGTCACACTGCAATTTCTTCTCCTTCATTTCTCCCTTTGGGATTTTGGGCATGCATACACACGTGCCTGGCATGTTTCTCAAGCCACCGAGTCTTGAGACTCAAATGCAGAATCGGACATGTGGGATCCAGCCATCTTAATTGCCAAGCTACCGGCTGGCCCTGTACCTCTAATATGAAGCCCACACTCTCTAAGCAAGTCATAAGTCAAGGTCGAGAATGACAGCTCTTGCCTAAGACTCCACCAGGCGATGGGCAGAACTTGGAAACCGCTCAGAGTTTTGGCGCTGGGGCTTAAAGCTGTTCAGGAATGGGCAGGGGTCATCCTGCCTGCCCTTTCTCCTCTCCCCACCTGGTCACCACGCAGAGGCCTGTTTCATTGTTTCTCTCCTGGAGTGCTGAAGTTAGGGATTCTTTTTTTATTTTTTTTTTAAGCAACTGGCTTCATTAAGTAATGATTATTTCAGTTTCTCTTTTAAAAAAAAAATTAATCAGAGACATCCCCAGCTGCCAATCTGAGGTTTGATCAGCCACGATAACCAATGTGCCCACATGGCAGTGGTGGGATTTCAGCCTGGAGCACGGAAACTTGACATTCTTGACAGCCTGGAAATGTAGGATTTCCGTTTGGCTTGTAATAGTGAGCTCAGCTAGAGGGACCCTGTCTCCCACTTCACAGCCCCCTGTTGGGGGGCAGCTGGGACCATGTGGCTCAGCATGGGGTACTGTGCAGGGTGGCTGCCCTGCTCCCCTTCTGCTCTTTATCCCTCCAGGAACTCCTAAACCCGTCCTAGACTCTGGTTCGCAGATTGCGAGCAGGAAAGCCCAGGCCCCAGACCAGCCCTCCTCTGGCCCCCCTCTGCCCACGGAGCTCACCGGTTCTGCACTATCATGCCCTCTATCGCCTTTGTGTGAAACGTAATCTATAAAATGCTTTCGTGGTAACCTTATCCATCGGCAGCCGGCGATAGCATCTCGCGGCCCGTGACAGGCAGGAACTCACAAGCATGGAGTTAATAATGCAGACTTTCAAAAAATGAGGCTGGCAGAGGGAGACAAGGGCGGGAATAAAAGGGGCCGGTGTGGCTGTAATTGGGACCATGTGAACTTCCTCGGAGGAGGATTAGGAGGAGAGACAGGCCTTGCCCGCGAAGATTAGTTTCAATTAGACGGGCTGGAGGCGAAAGGCCGGGCTCGGTGAAAGATTAAAACAAGAAGGAGAAAGTTTCCGTGGCGGAGGCTCCGGGCCTGCAGCAGGGGCCGGCAGGATCCCTAATTGAAGGCAAAGCGTGCACAGAGTTCGGAAGAACTCGCATTAATTGATTCGATGCTGGTTTTGCTTCTCGGCCTTTCTCCTGGCTCACCCCCACCCTGATGTACTTTTCAGATATTTATTTGTGCTTGAAACCAACTGGGGTGGGGGTGGGGAGCGGCCCTTCCCTGGCTGTGCCTGTCGGTGGGGTGAGGGGTGGGACGGTGGTCAGCAGGCCATCCTTGTTGGCTCCCAGCCCAGCCACTTGGGGCTCTCGTTCTTGGCCGGTGTCTGTTGCGTGATCCAGACCACGCTGTTGGGATTTCTGCTGGCTGCACACTGGTCCTCCATGGCCACTGCCCTTGAGGGACTTTGCTGGGACCTTCAAAAGGGCTCTGTGACCTGCCAGACCTGGGGAGTTCCTTCTCGCAGGGCTAATCCTGTGTCTGCCAGTCTGCTTTCTCTTCTTCCTTCCTCCTTCCTGCCTCCTCTTTTCTCTATTTCCTTTTTGAACTCTGACTTTGGCTACTCTGAGAACAGTTTTATCAGAGTAAATACCTTAAACAAAAAGGCTGGTAACTTGGATATTTTCTATGGGTAGGGCAGTCACCCTACGCATTTCTGGCTGGACACTAGTACCCCTTGGAGCTCAGAAGTAGCCTCAACATACAGGCCTGGGGTTGGAGGCCAGGGTGGGGCCATTGTCCTCATGTAGAGTCCAGACCCTACCCTGGTCCTCCTCCCTCTCCCCTTCTGCCTTCAGTGAGACCACCGGTGTATTGGGTATCCCCTACACCTATAACTTGCTGTCTTCTCTATTGATATTTCTGTGGGAAGTTAGAAAGCACAATCCTCATCCTGCTTGAGGGAGAAGGGTGAGGGACAGTGAGGCCTGTGGCTGGTGTGCAGCATACCCGTTGAGCTCTCTGCCAGCAGCTGATGCTAATGAAAGTGCCTGGTCCTTGGGCCTCAAACTTCTCATCTGTGAAATGGGCACAGCAAGATGGAACTTGGAACTGCCCAATGGCTCCTGTTGTCCTGCTATCACCCCATATCTAAGAGAAATGGGTGTGCCTGGTCCCGACTGGTGGTCCCTGTTTTGTCCTGTGCCCAGATTGAAGCCCCAGGAAGAGGTCTGTGCTCTGTTTCGAGCCCTGTGCATGGCATGGAGGGGCAACACTGTGTGCAGCCTGGGAGCTAGGACCAGGTGCCCATGTGTATATGGGCACCCATGCTGCATTACATGGGCAGAACTGGCTGCTTCTGGCCTTGCTTGGGCTGCTCCCTCCAGACCCTCCAAGCACGTAGTGTGTGCGTGTGTTTTATAAATCCTTCCCATTGTAATGACAGCTAAATTATGGAAAATGCATTTTCACAGCTGGTGAGAAAAACCATTAGCATTAATCAAGGACCCAGCCTCGTTGGGGATTCGCAGGCTGAGTTTTGTTGGTAAAGTTATGGACGTGCTAAACAGTCATTAGCGAGGTTCATTTGAAATGGGGCCAATCATTCATCTTCACACCGCACTTAGGGTACCTCCTTGCTTGGGGCCAAGAACTGAGCTCAGTGAGGGGCAGTGCAGGGTCACTTGTGGTCACAGAAACCCCCACATTTTGCTTGAGTGGGGCTTCTGGTTTTCTGAGACCCTCTCATAGAAAAAGGCCCCCTTGGTCAGAGGGGTGAGGGGATGCAGTCGTGGTGATGTCTGTGAGGCAGGCTTGGTCATATTAAGGCCAGAAGGCTGCTACAGCGTCAGCCCGGCCTACACACTGGACATGTGCCAGGAGCATCTGGGTCCTCTGTGACTCCACCTCAGGGCCACGCACCTGGCCTCATGTGTGCCTCTGATGCTCAGCTCCTGGGCAGCCTGGTGCCCAGCACTTAGTAGGTACTCAGGGGAAATAGGCCTCCAGCCAACTTCTAGGTTTTGAAAACTGGTTGCATGAACACACCATGCTTTTTAAATAAACTTTAAATTTTAGAATAATTGTAGATGAACAAATGAAGAGTACCATGCATTCCTCTTTGGGGAATTCTTCCCAAAAGCCCTAGTTTAATCATGAGAAAAGCACCAGACAAACCCAGGTTGGTGGCTCCTTGGGGACACCTGCCAATCCCCCTCACTCCTCACAGCCCTTGCCCGGGACCTGTTTTGTTAACATGGTGCATCACCATGGTGCACAACACACACAGACATGGCGGGTTGCAATCACCTACGCTCCAGGCTCTATCTGGATTTCATCAGGTTTCTTGTTAACATGCGGGGCATGCTCAGGATGATGAATGGGTCCTGACTCTGGTGTGCGTGGCCCCCACCTAGGCCCCAGCCCCCTCTAGTTCATCTCCTAAACAGGGGTCCACTTGCTGACCCCATATGTCCTTCCCAGTCCTGTGTCTCTCACCCCACCCACCCCTCGAGTTTCAGTGTAAATCCCCCATATGCAAAGTCACTGCTGGCTCCCAGACTCCAAAGGATCTTAGCTTCCTTAGTGGCACCCCATTAGTACCATAGTCTGTCTTTTACTCCAACTCTGTTGGATGTGCCTAGTCTCCCCTATATCCTTTTAAAAAAATCACCCTGGCAACTATAGGTATGTGTGTATATGTGGGTGCATACACACATCCATGTGCAGACAGTTATATGCATACATATACAACTTGTGCATACATGTGTATATGTGCCAACCTGTGTGTACATACGGGTTGGTACATATACATATGTATGTTAATATACATATGTACTCAGAAAAACACTTGCACATCTATGTTTATTGCAGCATTATTTATAATTGCTAGGACATAGAATCAACCAATATGTCCAAAAATAGATGATTGGATTGAAAAAATGTGGCATATGTACTCTATGGAATACTACTCAGCCATAAAAAATAATGGAACCCTGACATTTGATACAAAGTGGACCAATATGGAAGACTTAATGCTAAGCGAAGCAAGTCAGATTATGAAAGACAGACTTTGTATGGTCCCACTCAATATACCCCACTCAATAAATACCAATTATTTGCACTCTGTGGCAGAAACTGAAAGTTTGGAAGGTATAGTAGCAGGAAGGGCAATGGTAGATACTAGAGATAGTAAGAATAGGGGTAGTATGAGGTGGGTAGTGGAGGGAGGAAGGGGAACAGGGGAAGAAAAAGAAAAAAGAAGGATGTTTAATTGACAAAACAGTGAAAAGCTCTTTGCTGATGATGAAGAAAAATACATACACATACTAACCTATGTATAAAGTTGATGCTCCAAATCCATGGGTTCTGAGGCCAAGTTCCATCAAAAGTTATTTTAAAAAAGAAACAATCAAAAATAATACAAATAAGGGAACCAGCAGTTAGCGTAATGGCTATGTTGCTGGACTCCCACGTAGTCGACCGCGGTTCCCATCCCGGACCCGGTGGCTTAAAACTCACGCCGGGCACGTGTGCGTGCGTGCCCAAGATCCCGAGAGGAGAATGGAGGAGAAGGGATTGCGGTGTGGCCATCCCCCCTGGGGGATGATTTCTCGCTTTCTGTCTCTATGTCTCTCTCTGTCTGTCTGGCGAGCGCACGCGCCCTATAGCGAAAAAAAGCCTCTCCAAAAAATAATAATAATAATAATACAAATAAGAAACAATGCAGCATAACAATTATTTGCATGGCATGTACATTGCATTTGGTATTACAAATAATCTAGAGATGATTTAACATAAGAGAGGATGAACAAAAGTTATATGCAAATATTGGGTTGTTAGAAAAGTCAAAGCATTTTTGCATAGGAAAAGCACAGAAAAAAATAAGCTGTAACCTTTCCAACAACCCAGTACTACATTTTTTTTTCTTGCTATAGGGCGCGTGTGCTCGCCAGACAGACAGAGACAGAGAGACAGAAAGCGAGAAACCACCCCCCAGGGGGGGTGGCCACACCACAATCCCTTCTCCTCCATTCTCCTCTCGGGATCTTAGGCACACACGCACACGCACCTGGCGTGAGTTTAAGCCACCGGGTCCAGGACTAGAACCGCGGTCGACTACATGGGAGTCCAGTGACATAGCCATTATGCTAACTGCTGGTCCCAACCCAGTACTACATTATTTCATATAAGGGACTTGAGCATCAGAGGAATTTTGATATCTGAGAGTGTCCTGGAACCAGTCCCCCATAGATCCCAAGGGATACTTACAGAACCTGGTGTGCAGGCATACACCCATACTTTACCTAGCCCTATCGGCTGAGAGGTACACGAGGAGCACCCCAACAGCAGGTAGCACACCTACCTTGCAGAGTTTGGATTCTAATTCCATTCTCCAGTAAGGGAACCAGGGATCCTTGGGGAAATGGCTGATTCTGATTCTAGGGATGGATCCAGGAAAATACAAGTCTGGAGCATCTTGGCATGACACTAAAGAAGAAAGCAGTTGAAAAACAAAGTGAGGAGTGTGTCAAAGGGCTGCAGGGGCCAGCCTGAAAGAGCACCCAGTGGTTAAGCTGGAACTATGTGATCCACGAAACGGTGCAGTGTTATACTATTTGGATTATAATCTGAAGTATCAATAAATACCCATGTGTTCATGCAGATATAAATGATTGAAGAAAGGTAGAGGAGAAGGAAGGAAGGAAGGAAAGAAAGTAGGAAAGAAAAAAAAGAGAGAAAGAAAAGAAAAGAATGGAAGAAGAAAAAGGTCTATAGTGTTGTGGGGTCCCCACGAAGTGTTTTTGTTTCTGTCCACATTGTCTGGCCATAGGAAGGCCCCTGAAGAGTGATGTCCACACCTCTTGGACTAGGCCCACATAGCTGTCTCGGACTGGAGGGAACACCAGCTACCACACAGAGACATCCACAAGCCCCAGGGAGCCATGTCTTAGACCTCAAACTAGTGGCAACACCTCCATGTAAAGCCTGCATGGTCTGGCTCTGCCTAAGGGAGCCTAGTGATTAAGGGAGTTCGAATACAGGCCATGGCAGCTTGAAAAACTTGCAGGGCCTGTTGCATGCATGCCCAAGATCCTGACAGGGTGGAAATATGGAGGAGAGATTGTGACACGACTATGCCCTACTGAGGGTGCTTTCTCTCTGCTCCTCTCTCTGTCTCTCTCTGGTGAGTATATACACCCTCTGCCAATTAAAAAAAAAAAGAAAGAAAGAAAAAGAAAGAGGAAAAGGGAAAAAGAGAGAGAGAAACTGCTCAGTCAGTTCTCTTGGACGTTCTCCGTGTCTTGGGTAAAGTCTTCCTGCAGGGAGGTTTCCACAGAGACTGGGTCTCCCCCAGGGGGAGCTACAAGGTGACGCATCTTGGCATTTGTTTCCTTGATGGTGCCTTTGGCCATTGATAATGGCGTTTCCTCTGAGAATCATGTCCAGGCCTGGGCAGGCTCCTTCCCAAGCAGAATTTCGTGCTTACTTGGGGGCTCTGACTCCTGGGGGACTCTCTCTGGGTCAAAGATGTTCAGCTTCTTCTTAAAGTCCACACTGCCAGGGAGAGACCAACTTAGAAACTTCCCCATCCTTCCAGGGAGCTGGTGGAAAGGGGACTCTCACAACAGATAAGCCTTCCTGCCTGGACAAGTCCCTCCCAGTTGGGGCTGTCCCAAGTGCTTCTGGCACAGCCTCTGCAAGGCCCAGTTCACTTGGTCAACCTGAGGATGACATTACTACCCATGGCATGTTCTTGGACCCTCCCACACCCTTCACTCACTCTCCACCTGTCAAAGGTGCACCTTGTTGGAGCTGGGAACCAGCTGCAGAGAGGGTAACCCCCACATGAAAATTCACCCATGCAAACCGGATACTTCTTAAAAATTCACACCAGGATCCAGAAAGGAGAAGAGAGTGAGGCCTCCAACCCAGGGGAGGTGACCTGGCCCCTGCATCAGGGTGAGGGGGCTGCCTACATCTTTAACAGTGCTGGAGGGTGTGGGATGCTATAGCCGGTGGGGCAGATGTTGTCTGGGGCAATAATCACCCGGGTCCACTAATTCTTAGTAACCTTAGGTCTGCCCTCCAGAGGCTGGATTGCTACCACTGCAAACTCTACCTGGTATCCGAAGGGGGGGCATTGACTTCTTTATCAGGCAGACATGAGAGATCTGCGTGCCTCCCATGAGGCAGTTTGCACTCTGGCTGGCGCTGTGGTTCCCACTGGATACCTGTGTCCAGCAAATACAGCACTTTGGAGGGTCGAGGTCTCCTCTGAGTGAGCTGGACTAGAAGCTGATTTTATTTGTTAAATTTAGTGTGAATGTCCAAGGGAGATGGAGCAGGGTTCTTAAAGGTTTTGTTCATTTGGGGTTCAACCAACAATGGGCTTTGAGCCACAAACTCGTAAAAGTAAATGAAGGTAATGATCAATTTGTTAGTGATAGCTGCAATAAATACCCAGTTTGCCCATCTGGCCAGACAGCTTTGAGTGCATTTATATTAACTAATTACCCGTGGTGGGGGTTATTGCTGCATGGAGTACCCACCTCCTCACACCTGCTGTGCTGCCTGGGGTGGGGTAACAAAGTCCAGTCTCTGACTGAGATCCCACAAAATACCTCCCAAGAGAAGTATTCATGTCAAATTGGAACTTGTAAAGCCTTTTTGGATCTTGAAATGAGGAGGTACCAGTAAAGGCCCCGCCCGGCCCTAGGAGCTCCTTGGTAATAAAGCCTGAAGCGCTTTCCCCGGGGAGCTACGAGGTGCTCCATCTCGCAGGGCTTCCCACCAAGCACTCACATTCACTCCTCCAGACACAAAAGATTTAAGAGGAGCCCATGTTGTTAGCTTCCAGCCATCTGAGCTGTCCCCTTCACTCCGGAGCCTGGCTCCAACCTCAGAGCCAGTGTAGTCTGTGCTCACACACTGCCCTGCAGTGGCCACCAGCTCTCCCCAAAGTTTTACTGAAGTTTGAAACTTGCATGTTTAGCAGGAGAAAGTGAGGGAAGGAGACCACGGGTCGGCCAGCTTGGCCATGAGACAGTCAGAGATAGCAAGATTAGCTGCATTTGGTCAAGCTGGTGGCCTGCCCATGGTGAGGGGTGGGCAGCTCTGTCCTCCCCACCTCCCTCTGACCCAAGGCATCACTGAGAGATGAAGCTTCGAAAGCAGTGAAGTGGCTGAAAACCCAGTCCGAAGGTGCCATCCAGCTGTCTGCTCCAGGGAGGGAGGCAGGGAAAATCGCAGGGAATCTGAGCCGGTGCCCTCTGTGCTGATCCCAAGCCCCATATCCCACATCCTGCACCCCCAAAGGAGCCATTTTGAGAGGCTCCTGGACGAGGACCTGCTCTCTTCAGTCTACAGTCTTCAAGGAGGGTTGCGTGGGAAGCTTGAGGCGCGCCTGGGGACAGGGGACTCCTGTACGCTCAGATGGGATTAGGAAAAAAGCACCATCCACATTCTGGCTGCAGCCAGAAGCTTGTGAAAAGAGGACGACTTTGTTGTTGTTTTCATTGCTTCAGGGCACTTGCACTTGCCAGATTAAGACAGAGAGACAGAGAGAAGGAGAAAGCATACTGCGATAGGGTGTGCTCATCCTGCAGTCCCTTCTCCATTTCTGGGTCCTGTTGGGATTTGGAGCATGGGTGCACATGTGCCCTGTGTGTTTTTCAAGCCGCTGTGGTTGGGATTTGAATCCAGGTCAATCATATGGGATCTGGCTCTCTTACCTGCTAGGCTATGGGGCCAGCCCTAAGAAAATAATTTTGAATGGCATCAATGTTAGGAGTTTGTGCCCCTTTCCCGGGCACAAGGGGGCTGGTCCTACAAAAGCTTAGCTGAGTTCCACTCAGGTGGGCAAAGCCCTGGAGTCTCCCTGTTCTTCACCAGATCCTGCTACCATCTCAGCTTTGAACTCTCTGGGGGCGGGGTTCTGGGGCTGGGTTGCTGATTCCTGCCTATTTCCCCTGAATTAAGGCGGACCGTTCAGTTTCTCCAGGAAGGGAAATGGATATCAACAAACCTCCATGCTGGAGATCAAACCACTTCCTCTTGCCTGCCCCAAGCACCTCACATGCCCTCCCCCACCCCACCTCCCACCTCCCACTCGCCTGCCCAGCCCTGCATGTGGGCTCAGGGGTTCGAGTCAGGAAGGATGGGAGGTGTAGGGTGAGCTGGGCCTGCAGGGATGGTAAGGGGCTGCTGGTTGCTGCCATTCCACATTCTCAAATAGCACTAGTCAGTGGGTTGGGCAGAGTTCAGAGAAGCCCCGAAAGGGCCACCAGGCTGCCCCAGTGTCCCACATCAAGGCCCCTTCCATCAGGGGCCTCTGAAGATCCTTCCTCAGGAAATGCCTGGCCAAGAGGGACTGTTCTGGGGACCAAAGTTCTTGCTGGGCTTAGCCTCCATCCTGTGTGACATTGCCTTTGGATTGGCTGCGGCACAGCCAGAGCGTGCAGTTCAGCAGAGGGAGGGCACCGATCGTCCGGCTTAGAGCAAGCTCACTGGTTCCAGAGCTGAGAGATTCAGGTTTTTGTCCTCCAGCTGGCTTTCTGGCTGTGCTCTGCCCTGCGCCCTCTGCCCTGGCAGTGGCAGTCTCAGAGCTTTTAGCGCCTCCAGTCCAGGGCTGCCAGGGTCAGCCTACAGCTCGTGTCCAGGGCCCTGAGGGCCAGCCTGCAGATGGGCCAGACCTCTAACAACCCACTTCAGAAAGAGCTCATCTGGAGGGTTCTGAGGGAGCTCCAACTCAGTGGGCGGGTGCTGCTGTCACACAGGCACATTCCCATCCTCTCCCGAGGGAAGGGGACAGTGCCAGCACTTGGGCAGGAAAGACCCTTGGTGCTCAGAGCCCCCTGTGGGCTGTGGGGGGACATCAGGGAAGGGACTCAGCTGCCCAAGAAGGCCAACTGAAGTGACAGACCAGAGTGGGGTCTGTGGGTCTGGTAGACTCAGGGTGGGGCCAGAGCCACACGAAGGTTCCCTCTGCCCGGACCCTGCCTCTCTGCCCTCTGTAGGGGTACATCACATGGCCACCAAGGGCCCCCTCTGGGGCTCATTTTCTGGGGGTGAGGTGCCCTGGACTCATGCAGTCAGCATACGTGAGGTCTTGGGGCTCTGGGCTGGCTAAGGTAGGGAAGGGTTGAAAGGTCACCAGCTGAGGACCCAGTAGAACAGAGACCATGAGATCCTCTCTGACCAGCTCTGGGAGGCAGCTGGGTCCATGAAGTCTGCGAAGGGGGCCTTCTCACAGCTCAGCATAACTGATGAGAAAGTCACCACTCTCAGAAGCAAGATGATTACCTTGAGACCCCATGGACCATAGTGGCAAGCTGGATGGCCACCCAGGGGTGTCTGCCACTGACTGTGATCTGAGGATGACAGAGACTGAGAGGGAAAGGCAGAGAAGGAGAGATTTAAGGGAGGGGAGGGAGGGAGGGGAGGATGCTGCTGCAGTGGTGGCCCCAGGACCCTCACTAAGGTCAACTAGTGCATTCTGGCATTCCCTGCATAGCTCTCATTCTGGGGCCGTGGACAAGGCTCCCCTGGGGAGGTGGCTACTGCACAGAAGTAAACTTCCTGGTCTAGCCAGATCCGAATGACTGACTGTGGTTCGAATCTCAGCACTGGTGGCTTGAAAAACACATTGGGGGGAACCAGCAGTTAGCGTAATGGCTATGTCGCTGGACTCCCACGTAGTCGACCGCGGTTCGTGTCCCGGACCGAAGGGATTGCGGCGTGACCATCCCCCCTGGGGGGTGATTTCTTGCTTTCTGTCTCTATGTCTCTCTCTGTCTGTCTGGCGAGCGCACGCGCCCTACAGTGAAAATCTCTCCAAAAAAAAAAAAAAACACATTGGGTATGTGCACATGCCTCAAATCCCAACAGGATGGAGAAATGGAGAAGGAGTTGCAGCGTGACCATACCACCCTGGGAGGGGAGCTGCTTTCTCCCTCTGCCCCTCTGGCAATTGAGAGAAAAAGAGAGAGAGAGAAAAACTGCCTGGAGTCTGACTGCTAGAGAGGCTGGGCAGTGAAGTGGGCAACTGCCCGAAGGCCTTGGCCAGCCTGCTCCTGCATAGGCCTCAGTCTGGCCGTCTGGCTGATGCAGGCTGCCACACCGCAGTCGCAGACAGAATAGACGGTACGGGCCTTCCAGATCATCTCATGTCACATCTACATGCTCTAAGAGACGAGCCTCTCACTGAGGAGGAAACCCAGTCCCTGGAAGGTGAAGGGGCCCTCCTGAGGCCCCTGCCTCGGCGGGACAGCCTCCCAGCAGTTGGACCTCAGTGCTCCACACAGTGACATAGACGGGATAGATGGGATCTGAGCACTGGCAGACACGCTCCCAGACCTGCGGGGCCCTAGTACTCAGCGCTTGCTCCAGCCCATTCCCACAATGCAGCTGGGAACCTGAGATGGGTGGGCACAGGGGAAGGCCGCGGCCCAGAGGCTGCACCAGCTCCATTCCAACGGCTCTGACTGGGCAGGGGCCCCTCCATCGTAGAGCTCAGTGCACCCACTGTCCTCTGGACCCGAGTCCGCCCACCCGCTGCAGGTTGATGGATTAGCTCGGCTGCCTGGCCCGGCCTGGCGTCCTCGCCCCTTCCTATGCCGGGAAGAGACGGCAAGCTCTGTTTATTTAGACTTTTCCTAAAGCTGACAGCTCGAATCAGGCTAATTTACCTGAAGTATACCAACCGTCCTTGTATTTATTTTACGATATTTCACCGGTGTAACCCAATCCCCGCCCTCTCCCAGCCTTGTTTACGGCAGCCAGGAGTGCGCATCTGTCTCCCATATCGCAGAGGCCGCTGCCCTGCATTTCAAGGACGGCAGAGGAGTTTCCCAAGAGGGGACTTTGGGGCAGGATGGACGTCTAAGATGAGAGCAGCAGGGTGGAGAGGTGCTGTAGGCCTCTGGATTCGAGTTGTGGTGCAGGTGCTGACCAGACCTTAGAGTGAGTGGCTGGGATATTTCACCTGCATGAGGGTCCTGCCCTCACCTGGGCGTCAGTGGGGAGAAGGAACCATGGTACAGGTCCTGAAAAGAAAACAATAGCAACCCACACTGTCACATTGTCATTTGTGGAGCTGATGCTCGCTCCTGGCTGGTGTGCAGCTGTGAGCCCATTTTGCAGAGTCACATGCCAAGTTGGTCCCAAGCTGGATTCCAGCTCAGGCTGCTCCAGAAGGCCTGGCCAGCTCATGGGGTCACGCGGCCCCAGCTCAGGGTAGGGATCAGGTAGGTTAGACCTGTGTCCCCCATGGGTAGGGCTAGGGGATGGGAGAGGCAAGTTACACCCCAGTGCAGTGAGCTGAGAGAAGGCTATGCCCACAGCCCTAGTAGCTCAAGTTCAGGAAACAACTCCACAAAAGTGAAGAGATGTGGGGCACAAAGATAGTTCTTGCCCTCTTATTTCTAGTGGAAAAGAAACAGAAAGCAACTGTATGTGCACCCGAGGGAAGTTTTGTAAATTTAAATGTACTTATTGATTTGATCAGTGTGAGAAAGAGAGAAGCACCTCACCAAGCAGTCTTCACACTGCCATCCATCCCAGCCTCTGCCAGGCTAGCTCACGGGCACACTGTGCCTGAAGTGTACAGGGAGGCCTTGGGACATGAACCCAGGACCTTCCTGTGTGGCTTCAGCCTGGTAGAGCATTGCCTTACTGTCATACCACCAGCGGGCCCCAGGGAAATGCTTACTAACCTTGCCGTGTCCAGTCATTTGGGGGGCCGTGCAGAGGTCATGCTGCCACATGCGTGGACATGTGTATTTGGCTGGAGAGTCGAAAACCCCTCTGAGAACAGTTCCTGTGCTGAAGCTCGTCCAATGCAGCTGCCAAGGTGATGTCCCACACTTGGCCAGGCAGACAACCAACAGGCAAAATGTAAATGGACGAACACCTTCCACAGGGCAGCTCAAGAGACAAAGCAGTACAATGCTTGGTCTGGGTTGAGGTGATCCATGGGCAGTCAGGAAGGACTTCCTAAAAGACATGGTGTTAGTGCTCAGACTGGTTGGGGCAAGAGTTCTGGGCACAGGAAGGAGCTAGTGCAAAGGTCCTGGGGTGAAAGACCTTTGGGTGTTAGAGGCTGGAGTGGCCTGAGCTCAGTGAGGTGGAAAGGGGTGGGGAAGGTCCAGCCACGCGGCCTGTGGCTAAGAGTGTGTGAGGTGTGAACCAGTCCAGCTCTCCCAGGGCAACTTGCATCCAGCATGGAGGAAAGTGCCAGTGAGTTCATGGTCTTGTGTTTAGGGTGGGTACAGGTGTTTTTTGTGTTGATGTCAGAGAGCGAGTGAGAGGAGAGAGTGAGATTACCTAATGGGGCTTGGTCACATCATAATCTCTTTTTCCCCATTTCCCCTTCCCATCAGGATTTTGGGCATGCACAAACACACATGTGTCTGGTGTGTTTTCTAAGCTGCTGGGCCTGGATTTGAACCATGGTTAGCCATGTGGTTTCCAGCTCTCAGTGCATGGTGCTTAACATTGCACCACAGGGCCAACCCATGGGCAATTTTTAATTTACTTATCATATGATCTGGAGAACTCTTAGGAGATTTTCTTTCTTTCTTTTTTCTTTGGAGAGGTTTTCGCTACAGGGCGCGTGCGCTCGCCAGACAGAGAGAGACAGAGAGACAGAAAGCGAGAAATCACCCCCCAGGGGGATGGCCACGCCACAATCCCTTCTCCTTTATTCTCCTCTTGGGATCTTGGGCATGCACGCACACGTGCCTGGTGTGAGTTTTAAGCTGCAGGGTCCGGGACTTGAACCGCGGTCGACTATGTGGGAGTCCAGCAACATAACCATTACGCTAACTGCTGGTCCCAGGAGATTTTCTTTTCTTGCAAGTATTAAAAACACAGAACCCCCAAAGCTGGCTGCTCCCCTCTGTCCCTGAAGCCATAGACCCGTCAAGGTGGGAGCTTGCCTGGTTGGTTGCCTGCTGGGTGAGGGGGCCCCATCTGCCTGTGGAGTCCCTGAACCCCAGTGGCCTGGCCAGGGAGTAGAGCTGCCGTCCTCCCCCCTGTGCCCTGAGGGAGCTGAGGAAGTAATGCTTATCTCAAAATAGCCACTGCAACCCCAGGCTTGGGGGTCTGATAGGGGCTGTTCTGGAGAAGGCTTCTCAGATCACAAAGAACCAGGGGTCGTGGTTTCATGCTGTCCCCCCTGTGCCACCGGCAGCCTTGGCATGTATGACAGCGCCGGCTTGGGCATCGGAGGCCCGTGTTTTAGGCAGGCCCTGCCTTTACCACCAAGGGCCTTAGACCAGATCCTTCCCCCTTTGTTTGGGGCAGAGGCTCATGAGCAAATGGAGGGGGGGAGGTCTATCTAGGCCAGGCAGAGGGGGCAGGTGCCTGGGGTCAGTGGGAAGGGTGGGCCGGGCCCCTGGGTGGACGCTGGCTGGCTCGTCTGCAGCGACAGCGCCTCTCTGTGTGAGCACGCTCCCCCCGGGAAGGAGGCCTCGGCCACACTGTGCCATACATCTCTGTCAAAATCTCTATGAATAAATTAACCTTTTTAAAGATTAGTGCACTCTAATACCTCGGGGTTTTTTTAAACAGAACAAATGCTAAAAATATTTTGACAGAGCTCTCTGAGTTGGCAGGGCGGCTCATCAACAAAGGCCCCAACCCGAGAGTCCTTTAAAGGGCCAGCCTGGCTGCCCAGCACGTGCAGGGCAGGGGCGCTGGGCAGTGGATGTTGGCTCAGCCATCTCTGGATGCCCCACTCAATGGCGTCTGCTCTGTGGGAAGGGAGTGGTGCCCCCTCCCCAGGACACAGGTTAGAGGAGCTCTGAGCTCATGGGCAGAGCTCCCATGGTTACCTGTCTCTGTGGGTGAGATGGGTCAGGCAGCCCATCCCTGCTGATGTCCATAAGGCCACCTGCTTCCCTGTGGTCAGAAGAGGGCTGGCACAGCCATTGCCTTCCTCAGGGGCAACATGAGGGTGAGGTCAGAGGGCCTTAGAGCCAGGGGCTGGGGAGGGAGCTTCTCTCTGCTGGTTAAAGGAGGGGGGATGCCCCAGATAGCTGCTTGGCATGCACAAAGGTACAGGGTCAAGAAACAGTGCAGGAGAGCGAGTGAGAGGAGAGAGTGAGATTACCTAATGGGGCTTGGTCACATCATAATCTCTTTTTGCCCATTTCCCCTTCCCATCAGGATTTTGGGCATGCACAAACACACATGTGTCTGGTGTGTTTTCTAAGCTGCTGGGCCTGGATTTGAACCATGGTTAGCCATGTGGTTTCCAGCTCTCAGTGCATGGTGCTTAACATTGCACCACAGGGCCAACCCATGGGCAATTTTTAATTTACTTATCATATGATCTGGAGAACTCTTAGGAGATTTTCTTTCTTTCTTTTTTCTTTGGAGAGGTTTTCGCTACAGGGCGCGTGCGCTCGCCAGACAGAGAGAGACAGAGAGACAGAAAGCGAGAAATCACCCCCCAGGGGGATGGCCACGCCACAATCCCTTCTCCTTTATTCTCCTCTTGGGATCTTGGGCATGCACGCACACGTGCCTGGTGTGAGTTTTAAGCTGCAGGGTCCGGGACTTGAACCGCGGTCGACTATGTGGGAGTCCAGCAACATAACCATTACGCTAACTGCTGGTCCCAGGAGATTTTCTTTTCTTGCAAGTATTAAAAACACAGAACCCCCAAAGCTGGCTGCTCCCCTCTGTCCCTGAAGCCATAGACCCGTCAAGGTGGGAGCTTGCCTGGTTGGTTGCCTGCTGGGTGAGGGGGCCCCATCTGCCTGTGGAGTCCCTGAACCCCAGTGGCCTGGCCAGGGAGTAGAGCTGCCGTCCTCCCCCCTGTGCCCTGAGGGAGCTGAGGAAGTAATGCTTATCTCAAAATAGCCACTGCAACCCCAGGCTTGGGGGTCTGATAGGGGCTGTTCTGGAGAAGGCTTCTCAGATCACAAAGAACCAGGGGTCGTGGTTTCATGCTGTCCCCCCTGTGCCACCGGCAGCCTTGGCATGTATGACAGCGCCGGCTTGGGCATCGGAGGCCCGTGTTTTAGGCAGGCCCTGCCTTTACCACCAAGGGCCTTAGACCAGATCCTTCCCCCTTTGTTTGGGGCAGAGGCTCATGAGCAAATGGAGGGGGGGAGGTCTATCTAGGCCAGGCAGAGGGGGCAGGTGCCTGGGGTCAGTGGGAAGGGTGGGCCGGGCCCCTGGGTGGACGCTGGCTGGCTCGTCTGCAGCGACAGCGCCTCTCTGTGTGAGCACGCTCCCCCCGGGAAGGAGGCCTCGGCCACACTGTGCCATACATCTCTGTCAAAATCTCTATGAATAAATTAACCTTTTTAAAGATTAGTGCACTCTAATACCTCGGGGTTTTTTTAAACAGAACAAATGCTAAAAATATTTTGACAGAGCTCTCTGAGTTGGCAGGGCGGCTCATCAACAAAGGCCCCAACCCGAGAGTCCTTTAAAGGGCCAGCCTGGCTGCCCAGCACGTGCAGGGCAGGGGCGCTGGGCAGTGGATGTTGGCTCAGCCATCTCTGGATGCCCCACTCAATGGCGTCTGCTCTGTGGGAAGGGAGTGGTGCCCCCTCCCCAGGACACAGGTTAGAGGAGCTCTGAGCTCATGGGCAGAGCTCCCATGGTTACCTGTCTCTGTGGGTGAGATGGGTCAGGCAGCCCATCCCTGCTGATGTCCATAAGGCCACCTGCTTCCCTGTGGTCAGAAGAGGGCTGGCACAGCCATTGCCTTCCTCAGGGGCAACATGAGGGTGAGGTCAGAGGGCCTTAGAGCCAGGGGCTGGGGAGGGAGCTTCTCTCTGCTGGTTAAAGGAGGGGGGATGCCCCAGATAGCTGCTTGGCATGCACAAAGGTACAGGGTCAAGAAACAGTGCAGTTAGGGGCCATCGGGATGGGGGACTTGTGTCTGGACTGAGGGCATCTGTACATATGGAGGCCATTGGGTAGGAGGGTCTCTGTGCAGTGAAGAGGCTGCAGGGGCTGCTCCTGGTTGCACATAGAAGAGCTCAGCTCCTGTTTGAAGCCCAGGGGAGCCACTGAAGGCTGTGGAGGGATGGACGATGTGGCAGACCTGAGGCAAGGAGCGGGAAGAGTCGAGACTGGGACAAAGCCATCAGGGACTGCTGCAATGCCCAGGTGAGGCCGTGAGGCCGAGGCCTGAGCTGGGGCAGTAGTAGAGGTGGGCTCCCAGGCCCACAGAGACTCTTCTCAGGACAGAGGATGTCAGGTCCCCAGGAATGTCAGCTCCATGAGGGCTTTCCTTTGCTTGTCCCCAGAACCAAGCCTGGCACTAGCAGGTGCTCCATAGCTCACACCTGGTGAGAGTGGGGACTGGGTGCTCCCTCTGGCCCCAGATCTGCCCACCTTTCTGGGAGCTGGGTTGACTTCCTCCAGATGCCCAAGGTCTGGGGAATCACAAAGGCCCAGAAGACGCAGCACCATTGAGCGCCTGCAGACCCTCTTCTTCTTGGCAAAGCAGCCGAGCACTCTAGCTCTCACTGCAGTGGGTGGGCAGCCTGCAGCCCCTCCCCAAGGCTAGCTGTGCTGGACAGGGAAACAGCAGGGTGGGAACCAGTCGTCTGCTTAGGTGCCTGCTGTGTGCCTAGCACCGTGAGCAGAGCAGGACCTCCGCCTTCATCAGTGTGAGACGCCCTAGGGAAGGAGGGGGCACAAGAGGCCTTGGGAAGAGGCCAGGAAAATGGGAATACAGAGCCCCTTGCCATATGTGTAGAGACCCCAGGCTCTCTTTGGTGAGGGGGGCTTTGCTGCCCTTATTTCAACTAATCTTCTCCAAGTGTCTCTAGTGTGCCAGGCCTTGCTCTGCTCCATCCTGGATGTCGCTGTTAACCCTTTACAGAGAAGGAGTGAGGCAGCAGGGACTTGATTTCACCTGCTTTCTACCCCCCAGTGCTGCCTTTGGCACCTCCCTGGGTATTCGGGTCTCCTGGATGTTGTCTGTCTTCCTCCCCATCAGCCCTACCTATACCCAGCCAGCTCTTTCTCCTCCACTTAAATGCCTCTTTCTCCAGGACGGCTCCCCTGTCCAAGGCTGAGTTGGTGCCCCCTGTGGTTCTCCTGCAAGGTGCTGGCTTTTTAGTCACAGGATATTTTCACATCTCACATTCACCCCCAAAGGTGCCTGGTGCTGAGAGGACAGGACTGGTCATCTTTGCCAGGTCCCCAGGGTCTCTCTGTTTGCAAAGGTGTTAGGAATGTAGAGAAGGCCTGGGGAGTTGGACCAGGCAGGTGGTGGAGCTGGCGTCCGTAGTGCCCAGGTCAGGCAGGAGTGCATGGAGGAGGGAAAGGCCTCACAGCCCAGGCTGGGAGTGGACGTCACACTCTCAGGGCCTCTTAGTACTTCCTGAGCACTAAGTGCCCCAAGGTTGGAGGTGCTGTGACAACCCTTGCTGGATTTCAGAGGTGAGGGCTAAAGGACCTGGAGGGTGAGGTGATGTGAGGAAGAGGCCAAGTGAGCTTTCGGTTTGCCATTTGGTGGCTCATCCCTGACAAGCTGAAGGCCCCAGGGGCTTTTAGATACCAGCCAGGCAGTGGAGGTGCCACAGGAGTCAGAAGATTGCTGTCCTGGACATGCTTTCTGGTCACTGCCCAGGTCTTCTCGAGGCCATGGGTAGGCCATGCTCCCTTTTCTCTGCATGTCCCAGGGGCCTTCTGGGGACCAGGGTAGGGAAGCCGGGTCAAGGCAGGACAACAGCAGAGCATTTTCCCTGTTACCTCCTGGTGACAGGAGGGACAGGTGAAGTCGATTGCATAGACACCTCTGGACCCCACTGCCTACCTCTGAGTCAGGGACAGGGACCAGCCTGCCCCAGCACTGCCTAAGCAAGGCTTCTCCCAAGGGCCATGGGATGGCTGCTCCCAACCTGTTTGTCTGTGGGGTGTTTGGGCAGCAGGATGGGGGCTGCCAGCCACTGCTTCCTAGTTTCCTACCTGGAGCTCACTCTTCCCAAGGTGAGAGTGGCGGCCTTAGCCACATGCGCAGCTTCCACTGGAGGTGACAGTGAGACACTAGCTTCTCAGTCCCAGGACATAGCTGGTGTGTGTGGGGGTCTGGGCCAAGACATCTGGCCTGCCCAGATGTCTGCTGTCGAGGAGCTCCTGCCCCTGCCAAGACCCCTAGGCAGCAGGTAGCAATCCTTGGTTTTTCCAAGTGCATCTTAAAGCCTGAAAGAAAGGTGCCTGGCACCCTGGCACACCCCAGGTGCAGAAGTGCCCCCTTATAAGCTTGAGTTAGTACAAGCTTGTCGTAGCTGCAGAACTCTCCAGCCTACCAATCTGGGATATTTTTTGGTGCCCAAAGATGTCCCATCTACAAGATGCAGTGAAACTAGGGAAGGTGGCTTACAGCCTGTGGTCTGCCCTGGGCATTGGCTCCAAGGTCTCCCCTTCTCAAATGCTTGGGCTTGGCTTTCCTTGGGCTGGCTGCAGCTGCCCAGCCCAGGCATAGCCTGATCCCTATCTTCTGCCTCTTAGTCTCTCTGTCCTGGGTTTGAGTCCTGCTGAGGAGCTGTCCTGGGTGGGAGTTTCTTTTTCACCTGGAAGTGCCTAGTGGCGACATTCAGGATTCCTTCCACCTAGAACAATCGTCTGGTGGGCTTAGTCTCTGCCCTATCTTCCAAAACCACTCTCTCTAGAAAGCCTTCCCAAGAGACCTTGAGGCTTGACCAGACCTTCTGTACCCCTGTGCCCCTGGCCTGACTCCGATAGACTGCTAGTTTCTCTCAGGGGCGAGAGTCGATCCCTTTCCACTTGCCCCGCTGAGGCTGCCCACACCTGGAGGACAGAGGTACCAGCACCTCCAGTCTCTCCAAACCCGCTCAAGCCCGTGGGCCGAAGAGAGCAAACAGCGATGAGGACGATGGTGATGAAGACAGCCCCCTGGAGGGCTCGCTGCGAGTTGGGCGTGTCTAGAGCCCCAGACTTGCCTCTCCCCATTTAATCCTGGAGTGACCCCTCACTTAGACACCTTATAAAGACAAGGACACTGAGGTCCAAGGATGTGCCCTTTTCTGTACCACCTGCCCCTGGAAAGTCACACTGGAGGCAGCTCTAAAAGGCATGAAAATAAAGGTGGCTCCAGCTCATGGGTTTGCTCAGGCCTTGTGGAGCCATGACCTGGTCAGCCGGGCTTGCTGTGCTGTGCTGGGCGGGGCTGGGCCTGCGGGGGGATCGTAGCTCTGTGCTAAGGTGGTGTAGGATTAGCAAAAACACGTATAAAGCATTGGCATGTAGGGGTGCTCATCAAGCGGAACTCTTCTTTCTGTGACAGAGGCTAAACCACACCTCGTCCTGTGACAGTGCCTTAAAAATGCATCAGATGCTTCCACAGGGACCCACTCACTTATCAGCACCCTCTCCAGCATCACAGATGCTGGTGACAAGGAAGGGTCTGAGATGACCATGGCGAGGGGCATGGGGGGGATAAAGAAAGAAAACGCGGACCCTGAGCCAGAGTAGCTCTGAGTGGGAAGGAGTGGTCAAGGTTGGGGTGTTAAAATAGGGAGGCTTCTTACAGGAGGTGGCATCTGAGCTTAGGAACAGCCTAGTGTTTTATTCTTACAGTCTCTGTTGTAATTTCTTTCTGTCGGGAAATGTAAGCCCTATAGTGACAAGGGAGGACCTTTCTCTACCCTTTTGGGTTAAATTGAGAGGAAGAAAAAGGGAAGAGAATGGGAAGGGGACGGAAGGCCTTAAGTGTCAGTGCTTACAGTGAGGGTGGCAGGGGCATCCGTGCAGGTAGGGTATGTGAGAGATGTGGGGTTGGGAGGAGCAGGTAAGAGATTTTGGTATCTTTAGTTTTCCGTTCCTGTGACGTCATGGTCCCAGTTCTGCCTTCTGGGCTTGGAGTGACCAGTGAGCTTGAGGCATCTGCCGGTGGACATCCTTGTCTTGCAGACACTGCACGGGGTGAGAGACAGGACTTGGCTTTTCAGAGACCTAGTGGCATTGGGGAAGACTTTCTGCTTTCAGGAAGACCCATTTCCATCATTCCCACTCGTGGAGCTGGTCTTGGGACGTCAGGGGTGGCCTGTCCAGTTAGCTCTGGCCAGACCACGCCTGGCCGGGCCCACCCAGGTCAGCCCCAGGGCCAGTGGGGTGGTCTGCTTCTTGCTGGGAGGCGGGACAGTGTGTCCCTGACCAGCTGGCTCCCGTCAGTCCTCGGCTCCCTGCCCCCACACTCTGCATCTCTTAGTGGAGTAGAAGCAGTGCAGGCACCGGGCCTCTGCGGGTGTCTACATTCTGGGGTAGGGAGCCCTGTCGGAGGGAGCTCATGGGGGTCAGGCTGGCGTTCCTCATCACCCAGCACCGCTGTGACCGACGCAGACATATGGCAGTTTTCACAAAAGGTAATTCAACAGGCTTTGGACCAAATCCTGAAATTTGCTCACAAGGACCTCTATTTATAGAGCCTCGCTCCTCTCTGGGGTCGCTCAGCCATCCATACACTTTCAAGAGTTTATAACTCTATTATTAAATTTAAAGTTGGCTTCAGCTTTAATTCAGAGTGAAAACTGCATACCGTGGGGGAATCCCGGGAATGCGTTTTAGGGCGATTGCCAGAGAGTGTATTTCCAGGGCTCCCCGCCCTGGAGATGGCCCGGATAGGTCTAGGAGCCCCCAATGATGGGCTTTCTGGACCCTTTACCCACAGGTGCTGCAACAATTGCCCTGATGCCAGGCGCCCGGCACTGCTCTGCAGCTGTGAGGGTTGACAACCTGCAAGCTGGGGGATACTTGCTGGCCCGTAATACCATTTGCGTCCCCTTTCCCTTTGAATAAAGCCACCCCATGGCTTGCCTTTGGGTTCTCAGTGCTTTGGAGGGGTGGAGGGTAAGCAGTCTTCGCGCCTTGGTGAGGACAGGGGCAGCTGGTGTGCCCCACACAGTCCTGCTCATGGGAAGGTTTCACAGGCCTGTCCCTGTCTCTCTCTCTCTCTTTTTTTTTTTGGAGAGGTTTTTGCTATAGGGCTTTTTGCTACAGGGCGTGTATGCTCGCCAAACAGACAGAGACAGAGAGACAGAAAGCAATATATCACCCCCCAGGGGGGAGGGCCACACCGCAATCCCCTCTCCTCCATTCTCCTCTCAGGATCTTGGGCACGCACGCACACGCACCTGGCATGAGTTTTAAGCCACTGGGTCCGGGACTCGAAACGCGGTCGACTATGTGGAGTCCAGTGACATAGCCATTATGCTAACTGTCCCTGTCTCTTTGATGTGAGGCTGAGCTCTGGGTCAGTGTGCCCAGTGTGAGGAGGAAGCTCAGAAGACGCCCTGGGGGCTCCATTTGCCTCTCATAGTTCCTCCCTCCCTTCTTGGTTTTTCGGATGACAAAGCGTTTGTGCTCCATATTGGCCCAGGCTTGAGCCCCGCTGGCCCTCTCTTTCCC
>NW_006198262.1:594302-594524 GCF_000334495.1 Tupaia belangeri chinensis
CTGCCATGGCGTGGATGCTGATGGGAGGCAGGCTGTGTCCACAGAAGGCTGGGGGAGAACGCTTCTGAGCCACCCTCTCCCACTCCAGGCCATGATGGGAGGGGTCCTAAAGCCCTCCACTCCCCTCTGCAAAACCTGGCAGCCAGGAGGGAGTTGAGGGAGTCTGGACTGAGTGGCGCCGCCTGGTCGGCCAGTAGGTGGTGTCCCCGGCCTACTTTCCCT
>NW_006198262.1:594537-607317 GCF_000334495.1 Tupaia belangeri chinensis
GCCAACCCTGCTCGCTGGCCTGCAGGCGGCTGTCCCGCGCCTCCGCGCAAGCTGGGCACATCTGGAAATGTTTGATTTGATATAGTGTCGCTTTACATTGCAGAAATGAGCGTAAGCGGTTTTTTAACCCACCAAGTGAGAAATGTGATCTGGGTTTTACTGCCGACCCTTTAAATAAAAAACAGATCGCTTATTAAACCATTATCTATCAAGGATGGGGGGGGGACGTCGAGAGTGGACCCCGATCAGCACAGATGTAAAGGCGCTGGGCTCTGCCTCCCCGAGTGACTGGGTGGGGAAGATTGGCCACCAGCATGACTCCCAGGGGGCGAGGAGAAGACCAGGCACCCACTGCCTGTTCCTTCCGCTCTTCTGCCAACCGCTGCCAGTGGACATTTGCCAATGTTCTTGCAGGAGGAGGGGTGTAAGGGTTGCCGGTTGGCTGCTACTCAGAGGCCCCGGAACTGGGTTCCCCACCAGGGTAGCTGAGAAGCTGTGGTGACTGACCAGGTTTGAGTTGCTGGACCCCAGGGCAGGGCCCAAAGTCATGCTTAGTGGACTTCGGCCTGGCTGCTCAGGAGCTCTTGGCCTCCCTCTCCTTGGGGGCCACTCTCCCTTGACCTGTCTTGAGCACAGAGCCATGGGAGTACCAGGCCCAGCACCCAGCCCCATTGGTCTCTCTGGGCTGGGCATGCTGGCCTTTCAGTAGAGCGTGCTGGGGTCTCCAGAGGGCCTCACTGTGATCTCTGGGCCATGGAGCTGGGCTGAGGCAGGCCAGATCTTTGCTCTCTGGAAACAGCAGTGTCTCTGGGCTCTGCGGACAGGCACGGGGTGGCCAGCACTTGGTCTAGAGGCCTGGAGCCTGTTCTGGGACTGCAGGCACACCATGACAGTGGGGAACCGGGGCCCCTTGCTCACTCCCCGACAGCAGAGCCACCCTGCCTTCTGCCTCTATGCCTGGGGTGCTGGCCTGCCCTGGGACAGGAGGAGGCAGGGAACATGGAGAGAGATCAGCTCCCACCTCCATGGGTGCTCTTGTTTCAACTGCCCTCCTGGGTATTGTTTCTGTGTGCTTTTTACAGTGGGGTTTTGGTGTCACAGCCGGATTCTGGTAGTATTTTTGGTGAGTCCCTGCCCCATTCTGTGGAAATGTCCTTAGCAGACTGACCAGAGGTCCTCCTGGGCATTCCCTTCTGTGGGCACATGTGACTATGCATGTCGTGGTATGTTTGCCACACACACAAGTATCCCTTGCTCCATACTGAGAAGTCTCTGACAGTGTCTGGTCTCACCTCTGGGGATCTCCTGAGCTGGAACCAGAGGGTGCTGAGAAGGTGGGTGGGCTGACCTGCCCCAGGGCCAGGGCCAGGGTGAGGTGTAGCAGGTGGTGTGGGGAGATGGGGCTGTCTTGAGCAAAGGTAGAGCAGGCAGGGGAAGGTGACCCAGGGGAAGCTGGTGAAAGATTGTGACATGGTGATGGAATTGACAAGGCAAAGTTGAGGGACAACCTCTGAGGACAGAGCCCACAGGAAGTGCAGTGTGCAAGAAACTGAGAGAACGGGGCAGGGGGTGTTCCTGAGCAAGCTGGGCATACTGGGATTGGGGTCCCCTGTGCTGCAGCCCTAAGGGGATCCTGCAACTCCTGAGGCCTCATTGTCAATTCTGTGTGCACGAGGGAGGAAGACACCTGAAGATTCTCACACATCAGCCTTGATCCCCCTGGAGCTGGGCAGGCCCAGGTGGGGAGGACTCACTGAGAGGATGGGACACTCTGGGGCTGGGGGTTTAACGGGGGCCATGGCTTACCACTGGCCTTTGCTCACCACGAGTGCTGGTCATTATCACTGTCCTTGCTGTTATTAAACAGAACTTGGTGGGAGTGCAGAGCCCTGAGCTTGAGGGCATCTCAAAGACCCAGAAGGAGCCAACCAAACTGATGGGCTAATGTCCTTCTGGCAGTGGGGACACTTCCTGTCTGTGTCTCTTAGCCCCTCTGGTTGAGCAGGCTAGCCCTGAGTGCTGGGTGTTGGGGGGCTAAGGCGGGGCCTGTGTGTAAGCTGAGGGGTGTTAGGAGTTCCCCAGTCATAGAGTAGTGGGGAGGAAAGGGTGGGGCCAGCTGTCCTGGGGCCTGGCATCATTCAGATCAAGGTCCTTGTGGAGGGATTTATGGAGTTTCTGACGGGGCGTGCACTGGGCTGAGACAATCAGGACAGCTAAGCCCTGAGCTCCCGCTGTTCTGCTCGGCAGGCCCTGTGGCCTGCATGCTGCACGCGCTGTGTTCATCCTGACAGCCACAGTACAGGGAGACTGGTATCCCCACTGTGCAAATGAGGAAGGCAGGCCCAGAGAGGCTCAGGGGCTGGCCCAGGGTCACACAGGTGAGTGACAGAGCTAAGCCTGGGAACCCCAGAGTGGGGGCAGGGCAGGATCCCCGGGACCAGGTACTGTGGTTAGGGGCCCAGAGTCCCACCTTAAATGGGCATCTCTGTTGGGACTGGAAAACCTACGCCAGGTCTTTCTGCCCCCCAGAGAGCAGCCCCAGGGCCTCTTTAATGAGGGTGACCATAGGTCATGCCCTCCTCACTGTCCCCTGGCTGTGGGGGTCCTGGACAGTGTCCACCTTGATTGGCCACCACCCTCCTCGCTATGCCCTGCTGCCCAGAGTGGATTGGCCAGGAGCAGATTTATCTCTGCTGTCACGGCCAATAGAAATACGGTGCTGCCCCAGTCAGAGTGTAGTTACAGTGACCGAGCCGGGATTGGGCACACGTGTGATTTATGGCCCTGCCAGGCCCAGCGAGTTTGATCCCGACAGTGCAACACAGCCGACACACGGCGGTCTCTGAGAGTCAGACCCTGCAGGGCCTCTCCTGACCTTGAACGGGGGCTTCGTTCCCAGGCAAGGACCCTCATGGCAGGGTGGAGGAGTGTATGTGCCGGTCCCCCATGCAGGCTATGACTGTTCCTCAGGGAGCCTGACAAGCATCCAGGCTGGGGCAGCGGGGGCGCTGTGCATGTGCAGCATGTGCATGGGGCCTGGATCTGGCTCAGGGTACAGCTGGGTCCTCTTGGGTCGCTGGTGGCTAAGGTCTGAGTCAAGGCAGGTGGCTCCCTTGAGCCTGCCCCTTCTACCCAAGACTCTCCCCACCCCACTCCTGTTTCTCTGGTCAGCTTATTTTCAGCCATGTGAGTCCTAATTCCCTACCCTTTGGGCAGGGGCTCTGGCTCGGGAGCCTGGCTCTCCCACCTCTCAAAGGCAGCTTTCTGGGCTGCCTCCCAGACCCCTTCTCGTGTAGATACTTCCCGAAAGCCCTGCCTTGAGGCTATCTGCCAGAAGGATACTGGCTTTCTGGCTTTCTACTCTTGGCCACCTTTACTGAGGGGCAGGCAAGCAAGGGTCTCTTGGCTGCACAGCTTCAGAGGCCAGGAGGGGCCATTGAATCCCCCACCAGGACACTACATGCTTGAGCAGGGAGGGAAGTGTGTTCAGGAATGGTCTCCTTGGCAGTTCCTTTGTCCCCTCATTGCCCGGGGCGGGTGACATGGCCTAGATGTGCACGCTGCATGACTGCTGTGGTTGGTCTGAGACCCACAGCTCAGTCACGGAAATTTCTGGGTTCCTCAGCGTAGGCAAATCCCAGTGAGGTCCATGTGAGGCCACACCAACTTGCTTGGTGGAAAAGAAACCCTGAGTGGAACCAGCCATTCCAAAGCCGAGGTGGAGAAATGCCATCCAGCAGAGACACTGCCAGTTTGGGGGGACGGCAGGAGAAGTCACCAGGCAATCTTCTTTGCTCTCTACGTGCCCTGAAGAACGGGAGTGCGAGATCCCAGTTGTGGCCTGAGGACAACCAGCCCCTGCTTCCTCAGGGATGGCAGGAGAAGTCACCAGTCATCCTCTTTGCTCTCCACGTGCCCTGAAGAACGGGAGTGCGAGATCCCAGTTGTGGCCTGAGGACAACCAGCCCCTGCTTCCTCAGTTCCAGCCACTCTCCACCCCTGCTCCCACCCCCACCCCCAGATATTTCCAGGCCCACTGTGCGGATGAGGAAACAGAGGCTCAGGGAGGTAACAGAGAGTGGGTCCTAGCAGGTGTGAGGCCACTGCTGTTTGGCCTTAGAAAGACAATCAGTCTCATGGAGCTGTGGAGCCCAGGCCTAGATCAGAGAGTGAGGGCCTGCTGGGGAGGCCGACGGGTTGCAACTCAGTCCTGCAGGATGGAGGTGAGGGTGGGAAGTGACTACCAGGTGGATGGCCATGGAGCAGTCTGCAGGGTAGCAGAAGCAGAGAAGTGGGTGTCAGGTGGCTTGGGGATCCACTCTGGAGGTGCCTCAGAACTCTGTGGGTTCTGAGGTCGAACTAGATTGGATGTGGTTTGTGAGCAAGGAAGGAAAGGCCTCTGCACAGGCATGGGGGCGAGAGCAGCCTGCATCACACAGTCATTCACAGCTGAGGCAAGAAGGGGTGGGGTGCATGGGGGCAGGCATAGGGTGATGCATGAGCTGGGATTCTGCCCCATGAGCTTGTCACACCAACCAACTTACAAGCTGTTCTGTCCTTGCTCATGAGGCGAAAGCGGATGCCAGTGAGAGGAGAGACTGAGAAGTCCCAGGGACGTAGCAGGTGCATAAATGTTGGATGCATGAGTGAATAGGGAATGAGGCAGCTGTCTCAGGGCCATGTGACCTCCGGCCACTCTGCTGAGCTCCCGAGAATGCAATGCTCAGGCTTACACTCATGTAAGCATGAGCACTTGTGCACACACACACGTTTGTAGCACACTTGTGCCTACACACCCACTCACAGTGCTCACTCATACACAAGTACATATGTGTGTACACACGCTCTACAAGCATGTACTTTCCTGTGAGAGTGGACACTTGTGTGAGCACATACTCCACAAGCATACATGCTTGTGTGGCACATATATTCATGCACACACGACTCAGACCACACTTGTGAACAACACACTTGTGCACACACACTACCAGTACAGGGAGGTCCTGGCATGCACTGTCTGGTACCACCTCATCCTCCCCACCAGCATCTCTAGTCTTGTATCCACCGTCCTCACTCTTACCTGTCTGGGTTCGGGTCAGTGCCTGGGCTAAAACCGGAGCATATTCAGGATAGATGATTCTAATTAGCATTATGCATGTCTGTATGGAGAAGAAATTGTAACCGGGAGCAAGAAGGTGGTTACAGAGAGGTTCTGCTCCTTAACGATGTGAAATAGAAGAGAAGGAGCAGTCTTAGCTGTGAGAACTCCAGGCAGGGCGGTGAGGCATGAAACAATACCAAGGGACTGGTGAGACCACGTCCTTAGCAGGGAAGGCACTTCCCTAGGGGGTGGGCCTGGTGATGGAGGGGCAGCTGGGCCTCGTGGAAGGCACCCCTACCAGCTCCTGGGCCTTGCAGATCTAGGTCTAAGCCTGCCAGGTCACTGTTGTTTGGCCTTGGAAGGACACCCACTGTCCTGAAGCCTGTCCTTTTGCATCCTGGAAACAAGGTAGGAAAGTAGATGCAAAGATCTGAGAGCCCCAGGCGGCCCCAGGGAGGCACTGGCTATACAGCAGGGCTGGTCCAGGAAAGCCCAGGTGTCCTCGGACCAGTCCCACTGCCTCCCACTATGTGCCCAGAGGAAGGGGACTGAGAGGACAGAGCCTTGTGGGGAAATCAAGCAGGCAGGGATGGAGGACTCACTGGTCATTTCAGCTGGGAGCGTCCTGGAGCCCCTCTTTTTCTTTTTTTTTTTTTGGAGAGGTTTTTGCTATAGGGTGCATGTGCTCGCCAGACAGACAGAGAGAGACAGAGAGACAAGCAAGAAATCACCCCCCAGGGGGGATGGCCATGCCACAATCCCTTCTCCTCCATTTTCCTCTCGGGATCTTGGGCACGCACGCACATACGCCCAGCGTGTTTTAAGCCACCAGGTCCAGGACGTGAACCACGGTCAACTATGTGGGAGTCCAGCGACATAGCCATTACGCTAACTGCTGGTCCCCTGGAGCCCCTCTTCACCCTAGAGCTGAGCACATTCTGGGCCCAGCAAGGAGGATGAGCCAGGAAGCTGGACAGTTCCAGGCAACCATCAAAGACTCTGGGCCTGTCCCCAACCTCAGGGAGGTCTTATTCATTGAAACCAAGTTGCTGCAGGTGCTGCAGGGGCCACAGCCACTTAGGTTTGCGCATGGCATTCCCAGCTCTTTTTTGCTCCCTAGGCCATGTAGGCCAGTGGGGAGCACCGGTCATCTCCGTGGGACCTGGGGACAAGCAGCTGCTTGAGGGACCAGCACCTGCCTTCTCCTATCAGCACAGGGCGGTGCAGACAGGGCCAGTCCACGTCACCTTGGGAAGCTCTGTCCACCCAGACTGCTGCCATCCTCCTGGCTGGCATTTGCTGAGTGACAGCATGGAAGAATGGGGTTAACATGTATTTTCATTTCTGTGTACCCAAGACCTCGATGCCAGAGGGAACCTGGGTGAGTCTGCAAACAGGAGATCCCAACTCCAGGTCTGCTTTCTCATGGGATAGGCTGAGCTCCTCCTTGGAGAGCCGCACAAGAGTAGCCTCCATCCTCCTGGCTCGCAGAGGGGCCTCTGAGGGGGAACTTTGAGAGCCTGTGCAGGTTTCGTAAGGCCCCTGACTCTGCTCCGCCCCACAGGGGCCAGATAAGCCTCCTGCAGGGTCCAGCTGCCCCATGGCCCTGCACTATGTGGGCACCTTCCCCAAATGTGTACCTTGCCCTGCTGTCAGCTTTGAGAGCACAGGACTGGTTAGTAGCCCTGGGTCGCATTACCCATAAGTGGGCCCCAGGTCAAGAAAATACCCCAAATGTTACCTGTCTCTGCAAAGTGATCATATCAGGCTTCTCTGCTTGGCCCCAAACACGCTTCCTTCATCTGGTTTCCATACGCCACAGCTATGAGGGCCTGCGTGGGTATCAGGTGGGTGAGGGAAGGGGCATTAATTGCTGGAGCCCGTCCAGCCTGGCTCCTCTTCCCTGGCAGCCCAGAGGACAGCTGACAGGGTCACTGTGGGGGCACAGCCCTGCGGGCACGGGGACCCACCATATACAGTACATTGACCACGCCGTGCCCAAGGACAGAGCCCTGGGGTGAGGACGCTTTCTGCTATGTGTCCCCTTGTTCTGGAAGGACGCTTCCAGCTGGTCGGAGGGCCCAAGCACCTGGACTTCAGTACCTTGACGCCCTGGAGGAGAGGATACCCAGGGTCAGGCATGAGTGGGTAGGTGGGTATTGGCCCGCGGCCGGCCCCACTGTCCGCCATGGGCACCTTGATTTACCGTCCCTGCTCCTTTAATGGCCATCTCTGGGCGCCAGCTCTGAGCCCCTCCCTGCCCCCGCGCTGCCCCGTGTGGCTGAGCTTGGGAAAATCTATTACCGCCAAGTCATTAATCTGGGGCTGCCGCCTCAGGCGCTTTCTGGCCCCTCTATTTAATGGGCTCTGCTTCCTGAGCTCCGGAGCCGTGCTGCTTGCCTCTCTTGATCAGCTTTGTTTAATTATCAAAATATTTGATGCAGAAAATTGACATTAGTTCTGAAGGTTTTGCCCTCCTCCCCCTGCCTGGCTCCTGGTGACATTGAGTGGCTCAGTCGCTGCGCCCATCACCTCAAAATAGCAGTGGCCTGCCAGCCCGTGCTCGGCCAGGCGGACACGTTGCACTGCTTGTGGGTACGTGGCTGCCTGGTCATGCCGGGACCCTGACCTGGATACCTGGGCTGCACTTGACTCCACCCATGCCCATCCCCCCATTTCCCCAGTGTCCTTGGTCTGGAGGCTACTCCCCTGGCCTGGGGCAGCCTTGGGGAGCAGCCAGAGAGGGGCACGACTTTTCTGAACCTTTCTGTGCATCACCTGTTCGGTAGGCACTACCCCCTGCACAGTTGCACTGGGGCCATGCCCAGCTTGGCTCTGCTGGTGGCCCAGCTCAGAGGCCTAAGCTGAGGGCAGCGGTGAGTGCTGCATGTCAGCCAGTGTATTCTGCCCTCTGGGCTGTTGGCAGGGCCTTGAGCCTGTCTGCAGAGCTCTGGAGTGGCTGTCTTGGGCAGGGACCATGCCAGTCTGGGTAGCACAGACCCCAGTTGAGCTGTGTAGTGGGGCCTGCCACAGAGGGAGGGACCAAACCTGAGAGTGGATGCTCACGGCCCCGCCTCCTTAAGATTCAGGCCATGCTATCCGCACATTGCACCCTACAGGCTTCACCTCTGGGCTGGGCCTGGGCAAAGCCAAAGCGGTCCTCTTTTTACCTGTTTTTATCTATGTTCTGGCTCATGGTAGGAGATCTGCCCGTGGGGCCCTGATGAGGCATTAGTACTGGTCCTGGGACTGTGTGTACGTGGGTGTGCACTAATACTGTGAGCTCTGTAGGCGTGTTCCTGTGTTTGTGACCACAATGTATGAGTGTGTGTGTGTGCGTGTGTGCGCGCGCGCCTGAATATGCCCTGTGTGCACATGTGGGTTCACCTGCGCATGCCTAACAGTACCCACCATGGGCTACCAATGCAGCATAGTAAGCGTAGACTTCAAGGAAGTACCTCCTTGATGGCCTTGAACCTACAGCCTGATCCCACCTCTGCGTCCACCTGCCTGCGTGAGCCCTGTCTTGGCTTTCCGAGGTCAGTGGCTATTGAGTTTGGTTCCCTGGTCTGCGTGGCCAAGCTTAGGACCCGGCACTTGGTGTGTGGGGAGCAGCTGGAGCTTTTGAACGGAGGCTGGCATCTGAACAAGCCTGGGGAGGAATGTTAGTCCAGCTTCTCCAGCAGCTGCACCAGTAGACCCAAAACTCATTTATTCGCTCATGGTTCCTCAGTCTTGGGTACACTGGCCAGCATTTGTCCCCAAATGCAGCTTATTTTCAGATGTCAGATAATTTTCAAAACAGAAAGTAGTTTCAAGGTTGAGAAGATACCATTATAGAACACAAATAGCGGTCAAGCTCAGATTCGTGAGCTTGCAATCAATGTCCCCCGGCAGAGGGACAGGACAAAGGGAAGGTGTCACATGCTCAGGGAGGCAGCACACAGTTACAGCTTCGTTTTCACCTGCAGGAAAAAGGAAAACAAACCGGGCACATGGCCACTATGGATCATAGCACAACCTCCTGAGCCATGGCCGGGTTCTTGGGAGCAAAGGAGTAGCCAAGGAAGTTGGTGTTTAGGTCCCTTGCTCGCTGCCCTCCTGGCCCCTCTCCAGGTAAACCCGTCTTCCCACACACTCAGCCAACTGCTCATGTGTGTCCTGGGAGGGACAGTGTCCCTCTTCTATCTGCTCTCTGCCTAAGAAGGACGCTGTCCTGTCTGTTGCCCTGTCGCTGCTGGTGCTGACAGTGCCTTTTCTCATTCTGCGACATCTTGTATTTCCTGGACAGAAATCAGTGCAGTTGGTTCTGTGCCTCGATTGTGGCCCTGATGCCCTGATTTCAATGAGACCAACTGGGCTGCCTTTGCACAGGGATCTCTTGGGAGGGGGCGGCAGCAAGCTAGTGTTTAGTGAGGAAGTGCCCTATTTTCTTTCTCCTTTCTCCTTTCTCCTTTCTCCTTTCTCCTTTCTCCTTTCTTCTTCCTTCTTCCTTCTTTCTTCTTTCTTCTTTCTTTTCTTCTTTCTCTTTCTTCCTTTCCCCCTCTCTCTCTTCCTTTCCTTTCCTTTCTTTCTTTCTTTCTTTCTTTCTTTCTTTCTTTTTCTTTTTCTTTCTTTCTTTCTTCCTTTCTTCCTTTCTCTCTCTCTTCCTTTCCTTTCTTTCTTTCTCTCCCTTTCTTGTTCTTTCTCCTTTCTTTATTTTCCTTCCTTCTTTCCTCTCCCTTTTTTTTCTTTCTTTTGAGAAGTTTTTGTTAAAGGATGCATGCATTTGCTGGAGAGACAGAGATACTGAAAGCAAGAATCACGCCCCCTGGGAGGGAATGGCCATGGTTTAATCCCTTCTCCTCCAGTTTCCTTTTGGAATTTTGGGCATGCCTGCACATGTGCCCAGCCTGAGTTTTAAGCTGCCGGGTCTAGGACTTGAAACATGATCAACTATGTGGGAGTCCAGCGACATCACCATTATGCCATCTGCTGGTCCTGGAAGTGCCCTGTTTTCTGATAAGTAGCCCTTGGGCCTGGATGGGGGCAGGAGAAAGGCAGATCCACACTTTTCTACACCAGGCAGGTAATTTCTAGTCAAAAACTTTTTATGGGTCTTTGCTAATTTCTCTGAGATTGCAGAGGGTGGGGACAGACGTTGTCTGATCTATGGCCTATAATTGGAGGGAGTTTCAGGAGAATTCCCAGGGCAGAGACAGGACCAAATTTAGCCATGTGACTGCTGAGGGAGGCCTGGGTAGTATCTGGAACACCCATTTGCTAGCTCCCTGCAGTTGCTGGCACAAAGTGCCACAAAGTGGGCAGCTTATGACAACAGACATTCATCCTTCCCAGTTCTGGAGCCAGATGTCAAATTCAGGCACCCACAGGGCCATGCTCCCTCGGAAGGCCCTAGGTGAGGTTCCTTCTGCCTCCTCTAGTCTGGTGGCTCCTGGCGCCCCTTGTGGTTGCATCACACCAGACTCTGCCTTGGTTGTTATATGGCCACCTTCCCTCCATGTCTCTGTGTCCTCTCCTCCTCTTCTTCTATTATTATTATTATTATTTAGTTTTGCTATAGGGTGCATGCGCTCACTGGAGGGAGACAGAGAGAGAGAGAGATACAGAGGGAAAGTGAAAAATCACCCCTGCCAGGGGATGGCCACACGAAATCACTCCTACTCCATTCTCTTTTCAGGATTTTGGGCATGCACGCACACGTGCCCAGCATGTTTCACAAGCTGCCAGGTCTGGATCTGGAACTGCACACTCAGCCATACGGAATCCAGCCACCTTAAGCTCTGTGCCATCTGCTGGCTCTCTCTTCTCTTCTTACCAGGACACCAGCCATGGGGTTAGGATGCACCCTAGATCCAGGAGGACTACATCTGGAGATCCTTAACTGAACGCACTTGCAAAACCCTATTCCCAAGTATGGTCAAATTCTGAGGTTTGGATGGACATGAATTTGGGGGGACTCTAGTTAACCCATCAAAATAATCCTGGTCGAATGGTTTCTGGTTTCCAATGGGAAGTGTGCAAAGAAACGAAGTCTGTGTGATGACTGTGCACAGACTGTCCACACTGAGCTGTGCTGGACATGGTGTGTAAATGCCACCAACAGCCGGACATCAATCGACCAAAGCCTGGGAGGCTGGGAAGATAATATTAGGCAGGAGAGACAGGACAAAGGAAAGGTGTCATGTGCTCAAGGAGGTGGCACGTGGTTTTGGCTCACCTCCACAGGAAACAGAAACTCAGAGCTGACACCACAGTGGGGCCTGGTCAGGGCTCCAGGGTAAGCTGCGTATTCCGCCTAGACAGAGGCTCAGGTCAGGGTGCGCAGCGTTGACTGTGCACTCCAGGAATCTATTATTGATAGGCCTGCACAGTTAGTAACCGCTCTTTTAAATCCTGGTTAAACTGAGCAGGGGGTAAATGAACACGCTCATAAGTAACCATGGTGACGACCCACCACCCCTACCCTTGCCCCAGTGGTCTTTGATCTCATTGTTTCTGATGCAGCTCAGCTTTGGAGAAGGTGGGCAGGTGAACTTAGGAATGCGCACAGGGGCCTTTGCATTCTTATGGCCAAGGCACGTTTGGCTGGCTGGGCCGGGTGTCAGAGTGACAGCACGTAGCCCCTGCCCTTCCTGGAGCTGAGGCTGGGGCCTCTGTATCTGCAAGCTGTAATCCTCTGGCAGAGCAGGCTTCTCTGGAACCGGGCAGGCGGGCAACAGGGAGGCCTGTCTGTTCCTTGCGAAGGGACAAAGGGAAAGCTCTGAGGGTACCTCAGGGTCAGGCTGGTGTTCTGGACCCAGCTGCCTGAGCCACCTGGACACACAAGGGTTAACTTCCCTGCCTGCCCCTGCATACAGCCTCTATGGGGTGGGAAGGGGGCCTTCATTTTCATATATATGTTTGTTTGTGATCAAGAGTCGCCAGGCCCAGGCTTCCTGTGACCTTGACTTCTCTCTGACACTTACAATTATTGCTGCCCCAGGGACTCATTTTCTGTTTGGCCACCCGCTGACCCAACCTGTCCTCTTGTCATCCCAGCCACAAGAACAGTTGCACCCCAACCCCACGACCTGCCATGGCAGGTGATAGCTTAGTGTGCCCCAAGCCTTTCCCAGAGATTTGTCCTCAGTTGCTACGTGCCCCCGACTTCTGTGAGCTGTGGATTGTACAAGCTGACCAGCGGGAGGCCAGTCCTCTCCCTCCCAGCACCTCTGCTGTCCTGGGCCAGAAATGACTTCCTTGGGTGATGTCATGCTGGGGCGGGCCTTCTGAGGTGTGGGTTGAGGCTGGGGATGGGTTCTGAGGAGAGAAGAAAGGAGAAGGGCGAATGAGGTGGGGCTCTCAGCTCCTTACTCTCTCCCTCTCATGCTATTTCCTGGATGGGATGCATTGGTGATCCCCTGACCCCAGCTACTGTGCACCCAACTCAGGACTCCCCTCCCCATCCCCTGCACTCTTATCCACCCACTGCTCATGCACACATGCCCTGTCCACACCCAGGTGCCTACTCTCAGCCAGAGGAGCCTGGGTAGCAATCCCCCCTGCCCAGCCCAGTGCCAGCCTAGGGGAGGGAGGAGTACTGTGGTCAAGGCTGCTGGCCTGGGAAGAGGAGCTGCCCTGGCTTCTTCTGGGGGCTTGTTTTTTTTTTTTTTTTTTTTTTTTTGGGGGTTTTGTGT
>NW_006198262.1:607369-626052 GCF_000334495.1 Tupaia belangeri chinensis
TGGCCACACCGCAATCCCTTCTCCTCCATTCTCCTCTCGGGATCTTGGGCACGCACGCAGACGCGGCTGGCGTGAGTTTAAGCCACTGGGTCCGGGACTGGAACTGCAGTCAACTACGTGGGAGTCCAGCGACATAGCCATTACGCTAACTGCTGGTCCTGGGGGTTTGTCTTTGTGTTCCCTAAGTTGAACAATCCAGGGTGGCCTGACTCCCCTTTGGGGTTCAGCTGGACAGATTGGTCCCTTCGCCATTGCCTATACTCTCAAATAAGCTGCCTGGGCCAGCCTGGGTGACAGGTGGAGACTCCAGTTTTGAGGTGTGGCCAGTGGAGAGTAAGTGACTCTGAGCCAGATCTGGCTTACTCCTCACTAAGCCTGACCATTCCAGCCTTGGGCCTCTGGTGTGGATGCTCTGAAATGCTGTATCTAATACAGGCTCTGCCCCTTCACTCAGGCACTCCACTCAGGCAAGAAACCTCCTAACTATTCCATTGGTCTCATGGGGTACCCCTCTCTCTTCCCACCCCCACCCCCATTTGCACTATGGGCTTCCTAAGAAGAGGGGCTCCTCAAAGTAATTGCCTGGAAGTCACAAGTGAGCCCAGATGTGTAGAAAGCAGGGTGTAACCCTCTGAGCAGGTGCCTGGGGCTCCTGAAGGAGGAACACCTATTTAGTTTTGCTTAACCTACCTTTACCCACCGAAGGTAAAGGTCCTGCTTTTCTTTGTACATAAGACCCAATGAATTTGGGCTGGGTATCTGGTCTGTGTAACCAGATACCACACTCTCAGTAGTGGCTAAGAAACACCTGCTTGCTATCTCACAGTTTCCTTGAGTCAGGAGACTGGACACAGCTCAGTTGGGTTTTCTGCTCAGGATCTCCTAGGCGACAAACAAGGTGCCAGTGCGTTCTCATCTCTGGGCTCAACTTGGGAGGACCCACTTCCAAGCTCGGTGGCAGAAGTGTTTCTGGTGGCTACAGGACTAAGGTTCTGTTTTCTTGCTGGCTACACTCTGAACTCCTAGAAGTCACTCACATCTCACACATAAACTCCCAACGTAGCAGCTCACGTCTTCAAGGCCAGCAGGAGAATGTCAGTCTGGGCTGCTGAGATGAGTCTTTCCGATCCAGCATCATAGGATAGAAGATGTGACTTTCTTTTGCCATAGGGTGTTTACTGGAAGCGAGTCACATGGGAGTGGGCCACACAAGGGCATGACTTGTTGGAGCCACCCTAGGGTGTTTCTGCCACCCCTGTAGGAGCCCGACATCAGACTTTGGAAATGCTGCTGAAACTGGGAGTTGGACCAGAGCTGCATGCAGGGGTAACACGGTCAGAGGTGGAGGCAGAACTGGAAGTGACCATGGGACGGAGTCAGGCAGGTAGCCCTCAGGCTCCCACAGTCCCTCCCCTTGTGTCCCCAGCACCCTGAGATCGCAGCAGAGACATCATTAATATGGAGTGGAGGAGGGATTGACAGGTGGTGTGGTGGTTAAGGTGCTGGACTCCCACATGGCCAACTACAGTTTGAATCCCAGACCTGGCAGCTCGCTTTCTCGCTTTCCCTTTTCTCTCTCTCTGTCTCTCTGGTCAAAAAGAAAAAAAAAATAATAAATTAAATAAAATAAATACTTCTTTAAAAAATATGCAGTGGGGGCACAGTATGGCAGGCTGGACGGTCGTGATGTCCCAAGGCATGGTATGAAATGCTGCCAGTGCTTTACCAAGGACTCAGCCCTGTAGAAGGAGCCCCTAGTCATGAAGTCACCATTCCTTGGAAGTGATCAGAACCTCCCCCTGAGGGAAGACCCCTGCACTTGAGGTGGCATGGGAAGAGCAGAGGCTCCTGGGTTTGGAGCCCATCTCACCAGCATCAAGGAGTCTCCATCTTCCCTAGCCACCCCCAAGCCCACACCTTGGAACTGTAGCCCAGCCCCAGCTGGAGTCACTTCCAGTTGGAGGAATAGACCATACTGGGGCTCTCAGAGGGCTTACTAGGTTCAGGGACCTGAGGGTCTCCCATGCCTGGGATTGGTGGACCATGTGGTGTGTTGTAAGTATGGCAGCTTGGGGCCTTGAATCAGGTAGTAGAGTCAGGCCCCTCTTGTCCCTATCCCTGCCCTGAGGATGGGGGACAGATCAGCCCTGAATAGTTGTGTGAAATGGCCTTGTAGACCATCAGCTCAGGTGGATAGGCTAACCATGGACCCCTGGGAGTCAACAGCTATGGGGTGGGTTTTGGAGGTAGGCCTGAGTAAGGTGCTGGATATGGACAGAGAAGGTACCAGTTCTGGTTCCTAGAAACCCCATATGGAGAGGCCTAGAGGGACGTAAGATCTGATACAGGGACCAAGGAGGGACAGGCGGGACCTAAGGAAATCAGGAAGGTGGGGTGCCAGCAGCCGCAGGGGGTAGGGGTTGTAGGGTACTATGGTCTGTGTTGGATGCCACTGTGGGGTGACCAAAGAGAAGACAAAGAAATGGCCAGGGATTGGTGGGCGGAGTCCTCTCTGACCCTGAAGGGCAGTTCGGGACTAGGAGCCGAGGAGGTCCAGGATGGGGCTGGGGTGTGGAACAACCTGTCCTATGACGATTTGGCTATTAAGGGGATGGAAGACCTAGCTGTTACCAGCTTCCTGCCTGGGACAGCCGGGCATGAGGAGAGGACCCCAAGCCACCAGGAGCATCAGCCGGGGGTCCCCCCCCCTCCCAATCTCTCACTCTGGAACAATGGGTGTGTGCTTCTGAGAATAAGTCCTCAAACGGTCCCAGGGGTCTGGGCAGGGCCAGGCACTGGGGGTCAGAGGATACTGTCACCTCGGACTACCCTCCTCAGGCCTCAGCCTCCGCAGGGCCATCGTGGCTATTCGATGGTGTGGAGGGGACAGCTCCCTGAGAGGGGCTCGTGGGCACTGCCGCTCATCGCAGAGCCTTCACCAGCCAGACTGCCCAGGCGTCTCCTCCTGCTCCTCTCCGGCCTGTTTTGGTTTCTACTTAAAGGTTCACAGCGCGAGCCCCTGAGGGTGTGGTGCCATGCTAATAGGACTGTGCATGTTGGATGAGTGTGTCAGTGTGAGGCAGGTGGCAATTCAGCTTCTGGCTGCGGGTAATGAGCCTGGCAGGGGTCTCAGGCCGCCTGTTATTCGTCACTGCCCAGCTTGGCCAGGAGCCGCAGGCACCGTAGCCTCAGATCCTGATGCATCCCTAGGAGGAGGCTTTTACCTGCCCTGCTTATGCACCCTCCCTGGGAAGGTAAGAGGACTCGTTGTCACCTGGGAGCTGCTGGGATGGGCCTTAGTCCAGAGAGCAAGATGCAGGTACGCATCCCACCCTAACCCTCGCTAGCTGGGTGCCTCTGGCCTAACCCCTACGAGCTGGTAAAGACACGTGCCTCCCAGGTGTGCTAGGGGCACAAGAGCATCCACATTGACTCTCAGGCCAGCCCCACACGCGGGAGGGGAGGATACATGTGCTGCTCTCACCGCTCTGGTCGTTTCAGCGGCACAACCCCAGCGTTCCACAGGACACTTCAGGAGACTGTCAAAATGTGTGACTCCCCTGCCAACTGGAGAGGCAATGTCCCCCCAGGTGCAGACTGGGAGCTGTAGGCCATGTGGCCGGCCACCAGTGTCAGCAGAACCCAGGTGGACAGGCGCTGGTCTGGGGCTCTGGGAATTCCTGCGGGCCTCCTGGCTGGAGCAGGTAGAGCCAGCACGCTGGGGCACGGGTGAGCTCAAGACCAATGTCTGGCCTCCTCAGCTACCACAGGCTGTCCTAGGGCTGTGACTAAGGGTGGCCCAAGCACAACACCCATCCACTAGTAGGTGGGGCCGGCCTGGGGAAGGGGCTGGGCTGAGGGAAGGGCCCAGCTCCAGGCTGGCCGTTCCTTCACCCAGGCAGCATTTGAATAATTGCGTTGCTGTGATTCTTGGCTGAACACCCTGGTTGGGTCCCTAGCGGTGGGCAGATCAACCTGCTCCAGGGTCTACCCTGAAACCATGGAGAAGTATTTGCTCCCCCAGCCCAAGCAGAGTCTGCTGACCCTGGAGTGAGACCATCAGTGTCCCCCCGCCCTGCTCAGGTTGCAGTGCCCATGATGGGTTCTGGATGTTCATAGTGCCCACGTTGGTGAAAATAGTAGTTTGACACTTCTGCTTTAGCCAAGCTCATTCTTCATTGCCTCTGGGGGACCCGCACTTTAAAACCCTGCACTCCTAGCTCCATGATGCAGCCCTGCAGACTAAGAACTTCTCAGAGGGGATGGGTGTGGTGTCTGCTTAGACGGGCGGGCGATGTCCCGGTCAGGTGTCCTTCCTGTTGCTGGTTAGGGTGATCTGGGACAGGGCAGGTGGTCACAAGATCTGGGCCCTGCACAGCCCCTGGGTCCTGCAGTGGGCTGTTCATTCAGGGCAGTCACCTCAGCCTTAGGCAGTTGAGGGGTGCCGGGCAGCTGGATGTGACCCCTTCTTCAGGTATCGAAATCTAGAGAGCCATTGTAATGGTGTCCAGCTGCCCCATATTCACTCAAGGCTCAGGATAGATGTGTGGTCAGGACCCCCAGGGCTGCCCTATCCCCTCTTGTGAAGAAATCGGGGGGCAGAAACTGCATGTTCTCCCTGCCGGGACTGGGCAATGGGACGGCCTTCCCAGAAGGTTCCAGGGAAGGGCGTGGGGGGTGGGTGAGGGCTCACAGAGCCCGGGAGCTGGGGCTGTTCCTTGCACAGAGGGCTCAGGACTGGGGATCAGTAGGCCAGGCCCCAGATACTGCTTGGCCATATGTCTTCTCACCTTGAATGAATGGCTAGGTTCCCATAATTCTGGGGCTTCTGATGGGGGTACCTCACCCCAGTACATGGCTTAGAGCAGGAAGCTGAGAAGTTGAGATTGGGTAGTGCAGTTGTGCCTGGGGACCTACCAGGCCCACTGAGGGCGAGAGTGGATGGTGCTACTTGTCTGACGGACCTATGGGCTAGCCAGGGCTCCTCTTGCTGTGCCATCAGCTGCCCCAGCTAAGAGGCCAAGCCCAGGCAGGGAGCCGGGCAGCCCACCCACCGGTCAGCCCAGTGGGGCCTCAGTGCAGGCGCCATGAAAACGCCTAGGCCGCTGCCGCAGAGACCTGAGCCGAGCTGGTTCCTGAAGCCATTGCATTTGATCCGTGGAGGCCGGGACGTCTCCGGGAGAGAAATATGGAAGCAATTACTCTGAGAGCCGTCGTTTGGGTAATTCCCAAAGAGACACCAGGGCCGGTGCTCTCGAAGCCTGGTGCATGGCGCCCTAATGAAGCAATTAAGGCAAGGATCCTCTGACTTTGATCTCGATGGGGTAATTTTTACAAAAACATCACGGAGTGATAGATACCCATAACTCAGAGTCCTTAATTGTACTTAATTTGTTTGGAATACGAATATGCATTTAATTAAACCCCAGCTCGGCCCGCATGCTTCAAGCAGGGCTGTCAAAGAAAATTAAGACCCAGTTTGCTTTCAAAGTTACTGGTTTTTATCAGGCAAGGACAGCGGTCTTCGAACAGAAGGTTAGAGATAATTAGGCCGAGAACTACAGCCCAAGAAAGTGGAGAGACGGCTTCACTCCAGGAGGGGGCAGGGAGATGGGGGAGACCCTAGCAGGGCTGGAGGGCAGTGGGGCCCTGTCCCACCCACACCTCAGAACTCAGGGAATAAGGAGCTTGGCCAGAGGTGGGCTATATTCACAGCTGGTCAGCTGACATAGGCCTGTGGGGAGTCCCCTTCAGGGGCAGGACCATCACTGGGGACCTGCTTCTTTGCTCTCTGCCGTCTGGTAATGTCAGCCACAGGGACACACATGAAACATGGGCAATTACTTGGAAGGGCTGGGATGTTCCAGCTCACTGCTCAGGTCAGAGCAGGGAAACTGAGGCACAGAAGGAGGTCTGCCTTAGCCACACCCATGCAGGAACTCTGGTACAGAGCAAGGTGGCTTCCCACCAAGGGTCTTCTCCTGGGCCTCCAGCCACTCCTGTCGGTGACATGTCATCTTGCCCAGCCTAGGATGTGTGGGCTGCTCCAGCCTGAATATCTTCTGGGTGTAAGGGATGGAGAGAGAGGAAGGGTGATGCGACCTGCTCTATCCCGCCTGGTCAAGGTCTGGCCCTGGAAACTCTAGGGTTTGTGTGGGGACTGGAGGGAGGCCATCCTCCTCTCCAATGTGTCAGAGCACCCCGGGCCTGTGCTCAGGGGAGCAGCCTCTTTGTGGGACAGTTGGGGAAACCATATCAATGCAGGAGAGAGGGAGCCTTCTCTGCTTTCTCATCTGAAAGTGATGGCATGTAGACATACAGACACATACAAAACACATGACACACTCATGCAACAGACATCAGTGTACATACAAACACATATGTGCCCAGGCACATGCAAGATCTGTACACCACTCACCCAGCAGGCAAACACGTATGTACACATGACACAAGTACACAGGCACAGACACACCAACACAGAGATGCATTCACATGCATGGCATCATGCACACATTCATGATGCGTGTGTGCACACCTCTACACACTGTGCATCTACATGTGCACATGCACACACCTGGGGGGCCATGTGGCTTTCACTCTGTTGCCCTGTGAGTGTCCTGGGTGTCAGGACACTCTGAAGGCTCTCTCTCTCCAGATTGTCCCCACTGCCCCAGCTTCTCACAGGGACAAGATGCTGTGGTCATCAAAGACCAAGAAGAGCTCACTGCCTCCCAACCAGAGCTGGCCTCAGAGGATGCTCAGAGGAGCATCATCGTGCCTCCCTCACCAGGGTTTTGGTGGTCTGCAGCCCAGCAGGGACTCCCATCCCTGCCCCACCCTGGGCCTCAGACCCTGGCCAGGCTGCATCAGCCCTGGGAACTGTTCCAGGACATGGAGTGGCGGCCCCAGGGTCTAACCCCAGTCTGGCCAAATTTGCAGGGTTGGTCAGTTCAAACCAGCTGCCACTTCACCCTGAGCTGCCATGGGTCTTGGCTCACTTCCTGTGCAGTGTGACAGTGGCTTTTTCTCTACCCACTTTGCTCTTATTCATAAGATCCAGTGCATCTTTTCTCAATGACACCCTCACTAATAGCTACAATCAATGGATTTGTCAGTACCATCCCTATCGGGTGTCAAGAGGTTAAATGACTTGCTCAAGGGACCCACCTAGTAACAGGATAGGTCACTGACACTTGAGACCACAAGTTCAGCCAGTGCTGTGGACACTGAGACATGGCCTCAGCAGGCAAGGGGCTTTACAACAGGGGCTTGGACCAGGTTTCCCACATCCTCCCTTCCCAGGCCCCTTTGCGGGAGTGTCTCCACTGCTCCAGCCAGATGGAGAGGAGCCCAATCCTGGGTGTGGACGCTCTTACAAAGTGCTTCCATTCAGTGCATTGTGGTCGCTAGCTAATGTAGCCAATGTGTTTGCAGGGAGACTCTTCTTGCATGTGCACTGTCCACCCACCAGGGCCCACTCACCCAGCCTCTAACCTTGGCGAGTGGGGAGTTGGCAGTGATACCTGCCTTCATCCTCAGCAGCTGCTAGCCCTCCACTGCCTATCTCCTTGCCAGGACACCTGTCCACCAGGCCTGGGGTGGACTTAGCAGTGCGTGAGGGGCTGCTTGGTGACCTGCAGATGCTCAGAGAACCCTGGAGTATGTCGATGCGTCAGCGTTGCTGGGGTTGTGCTCGGTGTCAGGTGCCTGTCCAGGACACTATGTGTACCCTGGGGCTGCTGCAGACTAGGTGGCTTGGACATCAAACATCTACCGTCTCACGGCTCTGGAGGTTGGATGTCCAAGGTCAAGTCATGGGCAGGGTTGGTTCCTTCCTGGAGCTCAGAGGGAGAGTCTGTGCCAGCTCTCTTTTCAGCTTCCAGTGATTTTTTTTTTTTGGAGAGGTTTTTGCTATAGGACACGTGTGCTCGCTAGACAGACAGAGAGAGACAGAGAGACAGAAAGCGAGAAATCACCCCCCAGGGGGGATGGCCACGCCACAATCCCTTCTCCTCCAGTCTCCTCTCGGGATCTTGGGCACGCATGCACACGTGCCTGGTGTGAGTTTTAAGCCACCGGGTCCGGGACGCAAACCGCGGTTGACTATGTGGGAGTCCAGTGACATAGCCATTACGCTAACTGCTGGTCCCCAGCTTCCAGTGATTTGGATGATCTTTGGTGTCCTTAGCTTGTGGGAGAATCATCCTGATCTCAGCTTCATCTTCCCATGGCATTCCCCTCATGTTTGTTTCTGGGTCTGCCTTTCTCCTTTTAATAAGGAGACTACATATTGGAGTGTGGCCCAGTCCACTCCAGTACGACTTTATCTTAACAATATAATCACATGTACAATAATTTTGTTTCTAAATAGGGTCACAGTCTGAGGTATCAGAGGTTAGGTCTTCAGCATAAAAATTTGGCGGGGTGTGGGGGGACCAGCAGTTATTGTAATGGCTATGTCACTGGACTCCCACGTAGTCGACTGCGGTTCGCGTCCCGGACCCGGTGACTTAAAACTCATGCCGGGGGCGTGGGCGGGCCGGGCCAAGATCCCAAGAGGAGAATGAAGGAGAAGGGATTGTATTGCGGCATGATTATCCTCTCTGGGGGGTGATTTCTCGCTTTCTGTCTCTATACCTCTCTCTGTTTGTCTGGCGAGCACACACGCCCTATAGCGAAAAAAAAACAACAACAAAAAAAACACCTCTCCCCCCAAAAAAAATGTTTTTTGGGGGGATGCAATTCCCCAGGTCGTTGAAAGGATTGAGTGAGCTAGTTCAAGGCAGAGCAAGGCACTTGGGCAGTTGCTGGTGTTTAGTAAGTGTTATTTAGTTTCAGAAGCTCCACCTCTGGCGGCTGTTGTTAGAGCTCCTGCCCACCATCTGAGAAGATCTGGCTTCCTCTGGACAGCACCTGCCACAGCTGTGGGTGTCCCACAGAGCTGTTGCCTATATAACCACAGAAGTCCCCGAGACTCTGACCTGGGTGGTGCTGCCCATCCAGGGCCTAGCAGGGAACAAGAGTGTACCAGGCATTTCATCAGAGGAGACCTGGTGAAGGCATGGGTTCTAGGAGTGTTGGTGAACTGAGGGAAGATCAAGAAGACCCATAGATAGGCCAGGGGTTGTGCCCGGGGGAGCAGCTCCTACCCTACAGCTAGGAAATGAGGAAACGGCTTGGGTCATCACATTCGGGAGCTCAAAGCAGTGCCCCAAAGACTTAGGGGGTCACCTTCTGGTCAGAGGTGCTGCTAGCTGCTGTTGGTGCTTCTGACAGGGCGTGGTTCTTTGAATCCCAGAGAAGCTGGAGGCCAGGGTCAACTGCAGCTGCCAAGACCCAGTGCCACAGCCTGGGATAAAGCAACAGGAACGGTGAGGAAACAGTCCCTACTCCTGCTTCTCGGCCTCCCCCGGCACCCGGCTGGCTAAACCTATCAGAGAGCTGACTGGTTGGGGGGAAGTGGGGTTGGTCTCAGTGTCTCAGCATATAGATGGGCAGGCTTGGAGCTGAGAGACACCAGGTTCATGGCAGGCATGGTCACCCTTGCGCTACGCAGCCCCTGTGCACATCCTTCTTCATGTATGTCGGTCTCCAGATGACACCAGCAGCAGCGAGTTTATGGCTCTGTTAGCAAGACCCAACGGCCATTGTAAAACCAAACAAACTTTACCCTCTTCTGTAAGAGGGGAGACCAACTCCCGGCACTCACAATATCGCTTCCTGGCAACAGTTGTTGTGTTCCTCTCTGGGCCGTGTTGGCTTTTCTCCTAGTTCAGTTATGATATCATCTGGAAATTCTGTAACATGCAGAAAAAATGGTCAGTTGAATGTTGCTACATAGTCACTTATAAAATAATAATGGGACAAGAAAGGAGAGGAAGAAGAGAATCAGGACACATGCATGCACGCGTGTACAAGAAAGCACGCACGTGTGCACGGGAGTGGAGGTCTGGGTCCCTGATGCTGGTCACGAGCTGCTCTTGGTATACGTGGGGACTGCCCTCTTCACTCCCCATCTGTTCTGCTTGCCCCCCCCAGCATCTCAGCTGGTTGAGGTTGCTCCCTGGTGATGTAACCCAAATTAGCACTGCCTAAGGGTCCGAGTCCTCAGTGGGCCTGCTCTTTCCTTCTTTATTTTTTAGGTTGCTGGGTCTATTAATTTTCACCATTCCACATGGACGTACCAAGATGCCCTGGGAGCCAGCTACATTCTTACTCCACTGTGGCAATAGCCCATCTGTCCCTTGGATGTGGCGTCTGTCACCCTAACCAGCCCGTGCATGTTCTCTTTGCAAGCCCCAGTGGCCACCTGCTGATCTGAGTTTTAATTTAATGGGACACCTGTCATGTTACCTGGTGGAAGCATCCTTTCCTGAGAAACAGGATGTTGAGACCAGCAGTTAGCATAATGGCTATGTCGCTGGACTCCCATGTAGTCAACCACAGTTCGATTCCCGGACCCAGTGGCTTAAACTCACGCCAGGCGCGTGTGCGTGTGTGCCCAAGATCCCGAGAGGAGAATGGAGTAGAAGGGATTGCAGCGTGGCCATCTCTCCGGGGGGGTGATTTCTCGCTTTCTGTCTCTCTGTCTCTGTCTTTCTGGCGAGTGCACGCGCCCTATAGCAAAAACCTCTCAAAAAAAAAAAAAAGAAAAAAGAAAAAGAAAGAAAGAAAGAAAGAAAGAGAGAAAAAGAAAAAGAAAAGAAAAGAAACAAGATGTTCAAGCCAGCAGAGCCCCACATTGCAGGGGCAGGAAGTAAATGTTCTGGGAATAATCAGTAGATGGCAGATGAGAGGAGACAATTTTTCTACCATCTGAATTTTGAACTGATATATTTTGGTTGTGAAACAGCATTTTCTATTGTTTGTTAATTTAAAATATAAATCATACCTGAAGATAGAAGCCCAGCCTTTGAGGGTGCAGTCATCCAGTTGGGAGCATAGCCAGTGTTTGGCAAGCCTGACGGGGCGATGGGGAGTGTGGCAGGATTGCAGGGCGTGAGTCTATTGCTGAGTGACCTTTGCCATGGACTGACTTCCTTGGTCAGAAGCAACGTTGAGTGGAGTAGCATGGTGGTGGCAAGGCACGGTGGCAGTGAGGCAAGGTGGTGGTGAGGCACAATAGTAGTGAGGTCTGATAGTGGCGAGGCATGGTAGTGATAAAGCATGGAGGTGGTGAAGCATGGTGGAAGTGAGGCATGGTGATGGTGTGGCATGATGGCGGTGAGGCATGATGGGGTAGGGAATGGTGACGGTGAGGCATGGTGGTGATGAGGCATGTCGAAGGTGTGGCATGGTGCTAGTGAGGCCCTATAGCAAAAACAAATCAAAAAAAAAAAAAAAAAAGAAAAAAGAAAAAGAAAGAAAGAAAGAAAGAAAGAGAGAAAAAGAAAAAGAAAAGAAAAGAAACAAGATGTTCAAGCCAGCAGAGCCCCACATTGCAGGGGCAGGAAGTAAATGTTCTGGGAATAATCAGTAGATGGCAGATGAGAGGAGACAATTTTTCTACCATCTGAATTTTGAACTGATATATTTTGGTTGTGAAACAGCATTTTCTATTGTTTGTTAATTTAAAATATAAATCATACCTGAAGATAGAAGCCCAGCCTTTGAGGGTGCAGTCATCCAGTTGGGAGCATAGCCAGTGTTTGGCAAGCCTGACGGGGCGATGGGGAGTGTGGCAGGATTGCAGGGCGTGAGTCTATTGCTGAGTGACCTTTGCCATGGACTGACTTCCTTGGTCAGAAGCAACGTTGAGTGGAGTAGCATGGTGGTGGCAAGGCACGGTGGCAGTGAGGCAAGGTGGTGGTGAGGCACAATAGTAGTGAGGTCTGATAGTGGCGAGGCATGGTAGTGATAAAGCATGGAGGTGGTGAAGCATGGTGGAAGTGAGGCATGGTGATGGTGTGGCATGATGGCGGTGAGGCATGATGGGGTAGGGAATGGTGACGGTGAGGCATGGTGGTGATGAGGCATGTCGAAGGTGTGGCATGGTGCTAGTGAGGCATAGTGGTGATGAATCTTGGTGGCGGTGAGGCATGGTAGTGGTGAGACGATGGTGATAAGGCTTGGTGGTGGTGAGGAGTGGTGGCAGTGAGGCATGGTGATGTTAAGGCAGATGGTGGTGAGGCTTGGTGGTGGTGAGGCATGGTGGCAGTGAGATAGTGGTGGTGAAGCATGATGGAGGTGCGGCATGTGGGAGTAAGGCATGGTGGTAGTGAGGCATGGTGATGAGGAATGGTGGTGGTGAGACACGATAGTGGTAAGGCATGGTGATGGTGAGGCATGGTTGTAGTGAGGCATGGTGGTGGTGAAGCATGATGGTGGTGAGGCATGGTCGTGGTAAGGCATGGTGGTGTAAGGCACAATGCACAGCTGTGAATGGTGGAGCTGTGCAAAGCATGGTGGCAGGGCAGGCAAGTCCAGATGCAGTGAGGACTCTTCACTGCCCTTTTGTGATAGCAGGGGTCCAGGGTAATCCACCAGACACCAGTGGATGGTGCAAAGCCCTGGAAAATGTGCCACTGGAGGAACCCAGTGGTGGTTTCTGCTTAGGACAGGTGAGTCATTGACCATGGTGGGGGCCAGCTTCACTGTGGACAGGAGAGTCCATATCACTGAGCCCGTGAGAGGACTCTCTTTATGTGGTCTCTATATTACGGGGGGCTTATAACAATAGAAATATATCCCTTCACTGTCTGGGGGCTAGAAGTCCAAAATCAAGAAGTATCTACAAAGACTTCCAGTTTCTGATGGCTCCTGACATCCCTTGACTTGTGGCTGCATCCCTCCACTCTCTCCTCTGTCTTCACAGCCTTCTCTCCTGTGTCCCTGTCTTCATGTGGCATTTTCCTCTTAGACGAGCACCATCTCATTGAGCTAGGAACCACCCTGGTGACTTACTCTTTATTTAATCACATCTGCAAAGAGCCTATCTCTCAAATAAGGTCACAGTCACAGGTACTAGAGACTTGACATATCTTTTTTGGGACACACGACAACCCCTATTCCCTGCCATCTCAGCCACTTTGTGTGGGGCCCCTGAGCAAACACAGGGATTTCTGGGAAGAGAGGAAAAGGGACATCCCAGAGTTGATTTTGTCTGCCTGCTTTCCACAGTTTCTTTGCAGAGGAGCTCCTTGGGTGCACTCCCATGGGTCAAGTGCTGCTCCAGAAGGTTCATCCATGCTTCCCTTCACTGCTTCTGTCCACAAGTTTGAAATTATCTAGAGCAGTGGTTCTTAACTGAAGGAGATCTCTCTCTGAGGAGACACTTGGCAATATCTGAAGATATTTTTTAAAAATTCATCATAGAGTGCAGCCGTGTGTGTGTGTGTGTGTGTGTGTGTGTGTGTGTGTGTGTGTGTGTGTGTAGGAGAGAGAGAGAGAGAGAGAGAGAGAAGCAAGCACTTCCACAGTGCTTGGTCATGCCATGAGCCCTTTACTTTAGTCTTTTGGCTCATCAGGATCCTGGCCATGTGCATACATGCCAGACATGTTTTCAGATCCACCAGTTGAGGCTCAAACTGTGGTCACTAAGTGGCCTCCAGCTTGGCAGTCTTGTACGCTGCCAACTGCTCCATAGAGTTGGGCCCGGAGACACTTTAGTTGTTACAGCTGGTAAGGGGATGCCACTGGCATCTACCAGTGTAGGGACCTGATGCTGCTAAATACCCTACAGCACAGGACAGCCTCCACCACAGCCCCCAGGAATCCTAATGTGGAGCTTAGGCAGGGCTTATCAGGAGCTGTATTTTAGGCTCTGCCTGCCTTTTGCACAGGCTGCAGTGCTGTTAGTCAATATCTTTGCAGCCCTCAAACCTCTGAGAATGGTTTCTCCCTCTTGTTCCTCATAAGATGTGATGATACTCTTGGTCTAATTGTGTGGGCAGAGAGGAGAAGTTGCTGGGATTCTGTTTTCTCTTCCCACCCATTAGGTATAAATCCATGGCTTAGGGGTCAATGGGGGCTTCTTCCAAATGCAATCTATGTTTGTTCCAACTATCTAGGCAGGGGTTGGAGACCTAAGCCCCAGTCCATGACGTGGACTTGGGCCAGAACCGAGGTGTCATCTGACTACAAGCCTTCCTCTTGACTTGTAGGCTGCAGTGGTATTTGCAGTCCCCAGAGGTGAGCCTCAACCCTGAGCCTGTACTTCTGAAGTCTGGCTGCTCCCCTGTTCTCAGGGCATAGTCTGCTAAAAGGCTATAGATCTAACTGGGATAGATGCAGAGAGAGGCAGGGAGTTTGTTGTGAGTGCTCCAGGATACTTCCTCAGGATCAATCTCTCTTTCTCTAATCTAGGGCTCTGGATCCATGGACTGGCTTAAGCAGAAGTGGACCAGAGGTTGGGAACCTCCGTGGTGATGCTTCAAGTGAAGTTTCTGACAACTAGGCATAGAGGTGTCCTGTTACTCAGATCAAGTCATACCCTACTAGGCTGTCCATTTATTTTATTCCTAGACACCATAACCAATTATGGTGAAGATCACTACGAATTAAACATTCCAATGATCACTTCGTTCTATTGCCCATGATGGTTCTTGTCCTTAGTTGGTCAATGGCAGTGATGTCTTGCCTAGCTGCTGCTACTTTAGAAATTTGTTTCCACTTGAATCAGGGACCTCCACCCACCAGGAACTGTGATCACCACCACCCACCCCTGCACCCAGTGTCGCCATGTATTGATCCCTGAACCTGGGGGTGTTACCTTATATGGCAAAGTATCTGCAGAAGTGATTAAGTTAAGGATCTTGGAATGAGAGGATCATCATGGATTATCCCAGTAGGCCCTAAATGCATTCTCAGGTGTCCTTATAAGAGAAAGCAGAGAAGGCTTGACCACACCCAGAGGAGACTTGAAGATGCTGGCCTTAAAGATTGAGATGGTTTGGCCACAAGCCAAGGGATGCTAGCATCCATCAGAAGCTGGAACATGCAAAGAAAGGATTCTCCTCTAGAGCCTCTAGAGGAAGTGTGGTCTTTCAATACTTGATTTCCACCCAGCAATTCTGATTTCTGGCCTCCAGAACTGTGAGAGAATAAATGTGTGCTGTTTTAATCCACTCTGTTTGTGACAGTTTGATAGAACAGCCCCAAGAATCTAATGCAGGGAACCCTCCCTGGGTTGTTCTGGCCTGCAGAGCACAGCCATGATGGAGTTTGCAAGGCACTGGGGACCCTTAACCATTTGGTCTCTATGCCTGAGGGAAGTTCTGCTTTGTGCCCTCTCCTGAGTGTCGAGTGATACAGTGGACAGAGGAGAAAGGCTTCAATGTATTCCTCCATAACCCTTTGAGTTGCACCTTCTCAGGGAAGTTCTTGGCATTTTGACATGCTTGACTATCAGCCACTGAGTCCAGGCCTATTAACCACACTCCTTGAGCCATCACAGCAGGTCCACAATCTGGTGAGACAACCTCGAGCAGTAAATTTAGCCATCAGTATAGCATCCCATTCATGATACAATAGCCTGTCAAATGATTTCCCCGATTTTTGTAGCAAAACCTTATAACTTCTCTTGGCATTTGGACCAGCTCTCCGGGGTCAGCCTTCACTTAATATTATTATTATTATATTTTTTGAGAGACAGATTTTTGCTATAGGGCATGTGTGCTCACCAGAAAGACAGAGACAGAGAAACAGAAAATGAGAAATCACCTCCCATGGGGAATAGCCATGACACAATTTCTTCTCCTCTATTCTCTTCTTGTGATTTTGGGCACACATGCACACACACCCAGCGTGAGTTTCAAGCTGTTCAGTGTGGGACTCAAACTGTGGTCAACCACATCCAATGCCTTCACTACTACACCACCTGCCGGCCCCCCTTCACCTATCTTTAGAGCATGCTTGGACTTGTCATGGGCCCAGAGGTGACAGGGGTGATGTGGTCGGATCTTGAGAGTAGATATCCTTCTGAAAAGTAACTGCTTCAGATGAGGTAGGTTCTTCCAAAGGGGACAGACTAATGACTTAGTTCATTTTGTGTCACAATGAAAGAATGCCTTAGACTTCGTAATTTATAAAGAGATTTATTACTCACAGTTCTGGAGGCTGGAAGTCCACGATCAAGGTGCATCTGGCAAGGCCTCCTTGATGCATCATCCCAAGGCAGAAGACGGAAGGGGAAGAGAAGTTGAGAGAACAAGAGATGTAACTGGTGGCCTCAAGCCCTTTTATAATTGACATTAATCCATTCATGAGAGTGGAGCCCTCATGATCTGAACACCTCCCATTAGGCCCTACCTCCTGGTACTGTTGCAGTGGGGATGAATTTTGAAGAACACATTCAAATCATAGCAGCTAGCTTTTCCTCTGACAGAGGAGCCTTGGAGAAACACAGGTAGTCAAGAATTTCATCTTTGTCAAGTCTACTTATATATGCCTGCTCCAAGTCTGTGGCCTCAAATGCGTGGATTTTCACAGAAGAGGCTTGACAAATCCATGAGTTCGATTTGTGTTTTTATGGTCTGTACAATTAAATTATTAAATTCAGTTTCCATTTTCAGCATTTCCATCCCTGGGGCTAAAACAAATGAGATTATTTCAGGTCTACCACAAGTGTCTGGTTCTCTGATTGTAACTTGAGCTTGTCACACCTCCCTGTAAATTCTCAGGGCACACCCCACCTCTGCAGCCGCCATTACAAAATACAGTGTGGTCAAGTGTGGCCACCACTTGGTCCTGAAGATACTCACTTCAAAAGGAACCTAATCACAATCTAACACGGGGCCAGTTTCGTTCACTGTGTTGTCACAGTGTGACTCAGACTATTAGTGTCCTGATTATCCATGGCATTCAAGGCAAGGGCAACCCCCAACCATCCCAGAATCCTAATTTTGATGGTTGTTTCCTCAGATTGCTTCTGGGACTAATATCAGCCAACATCTAATTGGGGAAATGAAAACTCGTGTATTTCAACAGAGGGAATAGAGCCCAAGGAATGGATTGTATAGCCATTGGAGGGAGAATGGTGGCAGCCCCACAGGCAGGCATGTTGTCACAATCTGGACACTCAAAGGAGGGGTTTACAGATGGAGACTCAGACTTCTGAGGGGGACAATGCATGGTTGATGCTTGTAGCTCAGGGACTCAGTGTGGAGACTCATGGCAGGGTGCTGGCTGACGCGTGCTAGCCCTCTGAATGGCACTGGAGGCCAGAAGCAAGTGTAGGGTGAAGAGGAAAGGCCTTGTCCTTGGAGCTGAGGGAACTGCAAGCAAAACCTGAGGATGGACGTCTTTCTGGCTCCTCTACTTTGTAGCCTCCAGTCTTGGGAAACTGTAGGAGCAGCCATCAAGGCCAGCTCAGCATTCTAGCCCTGACGGCCTTGGGCCAAGATGCAGGCTGGGAAGGGGCAGGTCTCTGGGGTCTCTCAGGGCCAGTTATTTCCCCTTTATGACAGCCCTTCCACTTGAACTTAGCTCCTGTCTGGCCCCTGGCTGGTCTGCTTTCTGAGGGCACAGGGCGTGGCACATCTGCTGGCTGTCCTCAAGCTCCACTGCCCTTAATGCTTTTGCTCTTGAGCCTGGTATTGCTGGGGCCTTCTTGTCATTTGGAGTCAGATCTCATGACATGTCCTCTGGGCCAGGTCCCTGACCTCTGATCCAGTGTAGCTCCTAGCTGTTCTCTGGCATAGCACCTCATATTTTCCTTTTTATTTAAAAAAATAATTTTTCTCTCGAGAAAAAGAGAGGGAGAGAGAGAGAGAGAGAAAGAGAGAGAGATTGAGTCTTGCCACACTGTGAGCCTCCCCGTGGCCTCCCAGTTTCCAGGATCAGAGCTGTACCTGATGGTCTGGCATGTTGAGTTCAACCAGGATCTGAACCCCAGGCCTTCCCATGTGGCACTAGTATAGTGCAATAGTGCCCTACCACTTGTGTTGCCATGGCTGGGCCTGGTCCCATGCTTTCCTCCTCTCCCTCCATTCCCTCTCTCTATTGCTGAGCAGGAGTCTATGTGCAGAAACACACAAACTGCTCCAATCAAGAAGAAGGACACTTCCACACTAGGGGGTTCCTGTCATGCCTCAAAGGTCACCTTGACCCTGGTTTCCACCACTACAGATGGCTTTTATCTGTTCTGGGCCTCACCCTGAGGGGACCACACAGGAGGTGCCCTCTGGGTTCACCTCTTGACCGTCATCACACCTGTGAGAGTCAACATCATCCTGTCTGCAGAGTACTGCCCTATCTGACGTGTTTCCTTCCTTTTTAAAATATTATGTATTTCTTCCATGAGAGAAGTGAGAGATAGACCACCAACAATGTGGTCTTGATGGTATGATCCTCCCTGGCCTTCAGCCAGCCCAGATCATGGGCATGTGTATGCCTGGCATACTCAGAAAGATCTCTGGACTTGAACTGAGAACCTTCTTTTATGGGATTGCCTCACAGAGCATCATCGGAGAAACTGACCTCCATGTGTCTGAGCTCCTGGAACGCAGATGTGAACACTGACTTTCAAGAGTGTTGTGAGGACGAGGTCAGATGTGTGTTGGAAACGTTCATCTCCTGTATCTGTAAACAGGATGGCACCAGCACATTCTACAGAGCTCTGTGTGTCAAACTAGAGACCACTTGGCTGTCTTCTGCTTCCTAGCCCTGGAGGACCAAGTGCCCACATTGCTGGCCGGGGTGCAGAGGGCTGGCTCTGTCTTCCTACTCTACTGGCTTTTTTTTCC
>NW_006198262.1:626117-636056 GCF_000334495.1 Tupaia belangeri chinensis
GGGGGGCGGCCTCTGTCTCCCTCCTCTCCTGGCTTGTTCCCCAGCCATTAGCCCTGACCAAGCCTTGGAGACCAAGACAGGGGCTTCTTGGCAGGGATCCAGTGGTGTAATTCTGAGTCACTTGCCACTTCATTCATTCATTCACTCATTCATCAGGTCAGGACCATCATGGTCCTGCTGGCCTTCCCATGTGTACAAGTGGAGGCAGGTGCTGTGTGATGTCCCGTCTTCCCCTCTGATGAAGTATGAGGGCCCCACAGTGAGCAAAGGCCCAGAGGGCTCTTGTGAGGGTCCATCTTTCTGATAAGCCAATGACTTACCTGGACTGCAGAGGGCTGAGCCCAAGTGGAGACACCCAGCTGAAATGTGCACTCTATAATGACTGTGGAACTGGGAAGCTGGCCAGCAGTGTCCACCTGAAATTTACTGCAAGCCAGGACTGTTGCCCATGCTTATAGCCACCTGTCATTGGGCACCAGCAAGCCCAAAGACATGGCAGGCAGGCAACCAGGTCACTGAAGCTAGCGAGGCTCTCACCACAGACAGATGTTGGTGGGATATTGCCCCTCTGGATCTGCTGTCTGCCTTCTCTCCCCACTCCATGTCCCCCCAAGGCGACCCTCAGCGGCTTCACTCTGCAGCTTTGCTCCCAGCTTCCTGTTGAGTTTGACCGTGAGAGGCACTACTAGATCAGACAGTGGGAGGAGAGGGTCAGGGTTTGTCCCCTTCCTCCCTTCTTACCCAGAAGCCGGTAGACAGGGCTGTACTCCTCTACAGAGCCTATCCCACATAGAGGGCAGCCTCCTGGGTCTAGGTCCCCTTCCTGTCCTCTAGGTCCAGGGTTCATCATGGCCACTGGAGCTGGTGCTTCTTTTTTTCCGTGCCCTTATGGCTTCTCAGCCCTGCCCTGATATCTGTCCACAGCCCCTGTGGTCTCTCTGCATATCTGGGCCATCTCTCTTCCTACCAGGACACTGACTCATCCAGATGGATTTGTAGACTGCACCTGGGGTCTGCTGACCCTTCAGGTCCTTTCTCCCTGATGGCAGCTCACAGGTGATGTCCAGGGAAGGCTGTACCCAGTGCTCAGAGAGGACACCCAACAGGTGAGGCTGGGCAGTGCCTCCTGCCTGGAGTTGGAGCCCCCTTCCCTGAGGAGCCTCCTGTGCTGTCACAAGGACTTTCTGTTCCTGCAAAGTGGGAGATGTGGGCTCCCAGCTCAGATGCATTGTCTGCTGTCGGGGCAAACTCCCCCTCCTAGAAACGCTTACCTGACTCTGAGGAGGGGAAGCTTGGGCAGGGGAAGTTTATCTCACAGAGGAGCTCTCTGGGGGACAGCCCCCTCACACCATAATCCTGGGGATTTTCTTAGCATGTCATTTTTAATAGATGTGATTACAGTTTAGAGTCTGATATTCTGGTAATTATCTTCCTGGGCTTAATCCCCATGCCTAGTAATGCCATTAGGGACTCGACGTGGAAGTCTTAAAACAGTGATTATTTATAGTGAGTGCCGTTCAACTAGCAGCAATCCTGACCACATTTCCCTGGCTCTGGGAGTGAGTGGAGCTCACGGATGCTTGGCGGGTCTCTTCTGCAGTGGCTTGGCTAATTAGTGCATGTGCTTTAATGTGTGGCCACGACAGAATATGGGGTCAGATCTTGACTCTAAGAGTGGTGGCCCCATGTTTAAATTGCCTGGAGACAGAGTTACGGGACAAGGCCTAGCTTCAGGGGCTGTTTGTGTGCCAGTCTGGCTCCTGTCACTGAGAGGCCACCAGACAGCAGAGCAGTTGGGAGTGTGTGTCTCCCCAGGGCCCATTAGAGTTCCAGTGTGTAACTTTAGCTGAGCTACCTTTTTTGTTCGAGTCTATAAAATGGGAATAAGATACCTGTCTGAAGCTTCAGTGCATATTATGAAGTGAAAGAAGCCAGTCTACATGCTATGAAGGGCTCCGTGCTATGATTCTAGCGCTATGACATTCTGGAAAAGGCACAACCATGGAAATAGTGCGAAGAGCAATGGTTTCCAGGGGCAAGTGAGAAGGGAGGGATGAACAGAGTCACAGAGGAATGCCAGGCAGTGAAGCCACTGTAAGACACCGTCATGGGGGTACACATCATGCACATTTGTCCAAAGCCATAGAGGGCGCAACACCAGGAGTGAGCCCTAATGCAGGCCACAGGCATTAGCCATAATGCTGTGTCACCATAGGCTCGTCCACGGTACCCAGTGTACCACATTGCTGGGGAATGTTGATTATGTGAGAGGGGGAAGGCATATGGGATATCTCTGTACCCTCCATTCTGTTTTGCCTAGAACTTAAAATATTTCTTTTTTATTTTTTGGAGAGGTTTTCCCTATAGGGAGTGTGTGCTTACCAGAAAGTCAGAGAGAGACAGAGAGACAGAAAGTGAGAAATCACCCCCTCTGTGTGGGGGGAGAATGGCCACACCACAAATCCCTTCTCCTCTATTCTCCTCTTGGGACCTTGAGCACGCATGCACATGCGCCCGGTGGGAGTTTAAGCCACAGGGTCTGGAACTTGAACCACTGTCAACTACACGGGAATACAACAACATAGCTATTAGGCCAACTGCTGATCCCCCAAGAACTTAAAATATTCCTAAGTAATAAAATCTACTGGGAAAAAAACAGGAAGCAAATCTAGCTCATGAGGGAATGAAGGGTGAAAGTCAGAGAAGAGGTGTGCAAACCACGTGCCTGGCTCACCAACACAGCAGGTGTTCAAGAGCAGCTGCCATTGTGGTCAGTTTGGCCCAGACTTCTGTTCTTGGCCTGCCCTGAGCTAAAGGAGATGTCCTTGTTGCCTGGGAGGCAGCTGGAAGGGAGGCAGATGGGGTGGGGGGAGATTCAGTTGCCAATCAGGAAGCCAATGGATGGGTCAATGGCTCTGCCTAGACTCCTGTAGGCGAGCATCGAGGGGGCTGATCAGGGGGAAGGTGGGAAAGAGGGACCACGGATTGCTGGTGACCACCCCCTCTAGTCACCTGAGTGCACCAGGGTGAAAGGCTGCAGAAAGGAGTCCCCTGGGGCCAGGGGCGCTTGGCGGCTCTCGGAAGCGAAAGTCAGTTTGGAATCTTTGTTAAGGGCCAGGCATGCATCTTTTAAATTATAAATCGATAAATAGTTAATTCAATAATAGAACTCTTTTGAATATTTCATGTTCCTGTGTGCAGCTGCGCTCTGCCTGGGGGTGGATGGAGAAGCAGCAGAAGAATTAGAGTCAAACTTTCCCAACTCCTGGTGGTGCAGTAGGGCTGATCACTGCAGAGCCCTCGAGGGCCTGCTCTTCACCCACCTGGGCCTGTGCAGTGATGAGGTTCAGGGCTGTGTGGACACAGGAGGGCTCTGACACTTGGGTGGCTCATGGCCTCTTCAGAGGAAAGACTGAGGTCTGGAGAAAAGGAAGGGTTATGGGCTGAACTGTGTTCCCCACCCCCCTCTTCCATAAAACGAAGCCGCCTGCCTTAAATGTGGCTGGACTTGGAGACAGACTATTAAGAGGTAAGTAAGGCCAAATGGATTCATCAGGGTGGGCCCTAATCTACCAAGACAGGTTTCCTTCTAAGAAGAGGAGATTAGGACACAGACAGGCACAGAGGGATGGCCATGGGAGGACACAGGACGAAGGAGACTCTCTACAAGCTAAGGAGACAGGCCTCAGGAGGAACCAGCCCTGCGATACCTTGATTGCAGGCTTCCAGTCTCCAGGACTGAGAAAATGAATTGCGTGGTTGAAACCATCATCTGTGAGTGTTTGCTCTGGTAGCCCAGAGACACTAGTGAGGGAGCAGCTGCATGTCCCTTCTCTCCAATGAGAGCGTCTCTGCCTGCTCCCTGCTCCCTTCCCTATTCCCTGCTGTGCCCCCTCCACAGGGTCAGCCACTGACTTGCCTGCCCTGAGAGTCTCCTCAATGCATTCTGAGAAGCTGCAGGGGGACCCCCTTGGAGATCAGGTGGGATCCAGGCCCAAGTCAAGCAAAGGGGACCTCACTGCCACAACAGTCTGCTAAACTCAGAGAGGTGCCTGTCTGGCCTGTGTCCTCATTCTTGTCCCTTACCCCTGGGCTGTATGCCGCAGCAAGGGGACTATATTGCAGGGGTGCAATGACTTTGCAGTTCAGAAAATGAATGCTGACCTTGGGCATATCTGGTTGAATGGCACCCCTTCCCCCAATAGCTGTGTGGCTTTGGGACTCCTCTGACCTCAGGCTCCTACTCTGTAATGCGCCTCCACCATGTGGTTCTGTGCTTGGTGCAGTGAATGTGAACCACGTGGCCCTGTGGCTGAGCTCGTTTAACTGTCTTGGTCCATGGGGATTTCCTGCCTGGATCATGCCTAGGAACGAGCTTCAGTCAGGAGGCGTGGAGCAAGGCTGGCACTACCAGGACTCCTGTGTGCCTGCCTGGTGCCTGGCTCACAGCTCCAGTGTGTGATTCAGGCCTGAGAATGTCCCCTGCAAGTCCTAGTACTGGGCCTGGGCTTTGCCCAGAGAGGATCCTGTCACCATCAGGGGAGCCAGGCCTGCCATGTGCGCTGGCCCCTGGAAGCTGGGCCTAGGCAGTGTAGATGAACTGAGCTTGGTCAGAGGGCCTGGGGCAGATGGGGTTCCACTCACCTCCTGGGTCTCAGGTTCAAAACCTGTCTCCATAGAGGCCTTTCCTGACTGTACCTTTTGAGTTCCTTAGAGGTGGGTTTCTGGATGTTTCCAGGTGGTATACAGATCTCTCGCCACACACTACTGTGTGTCTGCTTATGCACTCGTTTACTGAGTCCAAGTTAGGGGGTCCCACGAGGGTAGGCCCAACCCACGAGCCTGGTACACCATAGGTATGAGGGTCCTGTGTTGAACTATGAGACCTGTGAGGTGGTGGAGCCATGCCTGGGGCTCTCCACCAGGGAAAGGCACTAGAAGTCAGCTTTTTGTCTAGTCAACATCTGTGGCAACTCATCTCCTCATTTTTTGCCTGCATGATGTAGGGTGGGCTGACCAACCCTCACCTCTCACAAAGGCCTGCACGTGGCCCAGTCCTGGCCCATCAACCCTAGACCTCAGTGATTGGCAGACAGTGGGTATGTGACTTGAACTTGGCCAAGCACAGTTCACCAGGGACTTTCCCTCCTTCCCTATCTCCCTTGTGAGCATTAACTCATGCTCTTATCATTTTATGTCACTGAGTTTTGGGGTGGTTTGTGCTACAGCCATAGATCCCTGAAATACGCGTGCCCAGTGGAGCTGCTCAAGTTTGCCCCCATGGAGAGAGCCTGCCTGAGACTGAACTGGCAGAGCGGAGGGATGACTAGATGGAGACTCTGTACCAGTCATTGCTGCAGCCCCTGGATCCTGCTGAGCCTGAATCCAGGTGCATCCCTAGATTTCCCATTTAGTTGATCAATGAGTTGTCTGAGCTGCATTTTGCAATGGCAATTGGAAGAGTCCAGTATGGTACAAGGATGGGGTTGGTGATCAATAAACATCTGCTGGGCTAATAACTTTAGAGAGACTTTGGAGGACGGGAGGCTGGTTCTGTGGACACTGAGATACGTATGGGCTTCCCCAAGGCTGGAGAGAAATGGGAGTGCTGTTGCTTTGTTCCAGCCTCTCTGGTTGGGATCTCGGTTGGCAACATAAGACAATAGCCAAAAAGTCACCCACAATGCCCCCTGGGCCATTGTCAGCTTGATTCCAAGAACCAGTCACACTCAGGGGATAGTTGTGACCTAAATCTTGTCTCTCATACATATCTCAAACTCTGTCCCAATGCAAGGTCCCAGGCATTATGTCCCCCTAGGTGGCCTCCAGTGCCTGCCCACCTGAGCTGGGCTCTGGCTGCTTGGCGGGGGGTGGGGCGGAAGAGAGATGGAGAGTGGAAGGGAAGGAAGGAGAGAGGGTGGTAGGGAGAAAGAGAGACCAGGTGATGCTCCAGGGCCTGTGGAGAGCAGAGCACAGCTCAGCTTGGTGAACTGGCCCGGCCCGGCCTGGTCTCAGGTGGTATTTGAGGCCCAGAGGAGCTGTAAGATGCAGCCCCTTGTTCGGGGGTTCCGTGAGTCACAGCTCAGCATGAGCTGTCACCATCCAAGGAACAAGGCACTGCCTTCCCCTGGGAATATGGGACAGAAAGAGCACCAGCCTAAGTTGGGGAGAGACTGCTCCCATGGCCACCTGAGCCTCATTTTAGGCCCTGTCAGCCCTTCCAGAGCCTTCAAAGCCCTCCTGAGAGAGGAGTCTTCCCTGAGTCCCAGGAGACCCTGGTAGCAGTGTTGGTGAAGTATTCAGCTGGTGCCCATCACCATCTCCTTCGGCCCGTTGAGGACCTGGGAGGACTGTGCGGGCCTGGCCACAGCTGCGCTAGGCAGTGGCAGTGTTTGGCAGCCACCTCAGCTGTGTCTATATGAGCCTTATGACTTGGGTCTCCAGTTGTCCTGTTCAGGGGTCTGAGGTAGAGCTGCTGTGGGTGAGGGGCTCCATGGCCGGTCTGAGCCTCCACAGGCTGGGCCTCAGAGCTGCTCCTGCTAACCATCCTAATTTTGCTCAGCCCACCTTCTCCCTGAGGCCAGTGTAGACCCAAGCCCAGAGGGAGATGTGTGTTCTGTGCATAGGCTCCTGACCCTTTCTCTGTGCAGAGAACAGGCGGGGCCGTGGGTGAACCTCTCTGATCTGACGGTGCTTTGAGAGGCATCAGACTGGGCTCAGGAACTAGGACACCCAAAAGGTTCAAGATCCACTGCGTTTATCCTTTGTCCTCAAGGCTGGGGAAGATTGCCCAGAGACTGCCTAAGTGGGCCCCAGTGGGACCTGGAGTGGGTGGCAGCCCCTTCTCAGGCACGCTGGTGGTCTCAGAGCAGATCTTGCTGCGAGTCCCCACACTGCACGGCTGTGTCGCTGTCCCCACGCGCAGCCCTGTCTCTGTCGGCCCGTTAGCTCTGCTGACAGAGCTGTAACAGTGACAGTAGATTAATATCTCTTTAATCAGCCAAAATGAACATGGCACGTTGGTGACAGTCCAATTTTCTGCTAACAGATTGTGGCCTAGCTAAACCCAGCGCGCAGCTGATTTTTATTTCTGCCAGAGATAATTCAGCGCGGGAGGACTAGCCTCCGTCAGCCCATCCGCTGCCGCGCTGTTCAATAAATCTCGCCGCCGAGGCGTTTCTGGCCCACCTGTCAGGCGCCTGCCTCGGGCACTGAAGGAGTCTCTGCCACCCAGCGGCACTCAGAAGCTGTCGTGGAGCTGGGAGGCACCGGCGGCCACCGCACGATCGATATGGGTCTGGATGTTTGTGTGCCTGGGTGCAGGGGCTGCTGAGTACCCGAGACTGGGAGGGCAGGGGTTGGTGAACACGGGAGTGTGTTTGTACACGTGTGTGAGCATGCAGGTTGTGTGTGGGTATTTGTAAGGTGCACGTGTGTGTTGTGTGTGAGTGTACGTGAATGTGTATGTATGGGTTTCAAACCGGGGCACTGGCTTTGTACAACCCTCAGGCCTCCTCTCCCCAGTGGTGGGAAGTTCCTTTTCTTTCCCAGTTTCTTTTGTCCTTGTCTTACCTGCTCCTCATGGGGTATATGGGGACCCATGACCCAGTGGCCTGGAAAGTGGGGATGCTGCCACAGGCTGGGTGGTCCCTTTGGCACCCAGAGCAGGCCTCCTGCCACCATGACGAACTCCGGGTGCTTCTGGACAGGTCTCCCCAGGGGAGTCAGCTCTTATCCAGTGGTGACGTGACCCCACATGCTGCTCCCCTCGGGGCGGGCAGGGGTGCCTGCAGCCTGCTTGCAGCCCTTTCTCAGAGAGCCCATCCCAGAGTCACACCCCGGACCAGCTTGGCCTGAGGATTGGCATTCCAGGGAGCCAGTGGCTACAAATCATGTCTCCAGCTGGGCCTCAGCGCTCTGTCTCCCCATTAGGTCCTTCCTTTCCAGCACTAGCCATCTGGAAGGGAGGGGCCTCCTCGGGGTGGGCCCAGGCCGGAGACCTGCAGGCCTAGCAAGAGGCCCTGGCACTGCTAACTTCCCTTTCAGGTCCTTGTCACCATCACAAATTCCCTCTTGAGAAAAAAGATTACACAAGGGAAACAGTAATTAAAGGCCGCGCTTTTAGAAGCTTCAGTTTCTGAGCGTGCTGAGTCAGGGAGATGCTGTCGGCATCTGTCAGGCTCGGTGTCACTACATCAGTGTCCTGGGGGTGACTCCACCACCTCTCTGCCTGCTTTGTGCTCCTTTTCCTTTAGGGGGCTAAGAACTCTTTTTTGGGGGGTGGGGGACAACTCTTGAGCCAGAGTCACCTTATCACCTGTTACTGAAGCTCCACTTGGCCAAGCCAGCCTGTGAAGGGCTGAGTGGGCCCCAGACACCGCCCCTGGGCTGCCACGGCCATTCACTGGCTGAGCGTTTCCTATGCACCTCTTTGTGCTGGGTCTTCCTGGGGCTCACGGCCTGGCAGGAGATGACACAGGAAGAGTGGCCTCCCCAGCACCTCAATCCTTGGTGGGGTCGTGCAGGCCCCTTCAGGATCATGCACCAGACTGTGGGGCTGATATCCAGTGTGTCCATGTGGGCCACTAACCTTCTGACAGCAGTGTCACACCCCACTCACCTCTCCATGGGGCTGAACTCTTACCGCAGAGGGGTCAGGGCCTTGCTGAGGGTCCTTCAGGGTGCACGTGTGAGCCTGTGCTGAGCTGCACCCTGAGGGCCAGGAGGGATCAGGGGTCTCTGGGACAGCCTTGCTGGCCTCCATGGACATCCGCAAAAATCCTGAGAGGTGGGAAGGTGTCCTTGGTCATCCCCACCTGGCCGAGGGCATGGCTTGTCACTCCATAAACTTAGATTCCTGTCACTGGATCAGCAGCTCTCAGGTGCCCATTTTCAGAGCCTGATCCACTCCACTCTCAGCCACCAGTGAGAACAGAGCTGACTGTCTGTGAGTCAGTCTGATGGTACCCAGGATCCCACTGGGGGTTCCTGAGGGCTGGAGAGCAGCCGGGGCCTGCTGAGGCTGGAGCAAGGTCACAGGGAACCAGGCCCCAGGCCATCTCCACCCTGTCAAAGGTGCATTGTCCCCTTCCTCATGTACCGCCACGTGCCCAGACCACCCTCTTGAGGTCTCTGCAGAGGGGCCTCAGTCGCAGCCACTGCCTGCCTCAGGCTCCCAGAGGCCGGTGTGTGTGGAGAAGTCCAGGCCAGTGTGGAGGAGAGTCACTCAGTTTGCTGAGCAGAGGCATAGTACCCTGTCTGGAAAATGGCTGAGCTGAGGATGAACTCTGGCCCCAGGCCCCTTACGCTAAGCCATCTGCCTCCAGGGTCAGCTCTCAGAGAGACCAGCCTCCCCACTTCCTGGGGCCTTTGCCCTGCCCAGACCTCGCCCTCAGGAGAACAGAAGCTGGGACTGCAGAGTCCCAGGAAGACAGAGGGGATGCTCAGAGTTGGTAACTCCGGGAGAGATTTGACATCTACAGGGGTGAGGCCAGGGAGGACTGCCATCCCCGCTGCTGCAGCCTCCTGGCCTGAAGAGCGAGGCAGGGTACGCAGGCGAGTGTCAGCTCAGACTTGAGTGAGGGAACCCCCGGCTGGGAGTGGGTGATACTTCCCTGATGTCAGGCTTCCCTCCTAACTGTCACTTCTACTGGTTCTCACTGGACAGAGCTTTCTGGAAGCCAGAGGGCTCAGGTGCCACTCGCTGTTGTCCACACCAGGGCTGTGGCCAGGCTGGCTTCCAGGACAGCCCTCTTGCTTTTGCCAAGGCACTGTGGCTTTAGCCTCTTTGTACCTGTGGCCACTCTCTACCTGTCCCCAGCAGGGTCTCCCCTGGATAAACCAATTGAGAAGGGGCACAGGCAGCCAGGCCCCCAACCCTGCATTTGCTTCCCCAAGGAGCATCCTCCATGGAGAAGCCCATTGCTCACGTCTGCTCCA
>NW_006198262.1:636069-645747 GCF_000334495.1 Tupaia belangeri chinensis
CGGGGTACACGTCCTAGGCCAGATAAGCCACCAGTCCTGCTTCTCCTTCAGTGACATCCATCTTTGCGGCTCACCTGAGAAATTTCCCCAACTAGCCCCAGGAGTGGCTAAAAAAACAGAGGCTGTGGGAGATCCTGCCTCCCTCTCCAGGTGTGGATTTTTGTCTATGAATGATGAAGCTGAACCTGATGGTGACTGGCGAGAGCCAGGCCCGGACAGCGAGGTTGGACCGTAGATGGGGGTCCCAGACTGACCAGCGATATGGCCTGGGTCTGTGCACACATACCTGCCCTGCCCCATCTGTGCAGAGAGCAGCTGGCTTGCAGGAGCCTCCAGAGAGCTCTAGAGGGAGGCAGCAAGCTGCTTTTGCAGAAAGGAGATGCAGGCCTCAGACTGTCCTTCCTGCTGCAAAGGACCCTGTGACTGACTCAGCTCCTGAGTGGGAGTGGGTGTGGGGAGCCTGCCCTGGGGCCAGTCCTCGCCACGCTGCCTGCAGGGCCCTATGGTTGCAGAACGCACCTTTGTTCCCGTGCTTCCTGACTTTGTTGCCCAGACCCTGAATCACCAGCATGAGGCCTCTTGGATGTCCCATAAACCCCTTCCTCGTGCACTTTCCAGTCTGTCTGGGATGTTCGAAAAGAATCTAGAGCCGATTGAAGGAGTGGGAGGAAGACAGAGTCCTTCAAGTTCCCGGCTGGAAAGTGTGGGAACTGCCCAACAACTCTCTGGAAAGTGATCATCTCCAGATAGCTCATGTACAAAACTGAAATGGCCCCAAGCCCTCCAGCCTGAACGAGGTCTAAGGGCAGCTGTAGCTGCTCCAGTCCCTGTGACTTTGGATGCCTTTCTGCGCAGGACTGTCCTGTCCATCCTGCTGCCAGTCCAGGGCAGTGGGCAAAGGCTGCAGAAGGCTGGGGCCAGTCTACCCAACGTCCACATGTCTACATAGGCACATGTACACACTTGCACACACACACGAACACATGCACACACAGGCACACATACATCAAAACGATGTATATGCACACCTACATGCATGCACACACATATACACATGCACATACACACAGCCAGTTGCTACACACATATCCACATGTGTATACATATATATACACATAAACAAATGCACATGCATACCCATATGTATACACCAAGTGCCTGAACATAGATATTCACACACCCACTCGCATGCGGGAGCATTTGCCTTTGCACCTGCACACAGGCACACGTACACACATATACTTCTGAGGACTTCACCCAGGACCTAGGGCCTGAAGGCCCTCTGTCCTTAAGACAGGTCACACGCTGTGGGCCTCTGGCTGGACAGCATGTAGGGCCTGGTGCAGGAGAGCACTCCGGGCTGTGTCAGCCACAGTGTGTACATGGTGTGAGACATTGCGGCTCTGTGCACACACGTGTGAACGTAGCTTACAATGAGGACCACACCAGCATGCCTGTGTAACTGTTCCCCATGCACACACATGGCTGCACCCTCATGCATCCATGTCTGTATGCACTTGCACACGTCCTCATCCCTGCTTGTACTCAGGCACTCAACCTTGGGGCCCTCGCGAGGGGGCACTTCCGACCTGGTGGCCAGTTCGCTGGGCTCTGGGCCTGCGTCCACTCAGCCTCCCGTCAGAGCTGTTCTGGGTCACTGCAGAGATTTTGTGGCATCTCCTCCTCTGGGCTCCATCCAGCTGCCCCAGAATCTGGGCTCTGAGGCCTTGTCTCCAGGCAGGCCCTGACCCCAGAGAGCGGGCCCCACTCCGCCTGCCCCAACCTCGCATTTCTGCGGCCCCATCACAGCCGGCTGACAGGCTGGCATTTCCCTTCCTGTTTGGTCTTTTTTTCCCCTGTCATGTCGACAAGCACAATCGTGTTCCCTGACAGACGGAAATATCAATCCTCAAGTACAGGGACAAAGCAGGTTTTAAACTTTAACGAGAGGCTTTAATGGAAATAAAATGTAAAATTCTCCTTCAAATGGGGGTTTCTGTTTTATCAGAGAAAAAGTGTCCTAAATAATAAATCAACGATGTGTGTTGCAGTTCTTTTACATGCGTGAATATTTAAAACATGCAAAAATGTGGGCGACGCATTTGCTGGGAACAAAAGGCAACACTTATTTAACCCCGAAAATAAATAAATAAAGGGAAGGTGTGCGGGCTGGAGATGGGGAAACAGCAGTGATGCATATTTAACGCACGAAGGCGGGCGGCCTGAGCCGGGCTGCGTGTGAGTGGAGTCACGGACAATCAGGCCCGCTGGGTGCCGGGTGCTGTGGACGGCGTAGTGGTAGGTCTGACCTGTGGGGCTCTCTACTTACTTACTGTTTGCAGAGTTTATAGCCCCCAACACGTGCCTGCCCTGCCCCTTGCCGTTTCACAAGTCTTCATTTTGTGAACACCCGGACACTTCTTCACTTAGTGCCTACCCTATACCTTCAGCACCAGGCCTGTCTACATGGGGTATGCACTTCCTGGGGCTGATGGAACAAAGTACTCCAGACGGGGCTGCTTGCAGCAGTAGAAATGCTTTCTGTCTCAGTTCCGAGTCCTGAAGTCTGAAATCAGGTGTGGACAGGGCCACGCTCTATCCGAAGGCTCCTTTCTGCTTCTTCCAGCTTCTGTTGACCCCTGGCTGTCCCCCGTTTGTGGCTGCATCACTCCTGCCTCTGCCTCTTGGCCACACGGCGGTCTCCTCGCTTCACACTTCCCTGTGTGTCCCTAAATCCTCTTCTTAGGACGCCAGTTCTACTAGATTAGGAACCACCCCAATGACCTTGCCTTACCTTGGTCACACTGTAAAGACCCAATTTCCAGGGACCAGCAGTTAGCCTAATGGCTATGTCTCTGGACTCCCATGTAGCCGACCACAGTTTGAGTCCCGGACCCAGTGACTTGAACTCACGCCGAGCATGTGTGCGTGCGTGCCCAAGATCCCAAGAGGAGAATGGAGAAGGGATTGAGGCGTGGCCATCCCCCTGGGGATTGATTTCTTGCTTTCTGTCTCTATGTCTTCCTGGTGAGCGCGTGTGCCCTATAGCTAAAACCTCTCCCAAAATAAAAAGACCCTATTTCTAAATATGGTCATATTATCTTGTTGTGGGGAATGTAATCCAACCCACAGCACAATCCCAGGAATCCTCCTGGAACCTTCTTAAGGGCAAAGGAACTGAGACTGAGTGGGAAGAAAGGACCCTCCCAAGGACCCTCAGCCATGGGGGACCCTCTGCTGTGGTCGTGCCTGACTCTTGCCCTTAGCCAAGCCCATAGGCAGGAGTGCACCCTGAGCCCAGCATGCCTGCTCCCTTTACCTCCCAGCCTCACATCAAGGGTCTCTTAAATGAACTCATATTTTCTGTCACTGTTGACACTTGGTAACCTGGATCTCAGAATCCAGGGGGGAGAAGTCGTAAGATTTTATGAGATTTGAGGAAGCGGTTTTCAAAACTTCAGCATGCATCGCAGTGCTTTTGTTATCTTCATGCAGTGTGCAAAGGCTAGACACCTTTATTAGGGTCTCCCTGGTCCTGGCATTTGGTGATAACTTTCCTATAAAAGACACTTTACAGAGTAAGCAAATGTTTATCCTCCTAAGACCTTGTTCTTTGTGATACCTGAGGACAGAGGAGGGACAGTGACTGGAGCCAGAACACAGAGTCCTGGACCTTGCTTTGTGCCTTCCCAGTTGGTGACCTTGGGGAATCCCAAGTTCCCTGACCTGCCCTTTTATTATCTGAAAATGGGCATCAGGTGGGTCCCCCCCGCCTACCTCTTGCCTCAACAGGTTGTTATGAGTGAGCACACTGGTGGACAAGACTTTGTTAAACAAGTCATTTACTGGAAGTAACGTGGGCTGTATCAGAGATGCTATAGGGAACTTTCTAGAAGGTTTAAGACAGATGTGGTATTTCCTAGGTCCTAGTCTGGAGCCCTTTGTGTTGCTAGTGGTGCTAACCCTATATATATATATATATATATTTATCTCAATGGATTCTCAGCATTCACGCAGGGCAGTAGAGGTGGTCCTCACTGTGTGGGTTAGGAGTTGACTTTGAGAGGCCTCATAGAAGGCCGGGACCTGGGTTGGGGCTGGGACAGGCCTTTGGCCCAGGATGGCCCTTGCTGTTTACCAGGGGTCCCCTGAGGCCTGTTTACCTGCGCAATCTACTCTGCTTCATTACTCTGCAATTCTGGAAACCCAGGATGGCTTTTAATGATCCTGCCTTCTTCTGCTCACCCACCTCGGAAGTTTCACGGAGTGACCACTCAATTATTCATGGCCTCGCCTGCCCTGGGCTGAGAGGCGGCAGAACGATTCCTAGTCTGGAGAGGGTTTATTAATTTTTAAACTCGGCTACTTCAGCGGCTGCCCCGAGTTCTGCCCCTTTTAAACTGTCAGGTAGGTGAGGCCAGAGCGACTGTGCGTTCTTGGGCCTTTGTTTGCAATCGTACTCAGGAGCAGACTTGGACGGAGCAGCATTCGGGCTCCCGGTGGAGGAAGGGTCTGGGGCTGGGAGCACACCATCCAGCCTTGGCAAGGGCTATTCTCCCCGGGTTCTCGCTTCCGGTTCTGTTCCCTCCGGAGCTCAGGCGAGAACAACCAGAGTAGGAAGCAGCTAGTTCACAGGTGGGGAACCGCGGAGGCTCGCGTAGTGTTCTCCTTGGTGTCTTTCTTTAGAAAGTCACTTGGAGCTCTAGGAGGGGGTCTTTGCAGAGGCCCATCCTGTCTCCAGAAGCCCATCCTTGGGACTCCCTTCCCCAGTCAGGGAGGCCCCTGGTGCTGTTTCTGCAGAGCCCGAGAGGTCCCGCATGCAGACAGATGCGGAGGCTCCCAGGATGGCGGCCGCAGTCGGCCCAGCCTGTTCTCATTACGGCCGGAGAAAGCCCTGTGAAATCATAACACTAACAACATCATTTATTTCAGCAGCATCGGGGCAAAACGGCTTTACAATGGTGTTTTACGTGCTACATGTGCGCCATAAATATTTCCATAAAAACACGCATTAAAATATAAAAGTGGGCCCCAAAATATCAAACATTGGGAGGGAGAAAGCCCACAGCAAAGCCCGCATTAGGGCAAGCTCAGCGCAAGCAGCTGTAGCGGAGCTTCCCTGTAGGTGGGAGTTGGCAGCGGCACCCTCTCCCCTCCCTCCTAGGAGGTCACAGAGACCATTGGGGGGCTCAGGACCCCTGCCTGCCTGGCCCTGTGGGGAGGTCATGTCCCCCAACCTCATATGCACCCCTTACAGGGCTGTGCTCAGTGTCCAGGACATGAGCCCGCACTCCCTGGGCCAATACCCGGGAGGCCTTGCCTGACCTCTGCTCACAGCTGCACCTGCTTAAAGCCAAACACCCACTCTCCCACCCATGTTTTCAGCTAAGCCCTACCACTGTGGTGGACCCATGGAGCAGGCCTCAGGGGTCCCTCAGCTCACGAATGTCCGCCTCAGAGCCTCAGGCCTTCACCTAAGAAGGGATGGTTTCTGGACGGCGATGTCTTTGTCCCCTCTTGCTGCCTCAGCGGGAGGCACTGCTCTGTGTGGCTGACGCATGCTAATGCATCTAACAGAAGCCCTGTGGAGGCAGGCACAGGGAAGTCAAGCAGCTCACCAAGGTCACACAGCCAGGACTTGGACTGAGCTGGCTGGCTGTGAAGTCCTGAGGGCCCTGAGCACCTCGTCACTGCCAGGTTACAGTGCCTCCCAGGCTCACGTGGCCAGCTCTCACTGCCTCTCCCTCTTGGCCACCCAAGCACTGTCCCTCTGACTGCCTTTAATGCTGGCTGAGGACGACTGGGAATCCTTGCTCCTCTGGCTGTGTCTCTGGGGGTCTTGGCACATGGCTGCTGCTCTGGCTGCTTGGGGGCTCCTGGAACTGAAACCCTGGGTCCAGAGCACCCATGATGCCCCAAACCTGCTTGTATGCATGGCTTCATTCAGTTTGATGATGCGGGGGAGTCATCCTGTGGCCACTCAAGGCAGCCCTCTCAGGTACCCTCACACCCACTCCACCCTCCCAGCCCAATCCTGAGCTGCTCTTCCCCCCACACCCAGCAACCTTCCCTACCCCTGACAATGCTCTTTCCAGCCTCAGTCCCAGCACATGATGGCGTCCAGTCCCTACCTTCTCTCTGCTTGACTCTTGGGCCTCCTGTCCTCTCCTCCAGGACACAGCACACTTGCTACTGACAGGACATGTTTGCTGGGAGCTCACTGATGAGGAAAGGGGGCTGGAGCCCTTGCTCTGCCCTCAGCCTGCCCCGGGCCTTGGAGCACTGAGGACGGTTTTCGTGCTGGAACCCAAGAGGTGCAGGTGGAGCCTGTGTCAGATGCTGCATCCCAGTGCAGTGCCCGAGAGAGACAGGGAGACCCACAGAGCAGTGGACATGTGGCGGGGACACCACAGAATGTGCTCGTGTCACCACAGCTTTTGGGAATTAAAGACAGTTTTAAAAAACACATTGCCGAGGCAAAGAGCTCCTCCTCAGAGCAGGATCCATGTGGAAATGGACCCAGTTTGTCCCCGGCCACCGTGTACACACTGGGCATGCACATCATGACCCCGGGCCTTGGAGCACTGAGGAAGGTTTTCGTGCTGGAACCCAAGAGGTGCAGGTGGAGCCTGTGTCAGATGCTGCATCCCAGTGCAGTGCCCGAGAGAGACAGGGAGACCCACAGAGCAGTGGACACTGAGGAAGCTGGAGGGGACTATGATGTGAGACCCTGTCAGTGTGCTTGTCTTTGTTTCTCTCTCTCATGAAAACAAATACATAAATTTAAAAACAACAGCAAACATTTAGAGGCCCAGCTGTGGTTGTGTTTTACAGGCTGGGACCACATGGGAGACCCGGGTTCAGCTGGCTCCAACCCAAAGGTGGGATGCAGTAGTGTGCACCTGTAATCCCAGTGATTCAGGAGGTTGAGACAGCAAGGCCGTCTAAAACCAAGACACACCAAACCTAAAGCATATAGAGACAGAAACGCCATGGAATGCAGAGCCAGGAAGGCTGTGTGGGAGTAAAGCCAGCTCTGTGCAGAAGGGCACCCTTGGTCCTAGATTTCCCGGAGCTAACTGGGCTCCCAGGAAGACTTGAGTGCCTGGAGCCCCCTGGTGGTGAGGTGGACCCAGTTTGTCCCCGGCCACCGTGTACACACTGGGCATGCACATCATGACCCCGGGCCTTGGAGCACTGAGGACGGTTTTCGTGCTGGAACCCAAGAGGTGCAGGTGGAGCCTGTGTCAGATGCTGCATCCCAGTGCAGTGCCCGAGAGAGACAGGGAGACCCACAGAGCAGTGGACACTGAGGAAGCTGGAGGGGACTATGATGTGAGACCCTGTCAGTGTGCTTGTCTTTGTTTCTCTCTCTCATGAAAACAAATACATAAATTTAAAAACAACAGCAAACATTTAGAGGCCCAGCTGTGGTTGTGTTTTACAGGCTGGGACCACATGGGAGACCCGGGTTCAGCTGGCTCCAACCCAAAGGTGGGATGCAGTAGTGTGCACCTGTAATCCCAGTGATTCAGGAGGTTGAGACAGCAAGGCCGTCTAAAACCAAGACACACCAAACCTAAAGCATATAGAGACAGAAACGCCATGGAATGCAGAGCCAGGAAGGCTGTGTGGGAGTAAAGCCAGCTCTGTGCAGAAGGGCACCCTTGGTCCTAGATTTCCCGGAGCTAACTGGGCGCCCAGGAAGACTTGAGTGCCTGGAGCCCCCTGGTGGTGAGTGGCTGCCACTCATGGCTGATCCAGCAGAATCCAAGATCTGGGACCTGAGTATGCGGCTCACAGCAGGGGTCCATGCTGCCCCCAATTCTCTGGCATTGGCCTTCCTTGTCATCCAGCAGATTCCAAGATCTGGGACCTGAGTATGCGGCTCACAGCAGGGGTCCATGTGCGCTGGCCAGATTTAGCACCTAAAATTTTAGGACACTCACTTAAACTTAAATGCAGATCAACAAGGAATAATGTCTGGATATAAGCCTGTCCTGTGCAATGTATAGGACACACACTAACAATGTAAGAGTCATTGATGTGAGATTCAGAGTGCCCTGCATTTTACCTGCAATTCCAGTGGCAAATACTTGTAGAAAGAACGCAAAAAGGAAAACCTGAGTATTTGTACCAGAGACTCCTTGAATAGGGGCTGGCGTAGGGTCCTGCCCCCACTGAGCCCCGTAGTGGCAGAGAGGGCTGGGTTGCCCCTGAGGCTGTCCCCTTGGGGTTTGGCATAGACACAACAGTGGGACCAGTCTTTAAAAACAGAACAGAACAGTTTTACTGAGGTGTAATTCACATACCATACAATGCACACACTTAAAGTGTGCAGTTCAACCATTCAGTGTTCCTCAGCACATTCGTGGATATGTGTAACCATCACTACAAACAGTATTTTCATCATTTCCAGAAGAAACCTGTACCCTTTAACTACCCCCCCCACAACCCCCAGACCACTGCTCGCCCCTCCCCCAGCCTTTGGTAACCAGTAATGTATGTTCCGTCTCTCTGGATTTGCCTATTCTGAACTTTTGGAGAAATCACACAGCAGGGACCAGCAGATGGCATAATGGTTATATTGCTGGACTCTCATATAGTTGACTGTGGTTTGAGTCCCACACCTGGTGGCTTAAAACTCACATGCCAGGTCCGTGTACATACATGCCCAAAATCCCAAGAGAAGGGGTTGCGGTGTGGCCATTTCCCCTGGGGGTTAATTTTTCATTTTCTGTCTCTCTGTCTCTTTCTATCTCTCTGGTGAGCACATGTGCCCTATAGCAAAAATCTCTCTCTAAAAAAAAAAATCACACAGCAAATTTACTATGGAGTCTTTTGTATCTGGGTTTATTCATTGAGCGTGATGTCTTCAAGGATCATTCAAGTTTATCATGTGTCAGTGCTTCGTTCCAATTCATGGGTGAATAATATTCCACTGCATGCAGTTACCACACTTATTTATTTATTTATGATAAAGACCACGTGTGTGAGAGTGAGAGTGAGCCACACGTCCTTGACAGGGTCTTGTCACACTGCCACCTCCTCTACCCAGCCCTCCAGCCTCTCAGCATCCTGAGTGCCCGTGCAGTTGCCCAACATGATTTCAGACCCCAGGATTTGAACCTGAGGTCACCATATGGCCGCTGCACCACACTGACTGAGCCGCTTTGACCACATTCATCTGCTGACAGGTATCAGGACTGCTTCACTTTCTGGCCATTGTGAACAGTGCTGCTGTGAACACGGACGTGCAACTTCCTGGATGGGGCCTCTATGACTCTTACTAGTCCTCTCAAGTGTGCCCCTCCCCTGGTGCCGGGTCCCTCCTTCTCAGTTTGTCTCATCCATGAGGAAGAACAGGGTGCTGGCTGGTTCTCAGCGCGGTTCCTGCCGGCCACCCTCTCATGGCTCCAAGTCTTGCCACAGGCCATGGGGCCTGCTCAGGACTTTGAATGTGAATTGCTTTCCAAATGAGTTTGAGGCTACAGAATGGCCAAGGGTCTTCGAAATGGGGTTGGCTCTAGTCTCCTGTAACCATGGCATGTAAGCAGTCATGGGAAAGGTAATGCCTGTGTCACTTAGTCTCTGTGTGAGAGGACCAGCCCTGCTAGGGCATGGGGCACTTCAGGATGGAGCAACTTAGTATGTCCCCAATTTTTCTATCCAGGCAAG
>NW_006198262.1:647559-652307 GCF_000334495.1 Tupaia belangeri chinensis
GGCCCCCACTGAGCCCCGTAGTGGCAGAGAGGGCTGGGTTGCCCCTGAGGCTGTCCCCTTGGGGTTTGGCATAGACACAACAGTGGGACCAGTCTTTAAAAACAGAACAGAACAGTTTTACTGAGGTGTAATTCACATACCATACAATGCACACACTTAAAGTGTGCAGTTCAACCATTCAGTGTTCCTCAGCACATTCGTGGATATGTGTAACCATCACTACAAACAGTATTTTCATCATTTCCAGAAGAAACCTGTACCCTTTAACTACCCCCCCCACAACCCCCAGACCACTGCTCGCCCCTCCCCCAGCCTTTGGTAACCAGTAATGTATGTTCCGTCTCTCTGGATTTGCCTATTCTGAACTTTTGGAGAAATCACACAGCAGGGACCAGCAGATGGCATAATGGTTATATTGCTGGACTCTCATATAGTTGACTGTGGTTTGAGTCCCACACCTGGTGGCTTAAAACTCACATGCCAGGTCCGTGTACATACATGCCCAAAATCCCAAGAGAAGGGGTTGCGGTGTGGCCATTTCCCCTGGGGGTTAATTTTTCATTTTCTGTCTCTCTGTCTCTTTCTATCTCTCTGGTGAGCACATGTGCCCTATAGCAAAAATCTCTCTCTAAAAAAAAAAATCACACAGCAAATTTACTATGGAGTCTTTTGTATCTGGGTTTATTCATTGAGCGTGATGTCTTCAAGGATCATTCAAGTTTATCATGTGTCAGTGCTTCGTTCCAATTCATGGGTGAATAATATTCCACTGCATGCAGTTACCACACTTATTTATTTATTTATGATAAAGACCACGTGTGTGAGAGTGAGAGTGAGCCACACGTCCTTGACAGGGTCTTGTCACACTGCCACCTCCTCTACCCAGCCCTCCAGCCTCTCAGCATCCTGAGTGCCCGTGCAGTTGCCCAACATGATTTCAGACCCCAGGATTTGAACCTGAGGTCACCATATGGCCGCTGCACCACACTGACTGAGCCGCTTTGACCACATTCATCTGCTGACAGGTATCAGGACTGCTTCACTTTCTGGCCATTGTGAACAGTGCTGCTGTGAACACGGACGTGCAACTTCCTGGATGGGGCCTCTATGACTCTTACTAGTCCTCTCAAGTGTGCCCCTCCCCTGGTGCCGGGTCCCTCCTTCTCAGTTTGTCTCATCCATGAGGAAGAACAGGGTGCTGGCTGGTTCTCAGCGCGGTTCCTGCCGGCCACCCTCTCATGGCTCCAAGTCTTGCCACAGGCCATGGGGCCTGCTCAGGACTTTGAATGTGAATTGCTTTCCAAATGAGTTTGAGGCTACAGAATGGCCAAGGGTCTTCGAAATGGGGTTGGCTCTAGTCTCCTGTAACCATGGCATGTAAGCAGTCATGGGAAAGGTAATGCCTGTGTCACTTAGTCTCTGTGTGAGAGGACCAGCCCTGCTAGGGCATGGGGCACTTCAGGATGGAGCAACTTAGTATGTCCCCAATTTTTCTATCCAGGCAAGACTCTGTATTTTTTTTTTTTTTTTGAGAGAGATTTTTTGCTATAGGGCATGGTGTGCTTGCCAGGGAGACAGAGAGACAGAAAGCGAGAAATCACCCCTGAGGGAATGGCCATGCTGCAATCCCTTCTCCTCCATTCTCCTCTCGGGATTTTGTGTATACATGCACATGCACCTGGCATGAGTTTAAGCCATCAGGTCCAGAAATCACACTGCGGTCGACTATGTGGGAGTCCAGTGATGTAAATGCTACACCATCTGTTGGTCCCTGGACTCTGTATTTTTAAGAAAAGAAAGATTACATAAGGATATATGTATATAATAATTTATAGAATTATTTCATGTACTTTTTGGGGGATAGTTTAATGGTTAAAATGTATTATAAACTGGGAATATATCCAGATTTTAAGAACTAATGAAGCTATATCTCTCACATACGTATCTTTTTTTTTCTTTTTTTCATTGCGGGGTGGGGGAGTGATTCAAGGAAATACATTTCCTTCCAAGGGACAGCCCCCACCTCCCCACCAGGGTAAGGCTGGCGTCGTGGAACCTTGTTTCTTGGCAGGATCCCCAATGTAGAGTGAGGAATTCTACAGAATTCTCATACTGCAGGGATTCCCAGGCTGAGTGAGCTCACTCGTCCCAGCCTGAGCCTCTGGTCCCAGGAAGCTCCCTGAGATGGCCATAGGATCAAGGGCAGAAGACTCTCTTGAAGTCGCCCCATTGGGTTTGTGAAAAGGGGAGCCTACTGATCCCTCGAGGACCTGCTTGAAGTTGTTGAGGTCTCAGAGATGAGAGGATTTATTCTGAGAATGTCAACAACTATTTCACCCAGTCTTTGCTGATGTTCAGTGGAGCAGCTTCCCGGGTGGTGGTGGGGGGGGGGAGGTTCCCCACAGTTGGGTATAACTGTTAGTCTCAGGCAGTGCACAGAGCTGACGTTTGGGGGGGGTATTTCTCTGCTGGGAAGAGTTAAGAGAAGTGGCGGGCTGATTCCAGCATGAGGTGGTCCAGAGTAGCCCCTGTCTTGGGGCAGTGGGACATCCTGGGAACAGGCTGTGCCTGGTGGCAATCCCAGGTGCTAGGGACCCGGGGTTGAGCTAGTCTGGGCTCAGCCCATTCACTCTGCAGGCGGGAGACTTGCTCCTTTGTCTTGGGGGAGTTGGGTGAGGGAGATCATGATCAGGTCCCTTCTCGGGGGGCGGGGTCATGCTTTGCTTTATATCATATTATGTTAGCCTCTGAAATATACTCTGAGTCAAAACACAAAATTCACAGCCAGTGGCTGGATCGCACACAACTGACTGTATGGTTCGAGTCCTGCACCTAGCAGCTTGAAAAACATGCCAGGTGTGTACATGCGTGCCCGAAATCCCCAAAGGAGGGTGAAAGGGAGAAGGGGGTACAGTGTGATCATCACCCTGGGGGTGCGTTCTCACTTTCCTTCTCTCTCTGTCTCTGGTGAACGCATGTGCCCTATGAGAATTAAACAAACATAAAAGGAAGAAATCCTCCACGTATAATTTCCTCAACTGGTTTCAACTGAAAGGCAGAACCCCATGATCCCATCCAAGAAAGCTCTGACTCCGGTCTCAGAGTTGGTTTCCAAGAGCCAGAATACCCCGCTGACGTCGGGTAGTCCCGTGTGCCCTCCTAGAGAGGAACAGGAGCACAGAGCATGGGCATCCGCGAGGTCCTGCCCCCTTTCCAGCAAGGATCTCACCCAGAGCATGGGAAGAGGGAAAAGGAAGTCGTGCATCTTGTGTGCCAAACCACGACTTGGACCCAGCTACCTAATTGATAGTCAGCCTTCCCAAGGGGGACACTGGTCACCATCTTTTGGCCACAGGGTGCCTTCCTAGAGAGAGGGATGACCTGCTTGGAGCCAGATGGCTGTGAGTGGCCTCTGCACACCCGGTGTCGGGAGCAATTTGCCACGCCGTGTAAAACCTCTCTGGGCTGTTACGTTTCCCAGATTGTTTTACAGCAAAACTTGGTGTCAATGTTATGCTTTGAAACATGTAAGAAACAACAGTTTATAGCCTCAGATCTTTATGGTTTGGAAGACCAAATACTCGGTACACGTCGTTGGCCAAATCGATGTTTTGGATTCAGGAGAAACCCCCTCACGTTACAGCAGGAGGGAACGTCCTGGGAGGAAAGGCGCCCAAATCACTCCAAGATGTTCCGGCTTCACATCTCCTGCTCGCTACGGAAACATGTTCGTGTTCTCGGCGTGGAGTCAAAACACACAGAAAGGGGATATTTTTAGACAAGCGCATTTGGAGTAAAACTACCCGCTGCAGTGCTTGTGGGGGGTTCTGGGTGCAAGGGCCTCCTAGAGATGGCACAGCCGTGGTTTCTCTCTGGTCCTCTGTGGTTTCTCTCTGGTCCTCGATGGGTCTGACACCTGCCCTGACGGGTGGTCCCAGATCTACAGGCCATGTAGGGACCCCAGGCAAAAATACCTCACCCCAGGGGCTCTGTGACCCCCACATGGCTTATGCGCTCACCTCTGTAGGCTGACCCAAGAATTTGAACCTGTGGTCACCATATGGCCTTGCACGGGAATCGGGCGCCCACATCCCCACCCACCTTTGCTGAGTAACTGGGGAGGTGCTCCCTATTAGGTATATGAGGTTGCTCACTCATTTTCTGGTGTATGTGGGCCGTGGGAAGTAAGTGCACATGTGTGTGCATTCAGGCGCACGCACTGCCGAGCCTCTACTTCACCAAGGATGGGGCCTCCCCAGTTAGGGCCAGGACAGGTGGGGTGCATCAGGGACACCCAGCTGGTCCCATTAATGTGCTGCCTTTGCAGAACTGCCCAAGAGACAGGCTGTATTTTCACTCATAAATGGAACAAACGTGGCATGAGCATCATTGAGAGAGTATAAATACAGACCCCAAGCTGTCTTCCCGGAGCCACTGCTGCTTTAATTACTGCGGTAATTAATTTAAGCCCCCTTGCAAAGACTGGCGACTAATACAAAAGCTCCACGTGCTGGATGCACACGACATGACCATGCCCTCTGGGAAGTCAGGAGGATGAGCAGGAAGTTCTGAGCTGCCCGTGCTCTATCATTCCCCTACCCCCGTCTCAACATTGCATGGTGTTGGGGAGAATTCCAGTACATAACACCCCCATGGGCTGGACTGTGGCTCAGAGATGGTGCCTGTGTGCCGAATTAGTTTTTCTTGAACCTCTGATGTCCTCCTCCTTAGGACTCCTGCTCTGAACC
>NW_006198262.1:652338-654176 GCF_000334495.1 Tupaia belangeri chinensis
ACTTCACCACTTGGTGGCCAGCTGGTGAGCTTCCTCCCAACTCAGGAAAGGCCTAGAATGCCATCAGAGAGCGTCCCAAGACCCAGGACTAAAACTCTTGAGTGGCCAGTGAGTGGACCTGAGGATGCCATGTCCTCTGCCATGCATCATGTGCCACTGGCAGTGTGGGTGGAAGCCACAGCTATTGACCCCAGCCACCAGCTTTCTTCCAAACCCAGTCAGTTGTCAACCTTGCGAAAGGCCATGTGTGTGCCCAAGGTTTGCACCCAGCACTGGGGGAACATCTCCATGCAATGCAAAAGGGACATCTCCCTGGAGAGGAAGTGTGGAGATAGTCCAGGGTGGGGCTGCCAGGTAAATGTGAATCCATATAAATGTGAATCCTGCTAGGGCTGCCATCACACGTACCATAGACTGGTTTCAACAACAGGAACAAGTGGCCTCACAGTTCTGGAGGCTGGAAGTCCAAGATGAAGGTGCTGGACTTCTGAGGCCTCTCTCCTTGGCTTATAGATACCATCTTCTCCCTGGTCTTCATGTTGTCTTCCCTCTATTCCTGTGCTGTCCTGATTTTACCTTTTCAAAATGGTATGTCATGTTGGAGTAGGATCTGCCCTAGTGACCTTGTTTTAATTTAATTAGCCTCTTTTAAGACACTATCTAAAAATGTTCACTTACCTCTTCTGTGGGATAGAGTCCGACCCACAATTATATGTCCCATGCAATATTTGGGACATAATCAAGCTACAAAGTATTCGCTGCTTACTTAAGGTTTAAACATAGCTGAGTCTGTGTCTTTCTTTGCTAAATATGGTCACCCTTCTCACAGAGCTCATGTCTTGGGTAACCCCCTCCTCCCCATGGCAGCTCACCCCAAGATGCAAATTATGCTGCATGGAGAGTGAGGGTTTACACCCAGAAACTGCCAGGCTGGGCGAGGCCAGCAATAGCTTTACTGCTGAATCCTTTATCTGGGAGGAGCTGAGGTTGGGAAAGGAAAGAAGTTGGTTTAGTGGGTTTGCCTAGACCCTGCATGTGTGCACATGCGCACACACACACGCACACACACAAGCACACACGTGTTCCAGCATGTGGACTTACTCTATACACAGGGATCAGGTATCCACCCAGAGGTTTTTCAAGGCGCTAATGAGCTGCTCCTGGGCCCGGAGGAGACTTGGCCCACACAGGTCAGATTTCGGATCATGATGAGGAAACAAGGGCCAGATCAGCCTCCGGTTACAGTTTAGGAGAACGCGGAGCTCCCAGGTCTCTAGTTCAAAAGGCAGAGAGACCAGCCCGAGGCGGAGGAAGCCTGAGGGCTTTGTAGTCTGGCTTCATCTCCGGATGTTCTCCCAGGAACCCCAGGCTGGTATAGATGAGGGGGAAGCAAGCACGAGGCGAGAGTCTCGGGCCTAGCACTGTGGGTGGGGGTCGGGTGGGAGGTGGCGGGGTGGCACCGATAGTCTCGTGGGAGTGGGCGTGTGCGTGGACCCCACCCAGCTCCGGCCCAGGTCCCAGCCTCAGCTGGAGGTTGGGAAGTGTCAACACCGGGAATAGTTTTCAGCTGAAAACCCTCCAATTTATTAACTTTGCTCCAGAAGCCAGTGCGTCTGTTATTTATGCTACTTTGATCTAGAAAGCTGTTTGTTTACATTTTATTGCGCTGTAAATCCCTGGTAAGCAGGCATGATATTTTTATGATGCCCAATAAGGATTCTCTCATGCCTGTGTCGAGGGGTGCTCAGGGCCTTTATCACCTGCTACCAGTGTCTTCCCTCCCGAGGTCGTGTTTCTGTTCATCATCGAGACACATGCGGCTCACAGATGTGTTTCCT
>NW_006198262.1:654188-658461 GCF_000334495.1 Tupaia belangeri chinensis
GGAGTTACTGTGCTGACTCCAGGCAAAGTGTGGCCTCACTGTGCTAAGGAGCTCTATAGATTGGGGCAGGCCCTGTGCAGGCCTGGAGGAAATCTCTGTCACTTGCCTGGCTCCTATGCAGGCCTAGGAGGGGACACGGGTGGCCTTGTGGCTTTTGGCTCCTGTGCAGGTCCAAGGCAGGGACCTCGTGTGGCCATGGTGCAGACTAGGCTGGGCAGTCCTTTCAGCTCCTACCGAGGCATGCAGTGGGGACATTCCCACTCATGTGGCCTTTCAGCTCCCACTAAGGGAGGGTCCTTCCTGCCCCACTAGGACTTAACTGGAAGCAGAGAGGCCAACGGGGCAGGCCTGGCAGCCCACCTGGTGTCTGTGTTGCTGGGGGCAGGCACTCACAGGAAGCAGCTGCTCTTGTCCCAGCTCAGCAAGCATCAGTCCTGGCTGTTCTGTCCCCACTAGTGTGAGGGCTGGGGATGCAGTGGCTTCCCGGGACTCAAGACAGTGTGGGAGGCACAGAGCAGCCTAGGGCCCACCCTCATTAGGGGACCAGCAAGACCTGGGAGAAGAAGAGGGGACATGGGCCGGGCTATGAAGAGAGCATAGGCATTGTCCACTAGGGGCAGAGCTGGGTTTGAGGAATGTGGAGGGTTCACATGCCAAAGGGGCTCTCAAGGCCAAGATGCCTGAGGGGACAAGAGAGAGTGGTGGCCCCACTAGGTCTTGACGGAGAGGTCTGGACTCCTAACTGTCCACCACAGCCAGGGTTGCTGAGGCCCCTGCTCCTCCGGGAGTCCTCTCATGCTTATCACCCTCTTCCCGGTGGCCTGTGGCACCCTGGTCGACCCTCTGTGTGGTCTTAGTAATACCACCTGCTCTCCTCTCCCTCAGGGCCGGGAGGCACTAAATGCTGACCTGGTCTCCACCGTCCTGGTTGCCTCTGAGCCCAAGGATGCCGCGGGTATGAAGAGGACTTGCAGGAAAAGGTTCCTGCTGTGCAGATTCACCTAAGAGCAGAAGACGGTTTTGCCCCGAGTTGCTCCGCCCTGCAGTCGGTCATTTGAACCACCTGTGCTGAGCGCTTTCTCCACAAGCACTGCCAGGCAGTGGGACGTGGGGAGGATGGGCACCAGGGCAGCACTCAGGCAGGGACATGGGACAGGGACTGAGGGTGCAGAACATGGAGCAGGGACACAGGAAAGGAGACAGGGACATGGGACAGGGACTGAAGATAAAGGACAGGGACCAGGGACTCAGCCATCAGGGACATAAGGTAGGGACTGAGGACATAGGGCAGAAAAATGGGACACGGGACAGGGACCAGTGTTTCCTTGGAACTCACAGGCTAGTGGGGCATCCATAGTCAGCCAGCAGCTCCCATGGGGTCTGTCGCCTCATTTCACCCCTAACCTCCGTCACACCTTGAGCAGATGGGGAAACTGAGGCCAGAATTCAGCATCTGGCCCAGTGGCTGTGAGTGGAGAAACCTGTCCTCCCCTCTTAGCCCACCAGTTCCAGCCCCTGCCCTCGTGGCCACCACTCCTGTTCTCCCAGGAGCTCAGGATGTGGCTGAGAAAGAGTGCAAAGGTGGGTGTCTGCAGAGTTGCTCATTCCGGGTGGGATGGGGCGGCCTCTCCTACAGGACTCCTGCAGGGAAGTCTCCCAACCAGGAAAGGTTTGCACATGAGTGAGCGAGGGAGCGAGTGTGAGTGAAAGTGAGTAGGTAGGTGTGACTGTAAAGGAAGGTGTGGGTGTGAGCATACACACACTCCAGCACGCTGGCATCTGGGGGTTAGACCCAAAGAGGAGGTCTGAACCTTGCCCGGTAACATTGGTCAGTGGCCCTGCTGTCCCACTGGACAGGGACACGATTGGGTGAGTGGAAAAAGCCCATCGAGGGGAGTAAGATGAGCACATGGCACATGCAGGGTTGCAGACAGTGCAGAGAGCAGAGGGGATGTTACACGGCAGGGGTGGGGTTGCGGGCAGGTAACTGGGAACAGCTGGGGAGGCCATCTCAGGTGATCTCTGATGTTAGGGGAAGCCCTGAGCAGGTGAGAGATAGCATTGCCTAAGTACCTGAGGTACCTGTGAGAAGGTTCCAGACAGAGGGACAGCATGGCCCCTGGAGTACAGGGTGCACTGGGTGCTCAGGGACAGTGGCAGCTAGTGCCATGAAGGGCAGAGCTGCTAGCCAGGTTGAGGGCAGTGCGTGGGGACCTCTCAGGCTGTTTGGGGACTTCTGCACTGCCTCTCAGTGAGTTCAGAACCAATCCAGGGCACAGAGAAGTTTATCCACCAGTCTTGAAGGAGGTGGTAGGAGGTAGGTGGGGTTCACACATGGTTCAAAGGTGGAACCTGTTTCCCAGGGTGCTGGAACACTCCCAGGGCTTTGACCTGTGGTTGAGGGCAGCTTTTCTTCCTCTGACCCTGTCTAATCTTCCCAACTTGACATCTAGAGGGTGAGAGGGTGTGGTGGGGGGAGGGAGTCTTAGTCACGTTAAACACAATTAACTATTTTTCTAAAGAATGATTTAACCTTATTTATCATTATTATCATTATTATTTTCCAGTTTGATCAGAGAGAGAGAGAGACAGAGAGAGAGGGAGAGAGAAAGTGAGAAAGCAAGCTACTAGGTCTGGGACTTGAACCGTGGTTGGCCATGTGGGAGTCTAGCACCTTTTAACCACTATGCCACCTGCTGGCCCCACAATTAACTATTTTTTTAGAGAGATTTATTTATTTATTTATATTTATTTATTTATTTATTCATTTTTGCTATAACACGCTGGAGAGACAGAAGGTGAGAAATCATCCCCTAGGGGGAGATGGCCATGTCTCAATCCCTTTCCTTCATTCTCCTCTCGGGATCTTGGGCACGCGCACATATGCACCCAATGTGAATTTTCAGCTACCAGGTCCAGGACTCAAAGCATGGTAGACTACATGGGAGTCCAGCAGCATAACCATTACGCCATCTGCTAGTCCCTGCAATGGACTAAGAGCAGTCTCAGACGTCAAAAATATCCAGCAGGTAATGCAGAGTTCCCCTGCATACCCTCCCCCGCTCCTGGTTTCCCATGCGGTTAACATCTGCATCAGCAGCTGCATTTATCACCAGGAGGCAGCAGCACCAACACAGGGTTGTTAATGAAAGCGAGGCTTACTGTGGCCTCCCTCTTGGTGGTGTACATTCTATAGGTTTTGACACATAGGTAGTGTCATGTGTTCACCATCACCATTCATCCTTATTTGCCCTTTTATACCCCTCCCTCCGAGTGTCTAGCACTGAGCTGAGCCCCCAGGCTTAGAATTGCAGCTCCTGCACCAGGAAGAAAAGGCCGAGGTTCCCTGGTGTGCAGCATGGTGGGGCCTGCTGGGACAACACTACGAGGTGCTCACACTCACACCTTCCTGTACAATCACACCTACCTACTCACTTTCATTCACACTCTCTTCCTTGCTCACTCACATGCGCACCTTTCCTGCGTATGCATCTGCCCAGGCTGCCTTGTCCTCTGGGGCCTCCAAGGGTGCAGAAGAAACAGGGAGAGGACTTGATAGTGGACTGACTTGGCATGGTTCCTTATCTGCCTCATCTGATCCAGGAGAACCTCAGAAAATACCATTTCTTTTTTCTTTCTTTTTTTTTTTTTTTTGGAGAGGTTTTTGTTATAGGGTGCATGCACTTGCCAGAAAGTCAGAGAGAGACAGAGAGACAGAAAGCGAGAAATCACCCCCCCCCAGGGGGGATGGCCATACTGCAATCCCTTCTCCTCCATTCTCCTCTTGGGATCTTGGGCACACATGCACATGCACCCGGTGTGAGTTTAAGCCACTGGGTCTGGGACTGGAGCTGCGGACGACTACATGGGAGTCCAGCGACATAGCCATTATGCCAACTACTGGTCCCAGACAAGATCATTTCCTGTGTCTTTATTCTTCAGTGGCAACCCACAGGGTGACGAGGATATAATGGATAAGACATAAGCCCGCAGAGCGTCTAGGATACAGTAGGTGCTCAGTGAAGGTCATCCCTTCCTCCCACTCCCTTAACTGCTTCTAGCCGTTCTTGCAGATTCTTTTTTTTTTTGGAGAGATTTTCACTGTAGGGCGCGTGCGCTCACCAGACAGACAGAGAGAGACATAGAGACAGAAAGCGAGAAATCACCCCCCAGGGGGGATGGTCACGCCGCAATCCCTTCTCCTCCATTCTCCTCTCGGGATCTTGGGCACGCACGCACACGCGCCCGGCGTGAGTTTTAAGCCACCGGGTCC
>NW_006198262.1:658505-664145 GCF_000334495.1 Tupaia belangeri chinensis
GCAGTCCCAGCTACTTGGGAGGATCCTGAGTTCGAAGCCAGTCTGGGCAATGCAGCAAGACCCTGTCTCTAGAACAAACAATACACACAGGGAACCTACCCCTCAGGGCTCTGGGGCCTCTGATCTCCAGCAGACTCAAAAGTGGGTCCTGGTTCCTTGAGCCATGCCAGGGAAGAGATGACCATCAAGTTGGAGACAGAGGCCACTTCAAATATCGAAATCCTGCTGCACTTTAGTAGGGGGAGGGGGTCCTCCATCAAGAGGGTGGAAGTGTGTGCGGAAGGGGCTGGTCCCGTTTATGGGCTCCTTTGTGCGCAGAGGCCGCATTCTGCACTTAACCTTCTGGAGTGAGGTTAAACCACGGCGAGCCCAGGAGAACACTCTCTTCATCTTTTATGCGTGAAGATTTTTCAGGTAGAAAACAAGGATAAACCTAATACAGTGGGTAATGAAAAAAAATTATGGCCCTGGCGACACATCTGTGTCTGTGATCTCCCGGCTCCGAGGCGGGCGTGCACACCCTCATTATGCACGGGCTCGGACGGCCTGGTTTGGGCTCTACCATGTCATCAACTTTCAGGAAACTGGAGCCTCTGAGTAAGTATCAGATGAGTTGCTAATATCGGAAAAAAAGCGAAAAACATGCTCAGGGTCTCTGTTTTATGGCTGCTCTTGAAGTCAGAATTTGCGATTGTAACCCAATGCTGCCTCACCAACGTGTTTTCAGTATTGTCGGGATAATTGAAAGTCCAGACAAATTTGGCTATTAGGGCTGTGAGCAGCTGAATCCCACGTCGGCCTCTTACGGGAGGAGCTCCTGAGGCCCTGCAGTCCTGTGTCTACCACGGTCCTCGGGACCAGAGCTGCACACACATGGTCCTTCACTGTCGACTTGGCAAAAGCCCCACAACTTTCCGAGGTGAATATGGGTGGGCCTGGCTTCGTCACTGCCACTTCCCGAAGGAGAGCTGAGGCTGGGCATCTCACCTGGGGAAGGTCATTACTAAAAGCTGGCCACTTTTTGGTGCAGAGGGGCTCCAGTGCCCTGGGAGCCTTCCTCAGCTTCTGTTATGGACTGGATTGTGTCCCCACCTCTGCCCATACGTTGAAGCCAACTCCAGTATGTTAACTTTGTTTGGAAATAAGCTCAGTGCAGATTGTCAAGTTAAGATGAAGTCATTAGGGAGGCCCTAATCCAAAATAACTGATGGCCTTATGAAAATAGGAAATTTAGAGCCAGCAGGGGACATGGTGGTGAAGGCAGCTAAATCCCACATGGCTGACAGTGTGGTTCAATTCCCAAATCCGGCGGCTTAAAAATTATGCTGGGTGCATCTATGTGCGTGCCTAAAATCCTAAGAGGTGAATGAAGAAGGGATTGTAGAGTGGTCATTTCCCTCAGGGGGTGATTTCTCACCTACCCTCTCTCTCTGTCTCTCCCTGTCTCTCTGGTGAGCATACACACCCTATGGCAAAAAAGTGTGTGGGGGGGATTGGACACGGAAAGGCTCAGACAAAGAGAGGTGGGAAGATGAAGGCAGAGCTTGGCCAAGGACCACCAAAGATTGCCAGCACATTACCAGAAGCCAGGCAGAGGCATGGAGCAGACTGTCCTTCACAGCCCTCCTAAAAGACCAACCCAGGGCCAGAAGGTGGCATAGTGGTAAAGGCACTGGACTCCCATATGGCCAACTGTGGTTCGAGTCCTGGACCTGGCAGCTTGAAACTCACTCAGGACAAGTGCACATGCATACCCAAAATCCTGAGGAGAGAATGGAGGAGAAGGGATTGTGGCGTGGCCATCCTGCCTGGTGGGCGATTTTTCACTTCCCGTCTCTCTGTATTTCTCTGTATCTCTGGTGAGCACTCATGCCATATATCAAAAATCTCTCTCAAAAAAGCACAAAACAACACACACACAAACCGACCTTGCCCACACCTGGACCTTGGACTTCCAGCCTCCAGAACTGTAGAATATAAATGTTTGTTTTGTAAGCCGTCCGGTCTGTGGTGCTCTGTTGTGGCAGCCCGAGGACTCTGATGGCATCCTTACCCGACACCCAGTAATGAGCACAGAGCCAGAAAAGTTGCCACGGTGGTCACCCCTCAGAGCTGTCGACAAAGCCTGAGGAGCCACCCCACTCGGGAGGGCTTTTGCAGTTGTACTGTGGGCCCTGATCCACACACACTTGGAGCACTGGGAGTGCCCAACTCGCTGGGGTGAATATTTTGTGCCTTCATTGTTGAGTGGGGGCCAAACTCACCCTCAATGGTCAGACCACAGTCTCTGGTCCCAGGGTTGACAATTAAATACCGCCCCCTTCTTTTGGCTGCCCACCCTCGTAGAAAGAGAAATGCTCTTGAGAAGGCAGGCCAGGGTGCTGGGTGGCGGTGCTGCAGTACGGAGCATGATACTCTGAGGTTGACCCACACGGGGAGGTTCCTACTCCCTATCCGGAGACCCCCAGAGTATGTCAGGCACGTATGTGCCCAGAACTCTGGGCTGGCTGAGGTCAGGAGTGGCTTGTGGTGTGAAGACCTTATTGGAGGTATCTGTCTTTCTGCCTGGCTCACTCATGGAAGAAATATATAAATACACTTTTTAAAAGGAAAAGCCAAAGCACCTCAAACATGAATAGCTTTTAAAGAAGAAAGAAGAGAAGATGGATGGAGTGGGCATCCTTGTCCTCCAGACCTGCCCAGTGCCTTTACCAGCTGTCTGAGCCCCAGGGTCAGGGGCGGCCCGTGCTGGGTATGGGGAGGTCCGGGAGCCTGGCTCCATGCTGTCAGCCTCCCTGGATGTCTGGGCTGTCTGCTGGGCTTGCCCGACAGCAGTTTCTGCCGAGGCTCTGAGTGGGGAGCACAGAGCGGACAGCACTCTTGGGTTCTCCCTGCTGGGTCACTGTGGGTAGCTGTGTCTCCTACCAACAGCCCCTGCCAGTGGTCTTCCCTTGCCACCAGGCCCGGCAGCACGGCCTGCTCTTTCCACAGCACCCTGTGAGGACTCTTTGGGGCTGCAGCATTGGCCCTGCTTTTCCTGCCCTACCCAGGCCTTTGTAAACAGGGGCTAGCCTTGCCTCAGCTTACCCACTGGGGTGAGAGTCTACATCCTTCTGTCCCCCGCCCCAGCTCTATTCTCTGGACCACAAAGTGAAGCAGAGGTTATTATGGGACCATTATTTCACTTCTGCTTACTCCAAGCTTTGCCCCATGTCCAGACTCCACATGCACAAAAGCATTACTGAAATTTGTGAAGGGGGAGTGATGCATTAACTAGTGGGGCCCTGCCCTATCCAGCCCCCCCAGTCCTCCTCCTCACGCGGGCAGCAGGACGTGAGCTCACAGCGAGCAGGCACAGCATGGGGAGATGGAGCATCAGGGCAGCAAACGTGTGGCCTCTGTGTCCAAGGAAGGGCGGGGAAACATGTGATAAAGACAAAGCAGTCCTCAGCGGTCCCCCTACGCTTCCTGAACTCATTGTCGTTGTTGAGGTGCACGTGGAGGGGCAAGGAAAGAGATTTGATGAAAGCGAGACCCTGAGCAGGTGGCTTCAGCCCTGCTCGCCTTGAAGTGAACACAGGGAGGGAGCTAGAATCTCTTCTTGTTAGCCTGCCCCCTTCCTGGAGGGTTGAGGTGGCATCAGCCCGGGAGAGGTCCCTTGTGCCACCTTGACACAGGCAGGGTAGGACAGATGGCCAAGGAAGGGGCTGAGAGTGCCCAGATCAACCCTGACATTCCACAAGGCTGAAGCAACATGGGAAAAGGGAGGGGGCAGCTGGCAGATGGGAAGGGACAGCTCTAGTGGGCAAGTGTCCCAAGGTGGCCTCGATGTTGCGGGTCCATGGGAACAAAGATGTACTAATGGTACAACCTGGAACCAGTGATGCCTGAAACCCACCGGAACAATGCTCCTCTCAGCTAAAGCCAGTGCCGAAAGATGCTGACCGAGGGTCCTGTCCCTCCCCATCCCCACCGCCTTGACCACCATTCTGGTATCACCCTGGACTCCAGATGTCACCTTGGGACGTAGGAAGAAGAGAGACAAGTCCTGAATGGATCTACCCTAACACTGAAATGACCAAACCTTTCCACAAGTGAAAAAGATTAAACAGAGTTTAAGTTACTGGGGAAAGAGGGAGTCACAGCCTTGCCCACCTGGTGTTTTCTGGGCCCCAGGTTTTGTATGAATGATCCACGAAGTTTCTTCTCGGGTGCAGGGGAGGGGGCAAGTAACCGCAGTCTCTGAAAATGAGCAAATCCATGACTTGCTGTGTTCACCCACGTAGAAGATGAAGTGGGGAAGAGCGTGTTTGGGAGGGAGATGGAGCCCCCGCCCCTTTCCGGCCCAGCTCCGTGCTGGCATCTCCCTCATGCTTGAAGTCATTACCCAGGAAATGGGCCACGCAGGAGGGGCCTCCCTGAATCACACGTTTTTACAATTAGCCATTCTTTGTACACCTGGACCGAGGAATTCCAGAGGGGATGGAGAGGCCAGGAGAGAGGTGGGGGTCTTGTGGGGTGACCGTGCACCCTCCTATCTGGGAAAGAAGCAGGAGGAGGTGGGGAGAGAGAAAAGCCACTTTGCAACGACAGGCCAAGGTGCAGCACGTGTGACTCTGGCTAAGGCCCCACCGTCTGCGCCTCCCCAGCCCCCGCCCTCCACCGGGTAAATCCCGACCAGCTCCTCCCCGTGAATTGGACCTTTATGAGCACTGGAGCCCTTGCCTGGGAGATTCATGGCCCCAGCGCCCTTCGACTCTGGATTATGAATAGGAGCCCTTAGCCATTTCCTTCTCATTTAATTTATCATTTTTGCCATCTTTCAACACCAGCTACAGGCTAGCAAGGTTGGAATGTCGGCCTGCCCAGAAAGGCACTAGAAAGTGCGCTGAGGAGAAGAAAGAAAAGGCGGGTGCTATCCCTTCACCCTGAGAGGCCGGCCAGAGTGTGGGTCTCCTCCAAGTGTACCCCACAGAGAAAAGGTGTCAGCCTTTGGAGCTGCTCAGTCCTGGTTGCCACGGCAGGCACTTACTCAGCTCTTGGGTCTTAGAGCAAAGACCCACACATTCGAGATTCCAGGTAAGTGACATTATTGTCCCCCTGGCTCCTGCTGGCCACACAGCAGTAGTCACGGGGTGGGTGGTTTCTGGGGCTTCTCTTAAGACCTCTGGCTTGGGTGTTTGTGTCAGTCTGGGCTTTAAGAAGTTCAGAATCTCCTCCTGCTGGTCACTGGTGAGAAGATAAGGAAGAAAACCCAACGTCTGGCCAGAGAGGGGAGGGCTCTTGGGCCCATTTTCTGGAAGACACTAGAGTCAGTGCTGAGATCCCGTGAGGGATGTGGACTCTTGCAAAGCCCAGACCTTTCCTGATGTTGGCGGGCTTTAATGTTCAGTGGTGGCACTTGATCAGGGAGGGGAGAAACAACATCAGTTCTCTGTACTTTTATTTGACCATTTCTGCCTGTTTCCTGATCCCGTGGTCAGCACCTTTGGCTGCACTGAAGGCACACATACATCCACATGCGTCCATGTGCACACAAGTGCATGCAGATGTGTAGCTGTACAGACCAGCACACTCGTGCATGTACACACACAGACGTGTACTTGTGTGTCCATACGCACACATGCGCCCTCTTCAGCA
>NW_006198262.1:664403-668387 GCF_000334495.1 Tupaia belangeri chinensis
CAGGAGGAATGGCCTCTTGTAGAGGGAACACCATCACTAAGGAAGGAAAGAAGCTGATGTTGAACAGCAGGGGGAGCTCGGAGATGCTTGGGAGCTGGTGTCTAGGTGTCCAAGGGGACGCTTGGAAGGGCCACATGGACACTGGGCCCAAGGTTCATCTCTGAGAATCCATACCCCTTCCACACCCAATCATAGTCCCCACAAACTCTAGGCCTCAGCATGAGCTCTGCCTAAACTCAGGAGGCGATAGGGCTTCGTCAGTGCAGGGGGAGTGGCTTCTGACAGCCCTAGTGCTCTAGCAGGGTCTGGCCAATGACCCTGGATGGCCACCACGGCGCCAGCTTTCCTTGTGGCCTCACTGTACAGCGATGCCCCATGAGTGTGAACATAGCTTTCAGGGGCTCTGTGCAGGGGAGCTAATGGTCAGATTTCCAGGGGCCCCTTGGTGGGACCTAGGTTGGACTCAGCGTCTAGGCTGGGAGATAGAGGGGCTGACTGTGGAAAGCATGTGGAAAGGTCTAGACTCAAATCATCCTGAGGGTGAGGTGAGAATAGGCACTGCACAGAGCTGAGACCAGCTCACGGGTCCCCACGCCTCTATTATCTACACCAGCCATTGTCATCTAGCAAGGTGTTTGTTCCTCTAAGCCTCGGCCCTCTTCTCTTGGAACCCAGTGCTGTTGTAAGCTGTGTAGCCCCTCCATGGGCGGGACCAGAGGGAGTACTTTGCACAAGCACCTGTCTCAGAGCTCTATGTGAGAAGTGGAGCACATTGCAGATGTGCTTGAAAGAACCTGAAGAACCTTGCAGATGGGCCAGTGATGTCAGGCCTGGGGTGAGTACACATGCTCGCACATGGCAGGACCATGGTCTCCCTGCTGCAGGCATGAGCAAGTGAGCTTCCAGGAAATGGTATAGAGAGGGCTTGCCCAGTCTTGCTGGATGTGGCCTGGCTACTGGCGTTCTCAGAAGCCCAGTTTCATAAAAGACCAGCTCAGTCCGCTCTCTTCAGAGTTCACAATGGAGCTTGAACCAACTCAGGTTCAGTGTTAGGTGGTGGCTCCTTGTTCCAGGTGGGTGAAGGTGGAAAGGTAAGAAGAGGGGGCAAGGAAGATGAAGGACTAAAATCTAAAATCTGCAACCGTCACCTTCTCAGCAGTGTAGAAAGTGGGTCCAGGAGATACAATAAGACTCAGTTTGTACTTCAGCCAGAACACAGTGGAGAATGTAAAGGGGTCTTATTAATAATTCCACTGCCAGGCCTAAGTGAGGCCTGGGACCATCACTAGAACCCAGCACAGTGATTATCTTAGGACTTGTTTTCACCGTCACCCCAGGAATCCTGACTCTCTTGAGTTTTGAATTCCCTAGTTCCTGGATCCCATTCAAGTATATATATATCTTTTCCTTTTGGTTTATGCCTTGAACTTACTGGAGCGCATCCTCCAACAGCTTTCTGAGAAAAGGTTTGTGGGAGCTAAATTTTTGAAACCTTTTAATTTTTGAAATTATTCATATTTTCCCAACCCTAATGATTGTGTGTTTGTCTGAATCCTGGGTTCTAGACTGGAAATTATTTCCCTTTAGAATTATGAAAGTTGTGGGACCAGCAGTTAGCATAATGGCTATGTTGCTGGACTCCCACGTAGTCAACCGCGGTTCGCGTCCTGGACCCGGTGGCTTAAACTCACGCCAGGTGTGTGTGCGTGCGTGCCCAAGATCCCGAGAGGAGAATGGAGAAGGGATTGCAGCATGACCATCCACCCTGGGAGGTGATTTCTCGCTTTCTGTCTCTCTGTCTCTCTGTCTGTCTGGCGAGGGCACACGCCCTATAGCAAAAACCTCTCCAAAAAAAAAAAAAAAGGAATTATGAAAGTCGTGCTCCATTATTATGTAGTTCTACTTGCTCATAGGTCTGATGCCGTTTTTATTCCTGAATCTCTGTGTGTAATCTGCTTTTCCTCTCTCTCTGGAAACTTTCAAGCATCTATTTCCCCCAGTATTATGACATGTCATGATGCTATGTCTCTGCAGGCAAATACTCATTCCTTGGGCTGGAGACTCCTGGGGTTTTCCTCGGTTTTCTTTATTTTCCCAGTTTCCTTTATACCTCCCCAGTTTTCTTTATACCTCCGCAGTCAGCTGCTGGACTCCTGAACTGAGCTTCTGGCTTTTCCCCGTTTCCTCCCTTCAGTCAAGGCTGAGTGGCAGGGGTGGGAGGAGTACGAGCTCTTGGATCTGCTTCCAGTCCTGTCGTTTACTGATTGCATAACCTGTTCAGGTCACTTAAGCTCTTCGTGCCTCAGTTTCCTTACCTATAAAATGGGCTTAGTGGACAGGGCTTTCCTCATGGAGTTCTTGGGGGATTAAATGGAGCTAATTCATGACCAGGATGATGATGGTGATGATTTTGAATGGATCTCCTTTAAAGCAGGCTCCTCAGAGGCACTTGGATGTTAAGAAGGCCCTGGAACACAGAAGCCCTGGAGAGAGCCAGGTGAATTTTCTCCTCACATGTTACTACTGATAGTCAGGCCCTGGGCAGCGTGCCACCCTGGGGGTACTTGTGCCTCCCAGCTAGGCCTCATTCCAGGGGTGCCCCCAGCCTACTTAGTCTGACTCAGTCCTCACGCCCAAAGCTTCGTTTACTCATGGGCATGTTTCTGTCTGGGCTCTCTGGATGGGGTACATGCCCACGTCAATAACATGGTCAGGGACTAAGTTCTAGTCCTAGGCCTTCTAGTGACTCTGGGCAAGTCACTTCCCTGCTGGCCTCCATTTCCACCATTCATAACAAGAAAGGCCTATCCTTGCTGGCCCCTGAGGCCTTCTTACCTCTGCCTATCTGGGCTAGCTGTCTCCTTGGGGTGGCTTTGGGCTGTGTTCAAAGCTAAGGAACCCTCTGTGTAGACATTCCTGTCACTGACAGCACATTCCTGCATTATAAACTTCCACCCCTAGCTGACCACAAACTCTTGTTGGAGACACATCTAATATATTTTCCCTCCAGTCCAGCCACCACTGGATCCAAAGCCACTCTAGACACGGGGTTGCCATAGCTCTGTTGTCCTCAGTCCCTCTCTGACTTGGCAGGGCGCCAGCCTTGAAAGTCCCTGATTTATTGTCTTCGAAACAACCCACAGATGTGGACTCGTCTGGTGTCTGTTGCCAATTAAAGTGCTTGAGGGCACTGGCCCTCCTAGCTTGGCCTGGCCTCCCTCTCTGGCCCAGGTCAGTGGTCAGGCCTGGATTTGGGATTGAATCAGCCACAACTGCTGGGTTGGCCCTGAAGCAGTCCTAGGCTTTGCTGATCCATGGGGCTCCCCAGCAGGACCATTCACCTGTCAGAAGAAATGACCCAGTCCCTATAAACAAGGATCCTGACTATCAGCAGCAGGACATTTGCCACCAAAGGGAGCTTGCTGACCTGGATGGCCAGAGTGGGAACTGCTGATTTTGACACAGTGGCACAATGCCAACCTCTGGAAAGAAAATGTAATCAATGTAGGGGCAACTAAAATGCACATCCGTGAGTGTGTGTGTGAGAGAGAGACTACACATCTATACAGAACAACCACAAGAAAACCAGCCACTTGCTGAAGGGCTCTGTGGCTTTGTAGCCCTCAGCCACACACTGTAGCCCTTCCACCCTGTGCAGCATCATGCAGGGTCTCTGGGCTGATGCCAGGTTGAGCTTCTGGTCAAAGACCACTACTTAGAGACCTCCCTTTGGGGTCTGGTGTGCTCGTAGCCTTATACTTAAAAAATAAAAGTGACTCATTAAATAAATGCTCATTATTTTAAAATCTGTGTGTTTTTTCCTATTAGTAAACCCACACATCGGGGAACCCATTCTTCATTGGCAGTTGGCTCCTGCATGGTGAGGTGAGCTAGGTGGTCTCCAGAGCAGGTGGCCCTGAAACCCACCACCACGCTTATCTAGTCCCGGTTTTATTCTGGTCTTTGGGGAGAGAGGGTCACTCT
>NW_006198262.1:669032-670441 GCF_000334495.1 Tupaia belangeri chinensis
CTTTCCTACTGAGTTAAGGGACACTTGGCTCCTGGGGGCCCTACGCTGGGAGTACCAGGGACCTCAGGGATCTTTCTCTGTGTCCAAGTTCTCTCTTACCACTAGTCTCACAGCCTCAAGTGGAATTTCCACTCACCACAGAGAGGAGTGCTCACCTCCATCCTGCTATGGAGTGCCCTCCACGGCCTGGCCCCTGGGGGAGAGTGAAGCAGACTGCTGGCCTCTTTGAATGGGCATGTCTCTGTCCCAGGCCAGGCCGCCCCCCTGCTCTGGATGGCAATATGGCAGCCAGGGTTAGGTGAAGGTTGGCCCTGAACTTCCTCCACCAACTAGAACAGTTATGGGGCCCAGAGAGCTGGGGGGTAGGACTGGTCATAGCTATCAGTCTTAAGAACCAATGACTGTGGGACCAGCAGATGGCATAATGGTTATGTCGCTGGACTCCCACATGGGTAACTACGGTTCAAGTCTCAAACCTGATGGCCTAAAATCTATTCTAGGTGCGTGTGCATGCATGCCCAAAATCCTGAGAGGAGAATGGAGAATAAGGGATTGTGGCATGGCCATCCCCTCCTGGGGGGTCATTTCTGTCTCGCAAGCACACATGCCCTAATAACAATGACAACCAAAAAACAAAACAAAACTCTCTTGAAAGAAAAAGAAGAGCCAATGACTGATACAAAAATCTTCTGTAGTTTCTTGCAAACAAAGACATGTCTATGTGCCCATGTGAGAGTGGGTAGATATGCCAGTTTTCTGGGTTCTTTGTTTTTGAGCTTACCACACAGACTCTTGCAAGCACACATGCCCTAATAACAATGACAACCAAAAAACAAAACAAAACTCTCTTGAAAGAAAAAGAAGAGCCAATGACTGATACAAAAATCTTCTGTAGTTTCTTGCAAACAAAGACATGTCTATGTGCCCATGTGAGAGTGGGTAGATATGCCAGTTTTCTGGGTTCTTTGTTTTTGAGCTTACCACACAGACATAGCTTTCCGACGATTCTGAGATCAGGGTGCCAGCATGGCCAGGCTGTGAGGCCCTCTTCCAGGTCAACTTCTTGCTATGTCTTCACAGTGTAGGGACACAGTGTAGGGAAAGGACTATGCGTTGGCATTTTGAGTGAGCATAGATGTTAGTGTGTGCCACCATGAATGAGAGTGTGTTCATGTATGTGACAGTATGTGTTGGAGCGTGCCAGTGACTCACCATGTGTCAGTGCTGTGCATGTGAATAGGTGTTAATGTGCTGTGCATGCATGCATGTCGGGGTGTTGTCAGTGTGTGCACGTGTTCGTGTGTTGGTGTGCATGAGAATGTCAGTGTGTACTGGTGTGTCATGCGCCTATGTCAGCGTATATATGTTAATATGTGAGCACGTGTCAGTGTGAGTGTCAGTCCATTCCT
>NW_006198262.1:671361-688782 GCF_000334495.1 Tupaia belangeri chinensis
GTGTCAGTGTGAGGGCAATGCCACTCCTGCTGCTATAACAGAGCACCTGAGATAGGGTCATTTATAAAGAACAGACAGTTAGCCCTCACAGCTCTGGAGGTTGGAAGTCTAAGACTGAGGGGCCAGCGTCAGCCAAGGGACTTCTTGCTGTGTTCTCCCCTGGCAGAAGGTGGAAGGCAGAAGGGCAGGAGAAAGAGATGAGGGCTGAATTCATTCTTTCATCAGGAATCCACTCTCACTGGCCATAACTGACCTGCTCCAGTGACACTGTCCTTAATCCACTCATGAGGACACCCACATGAACTAATCACCTCTTACCATTCCCACCTTCAACACTATTGAGTTAGGGATTACATTTCCAACACATGAACTTTAAGGAATACATTCAAGCCACGTAGTATGTGCTGGCTTATACATGTGTTGCTCTTTGTGCACGTCAGTGTAGATGTGTATGAGTGTGTGCATATGTGCTACTACTATATGTGCATGTGACCCAGTGAGTGCATGCAATTCAGTGTGTGTTAGTATGTGCGCACATGTGCTAGCATGCATATGTAGGCACATCAGCATGTGTGGAATCATGCTAGTGTGTATGTGGATTTTCCTGTTGGGACCTTCCTCTCACAGACTGACCTGGGGGCCTTCATTGAGAGTTCTCTGCCAGGACAGAGGAGCTGTGGCTTGTGTCGAAAGAAATCTGGAATAAGAGCTGCCACCAACGGATGTCTGACACCTGATAACCTGACTTGACCAAAAACTGAACAGGCTTTTTAATTTTTCTCTTAAGATTCAGAAAGTATTCTGCTATGAAAATCCCATAAATGTGCAAAAGGGTTTGGCCCTTTGCAGCCTTCCAGTCAGGGGCTCTCAGCTGCTGCTGGTTGCAGTCAGGACTGGCCTGGGGTGTAGAGAGACATGGAGATCCACAAGTCCCAGGCCCCAGGTCATGGGCTGCAGTGGCCTGGCCTCCATGTGGCCAGCTTCTCAGATCCTGCTCATGCAGGACTGCTGCCTGGAACCCTGGGTCCCTGACTTGCATCAGGGGCAGGCAGCCTGTGTGTGTATGGGGGTCTTCTATCTGCAAGGAGCAGGGAGCATCCATGCGTGCTGGGATCCCTGCCTCACCCCAGATGGAAGCTGCATTCAAAGGCTAGCAGGGGGTGATTTCAGTCTTCATCCACCACAACACATACCTGGAGCTCCTTCAGTATCCAGTCCCACCCCACCCCGTGACCCCTCCCTCAGGACCCCCACCCCAGTCTCCCTGCCCAAGCAGCATTTTCAGATCCACAGACTCACATATTGCCTCCAGCTGAACTGGGGTACAGTGGACATCCCCCGTTTTCCACTGGAGGCCTCATGGAGGAGACTGGATGTCCCCAGACGCGTCACCCACATGATCACCACGAAGGTGGTAACTGGAAGGCTGGAGCGAGTGGAGGCCTGGGGAAAAACTGAGTCGTTGTACGGCTGGCAAATGGGGGCTCGTCCTCCAGGGAAAGAACCACCTTGGAAATCAGGCAGGGTGCACTGAACCTAGAGCCAGCGCCTGTGCCTCAGGGGAGGGGCAGTGAGGTACAGTTCCAATCGTGCCCTCCAGCCCGGCTCACCTCTGGCTGCCCCACCCCTGCGGGGCCAGCCTGACCACGGCAGAGAGAAAGCTGCTTCATTGCCCTATCATCATGTCTCCGACCACAAAGCAACCCACCTGGCTGCGAGTTAAAAATGGTTTTAAAATTGAATTCATTAAGAATTCATCCATACATAAAAGCAAGAAGGCCCCCAAACAACCAAAGTGAAATAAAATTAAATGAGAGAAAACCACGACCTCCACCCCAAATAGTCTCAATGAGTCTGCAAGTAGCTGCAGCCTCACGGGCAGCTGCTTTATAACACATTCACAGTGGAGCTGTTTTGTACTCCTTCCTTAAAGGAGGTCCTCAAATTGTATTCACTGGAGGCCCACAAAACCTGGACCCACCCTCCCTGGTGGGAGGAACTCTTACCTCTTAGGTAACCAAGGTACCGTCTCAGGCAATTTAACTCCTCAGCTGTGACGAGGAAGAAATTGGCTGGAATTGGGGAGGTTCGGTTTCTGGGGAGCTGCCTCAGGGCATCCTTGTTCCCTTGACATGGGGTCCCTCAACCCTGGGAATGAAAGGGACGCTCTGCATGGTTAAGGCACTGCCTGGTGCCACTCGCCCTTTGGTCCTTGCTCAGTCCACAGAGCCAGGAATGAGTGAGGAGGGTGCCCAGCGCCCCGGCCTCCCCTCCCAGGTACCCCGTTTAATTGACTCGGGTCACTGCTCACAGCGTTTGAACCACACCGGGAGGTGTGGGTGCCGGGCGGCCGCAGCTTCTGTTTCTGATAGAGCCCTGGGCACCAAGATTTAATGGATTAGTTAAAATGATGTGAAAAAATGGATCTCTGATTTATGACCTGCAACTTTTTGCTGACTGCGGCATGTTTTTTCCAAGCCCTGCGTTTTAAAGTCTCGGGCACACATAAGGGCTGGGTTGTTTCCCTGACTTTGCCCTCAGGGCTCATCCGTGGACCCTTTGCCCAAGGCCCCTCCAGACCTTTAAAACAGGAAGTTTAATTTTATAGAATTAAAAAAGAGAAAACGGTACTTAATTATCTGGCTGTGAAACAGCGCTGCCCTTTCTTAATTTTAGTAGCTCATAAAATGTCAGTATCCAGTCCCACCCCACCCCGTGACCCCTCCCTCAGGACCCCCACCCCAGTCTCCCTGCCCAAGCAGCATTTTCAGATCCACAGACTCACATATTGCCTCCAGCTGAACTGGGGTACAGTGGACATCCCCCGTTTTCCACTGGAGGCCTCATGGAGGAGACTGGATGTCCCCAGACGCGTCACCCACATGATCACCACGAAGGTGGTAACTGGAAGGCTGGAGCGAGTGGAGGCCTGGGGAAAAACTGAGTCGTTGTACGGCTGGCAAATGGGGGCTCGTCCTCCAGGGAAAGAACCACCTTGGAAATCAGGCAGGGTGCACTGAACCTAGAGCCAGCGCCTGTGCCTCAGGGGAGGGGCAGTGAGGTACAGTTCCAATCGTGCCCTCCAGCCCGGCTCACCTCTGGCTGCCCCACCCCTGCGGGGCCAGCCTGACCACGGCAGAGAGAAAGCTGCTTCATTGCCCTATCATCATGTCTCCGACCACAAAGCAACCCACCTGGCTGCGAGTTAAAAATGGTTTTAAAATTGAATTCATTAAGAATTCATCCATACATAAAAGCAAGAAGGCCCCCAAACAACCAAAGTGAAATAAAATTAAATGAGAGAAAACCACGACCTCCACCCCAAATAGTCTCAATGAGTCTGCAAGTAGCTGCAGCCTCACGGGCAGCTGCTTTATAACACATTCACAGTGGAGCTGTTTTGTACTCCTTCCTTAAAGGAGGTCCTCAAATTGTATTCACTGGAGGCCCACAAAACCTGGACCCACCCTCCCTGGTGGGAGGAACTCTTACCTCTTAGGTAACCAAGGTACCGTCTCAGGCAATTTAACTCCTCAGCTGTGACGAGGAAGAAATTGGCTGGAATTGGGGAGGTTCGGTTTCTGGGGAGCTGCCTCAGGGCATCCTTGTTCCCTTGACATGGGGTCCCTCAACCCTGGGAATGAAAGGGACGCTCTGCATGGTTAAGGCACTGCCTGGTGCCACTCGCCCTTTGGTCCTTGCTCAGTCCACAGAGCCAGGAATGAGTGAGGAGGGTGCCCAGCGCCCCGGCCTCCCCTCCCAGGTACCCCGTTTAATTGACTCGGGTCACTGCTCACAGCGTTTGAACCACACCGGGAGGTGTGGGTGCCGGGCGGCCGCAGCTTCTGTTTCTGATAGAGCCCTGGGCACCAAGATTTAATGGATTAGTTAAAATGATGTGAAAAAATGGATCTCTGATTTATGACCTGCAACTTTTTGCTGACTGCGGCATGTTTTTTCCAAGCCCTGCGTTTTAAAGTCTCGGGCACACATAAGGGCTGGGTTGTTTCCCTGACTTTGCCCTCAGGGCTCATCCGTGGACCCTTTGCCCAAGGCCCCTCCAGACCTTTAAAACAGGAAGTTTAATTTTATAGAATTAAAAAAGAGAAAACGGTACTTAATTATCTGGCTGTGAAACAGCGCTGCCCTTTCTTAATTTTAGTAGCTCATAAAATGCCGTTCCTGGAGTTAACTACTTCTGGTCCAAACGCCCTACAATTTTGGCTATTTGGATAGAATATTTTATGAACTGTTATATATTGCACTACGGTTTTTAAGCTCTGCTATGACATATTTCTCTCAAGATTTATTAGGATTTTTTATTTAAAACAATATATTAAATAGGGGAGAAAAAGTAATCTTAGGTAAAATTCAAATATTAGCAAAACATAACATGGACCAAAAACCTCTTTTATTTGAAGTTCTCCCTCCTCCCACCCCACCCCCACCTCCTGCCCTCCCACTGTCGCTATAAAAACGGTTTGGGGAACAACGACCCACAGCTGCATCATTAATTCAATATGTCTTCCAACCTGACTCCAATCAAGGGATCAATTTCAAGGCCAGTTGCCACTTAAGTGAGTTTATGGAAACAGAACAATGAACTGTGCCCGGCGCGACCAGCTCGGCGTTATGTAAAGAGCCCCTAGCGACTTCCCAGTTTCCACCAGACTCTGTGGACGGCCACACAGGCCCATGCCCCCCATATGCCCCCAGGACCCGATTCCCTCAGCCATCCTCCGGCCGTGTCAGACGCATGGGGACCCTCACCCCTGCCCTGACTCTCGCCCCTGCCCCAAGTCCTGTCTCTCGGACCATCCACAGGCCGTCGTCCCTTCTGTTTGGGGTGGAGTGTTTTCCTCTCCTACTCCTGCCCCTTCCTTGTTACTGAGGACTCATTCGAGCTTGGAGAAGTCAGTCATGGAAGTAGCAGAGGGAGGCTGGCCAGGGCTGGGGCACAGGGGGTGGGGTGCTGAGGACCCACCAACCCGCAAGGAAGCTGAGGCTGTAGCTTTTCTGTGCTCCGTTGCTCCCTGAGACTACATCCACAGCACAAGCTCAGACAGAGTGAGAGGGATCTCAAGACTTGAGGGCAGGACAACCCAACTCCGTGCTTGGGCCCCTTGAGTGAGTCCCCTCAGTCTCATGCCATGACCTTGGCCCTGGGTTATCCTGATGCTGGGGCGATAGGGACTCACTGTGCTTAGGACAGAGCCCAGCTCATGGGAAAGCTTAGAGGGTGAGCAGACAGGCTCACCATTGCCTATCCCAGGCCCTCCCCTGCGTCCTCTGCTCACCCAGGAACAGCCATGAACCCAGGGGAGAGCCAGGCAGGGAACTGGACTGGACAGGCCCCTGCCCTTGTGGGTTGCACAGTAAGTAGACAAATGAATAGCTAAAGAAGCACTAAGTTTACAGCCTGGGGTTAAGTGCAGTGAAGGAAACAGCAGGGCATGGAGATGAGGTCACATGAAGCCTTTGACCCAGAGGTCTGGGATGTCTCTCTGATGAGAAGATATTTCTGCTGAGACCTCACGAGTTAGATAGGCTGGCGGTGTCCATCCTTTGGGAGGCAAGCATGAAGGCCTGGAGGGAGATGGGGCCCCATGAGGGTGGCTCTCATGCAGGCAGGGGTCAGCAGTGGAGAGCTGGACTGGGATCTTTCCTTGGGACCACAGGCCCAGGTCCCCTCAAGGGCTGGCAGGAGAAACCCTGGGGTGACACCACGGGTGACCTCCTACAGTCCAGTGCTGCATGAGGAAGTCATGCTTGTTTGCAGAAGGGCTGTCTTGCAGAGCATCTGCTTGCTCTCTGCAGTCACTGGGTGATGGGGCAGGCACAGGGCCGCTGTCCACCCCACCCAACTGTGGCAATCAAAGAGGAAATCATCACCATCAATTATAGCGATCAGCGCTTCCGAGAAGGCCTCCTTCCCAGCTGTGTGCCTACCTGTTAGCCATGTGTAGTTAGCTAATTTGAGGGCATTCAGGGCTTTGAGCAAATATCAATGCTTTGAGCCGTATGGGCCCCTTGCATCTATCTGCAAGGTTTTATTGGTCTCTCACCAGGCCTGCTCAGGGTCAGCCTGGTGTGATGTCTGCATGTTACATATTTAATAAGTAGCAACAAGGTCGTCTTTGTATGGCAAGGGAGGTGGCGGTGGCTCTGAAGTGGTGCCGGGCTACAGGCTGGGCAGGCTCTCACCTAGGGCGGGTGCCATGAGCCTAGCAGCGGGCCTTGCATGTGCTGAATGGGCAATTCTAGAAGCTCCACGGGCCCAAGGGCTGTCTTCAGGAGCTTTCGTACCTGCTCTGTTGGCCGCCCACATATGCTGGAACCAAGAAGGACTCAGGTTGCCCTGGTTCCTTCTCCCAGGTACCCTTGGCCAGTGATCCCTGGGAGCCTGACAACCCCTCTCTCCCTTCTTCCCCTCACCTCCCCCCCCCATTTATTTCTCTCCTGGAACCAACCCTCACCCTGGCAGAGTCCATTAGAATAGTGCTTCTTTAAGAAGGGCCCTTGCAGTAACAGCAAGGTGTCGCCTGTAGACTCCTCAGACACAGACAGGGAGGTGTGGCTGGAGGCAGAGTCAGAGCAGATGGCTCCTCTGGTAGGTTCATCAGTGTCCCCCAAATGCATGTATACCTGGAACCTCAGAAGGTGACCTTATATGGAAATCAGGTCTTTGCAGACGTACAATAATTAAGATGAAGTCATTATGGACTAGGGTGCACTCTAAATGCAATGCTCGGCATCCCTAAAACAAGAAGAGAGGACACACAGAGACACACATGAAGCGAGCACACCAGGTAACGGCAGAGGCAGAGACTGGGGTGATGCAGCCATTGCCAAGGAGCGCCATGCTAACAGCCATGAGAGGCTGAGCGAGGTAGAGAAAGCTCTTACTCAGAGGCTCAGAGGGAGTGCAGCTGCAAATATAAACTCTGTAGGTTCTCACGATTTTTAAATCCACCCTACCATACTTTTGCATTTTACTGCAAAAGAGAAGTGGACAAGCTCCCTGACCTTCCAGTAGACCCAGAGCTATGTCTACCCTGTGATTCCCTCTTGCTTCAGGGTCACATGGGCTGCAGGACAGTAGTGACCGGCACAGACTGCTGCCAGCCTGGCCAGGTTCGAGGCCAACTGCCATTCCTTCTGAATTTGGGCAGAGTTGCCATTCACACAAGCCCACCCTACCATGGATGCTAGGAGATTAAGTCAGTTTACCCTCAAAGACATTGAGCACAGAGCCTGTGCCTTCAAAGGGCCCCGGAAAAGTTGGCTGTCGTTCTAGAAATGAGGAAATAAAGAACAAACAACACTGGTCATTGAGCCTCAATCCTCATGTCGGTGGCCCTTTCTACCATCTCCCCATTCACTCGAGGGTGCTGCAGGGAGGTACCCAGAGAAACACGAGACACTGGTGAGGGACTGGGTTGCAAGGGCCCATTGTGGAGCTCCCGTGTGTAACATGGTTTCTGTTGTGCTGCAGGGTTTTCAAGGAGGGAGGCTCGCCTGACTGGACTAGTCACAGGGAGGATGTGAGTGGGTCCTGGGAAGGAGTGCAATGTGCAGAGAGGGGCGGGAGCACAGGCCAGGCCTGTGGAGGTGTCTGCAGGGGTGAGGAACCAGTTTCAGTTCTCCCTGGGAGCTGGCTTCGAGCATCCAGAGAGACAGCCTGGGACAGGGCTCCCAGCGGTCAGCAGAGGCAGCCCTCAGTCCATACCACCCGAGAACACTCCTGCCTCTGGGGAGACCCGGCTCCTTCCATTACCTTCTAAAGTGCCCGGACATGCCCTCCCCAAGCCCAAGGGAGTCCCCCAAATCTGAGTAAATGCTGTGCTTTGTTTGGAGCAATGTCTGAGGTGGGTTTTGATTTCATCTGAGCCAGCTCCCCCATCTTCTCTTGGAGGTAAATGGAGCCTTCCAAGATCTATTTTGGGTAACCCCTGAGCTGCAAAATACTGCTGGGATGATAAAAGCCTCTTGGTGAGGCACTTAATGCCGTCTTCAAAGGCAGAACTGGAATGGAAATAGGATCCAAGACCCTGGCCGGGCACGCGGAAGGGGCAGGCTGTGGTAGATCACAGGCCCTCAGCGAGACGTGAGGAAGATCGATCTGAGCAACTGCGCAGGCTAGAATTCTGACGCGAGGAGAAACTTCAGGGTCCACAGTGTCATCCAGGATTAACAACTTTCCAAAGAAAGCGCGGCAGCCGTGGAAAAAGTGTGCTTGGCTGGATCTTGACTGCTCCTCAAAGCCGCCTGCTGCCTACCTCTGCCAAGATCAAACCTGTCTGGATGGGAGGGAGAAAGGGCTGGGCAGGAGCAGGGGCCTTCTCTATACATGGAGAAGGGAGACTTGGAAACGCAGGGGCTAGCGTTGTAAGGAGACTATTTATAGCTGTGGGTGGCAGATATAGACCAGGAGGGAGAGCTCCCAGGGCCCCCCACACCAGAGCTATCGGGACCCTTCCACCCCCTCCCATTCATGCCGCCTGTGCTCCATGGTCAAGAATGTCAAAAGGAGCTGAGAAGTGGGGGTGAGCTGCAGCTGAGATGGCAGCCATGTCAAACCCCATATGGAGATCATTACTGGCCCCTGGGAAGCTCGATTAGGGCTCAAACATCCAAGGTGACAGCCTGTGCTGCTGAGTGTGTGGGGACAATGTTGGGGAGGGTTGCTGCAGGAAATGGCCAAGGTTGATCAGGAGCCCCAACAAAGCCCAGGGTCTGCGCCAAGTCTGGGCAGACACCAGGGTTCAGAGGAGAGGAATTTTCCATCCTGGCCTCCCGGGATGTAGAAGTAGTCAATAAAGTTGGGATGTTGTAAGCAGGGAAGGAGAGAAGTTTAGAAAGTAGAGAAGATTGACTGTGAGAGTTGACCTTCTCCAAAGGTATGGGGTTCAGGCAGCCTTCCCATCCCTCTGGCCCTCTCTTCCTCTCTGGCTTTTTTGTCTCTGCCCACGTTTCCCCTCTCTACTCTTCTTCCTGCCTCCTTACCCTGCCTTCCAGAACCACCCAATCTCCTCTTACCCTCCTCTTCTGTGCCTCTGACCACTTCCGCTCTCTTTTCTTGTCCCGCACTCCTCTCATTCCTCTTTCACTTTCCCCTGCCCTGCCTTCCCCTGTAGCCTGACGCTCAGATATTTGGTGCAAAGTTATCTATTGGTGATGAGGGATTAAGAACAGGGTGGCCCCTGTCAGCCAGCAAAAGGGCAGCAGTAACCGGCCAGATGGGGCAGAGCATGACCTACTGATGGCAGATGTTTTTTTCTTTCAGGAGCCCTGGCATGCCTACACACAGCTGAGTTTCACTTTACTGCCATCCCCTGGCCACACTGGTTCTTCCCAGTCGTGCTCATGAAGGCTGACCTGACAGGATCCTTCTCCTTCATCATCTGGTCTTGATGTATAGTAACGTCAAATTACATCATTCATACCAACCCTCCCACTGAGGACAACCAGGAAAGACAGACAAAACCAGTTTAATGTAGAGTAAACAAGCTAATAGAGAATTAAAGTCGCAATACGCAGGAGATCAAACCCAGAGAAGAGAAGTTAGCATTTGGAGTGGTGTTTCCCCTAGAAACGTCGACCAATTCTGAAATGACTGGGAGACTCATCATCTCAATGCCTGAAATAGGATTAAAGTGGTATTGAATTAATAGTGTTCCCAGAAACATGCCAGAAGCAAGCCTAAATCCTCTCTGTAGAACGATAATGTAACTCTTAGCCTTGGACTATTTTTATTGTTATTCTTGTGTCTTGATTTGATATAGGGCACATGCACTTTTGGAGAGAGTCAGAGAGATAGAAAGAGAGAGAAAATGAGAAATCACCCCCAGGAAGAAGACCACACTGAAATCCTTTTTCCATTCACCCTCTAAGAACTTTGGACATGCACCCACACATGCCTGGTGTGATTTTCAAGCCACCAGGTCCAGGACTTGAACCTGGTAGTTGGCCATGTGGGATCAATCTACCTTAACTTCCACATACCTACTGGCCCCATGTATATATATATATGTATATGTATATAAACACACACATACATACATACATATAATTTTTTAAAGTTTTTACCATAGGGCATGTGCGCTCACCAGAGAGAGACAGACAGAGACAGAGAGAGGCAAAGTAAGACAGCATTCCCAGAGAGGATGGCATGCCTTAATCCCTTCTCCTCCATTCTCCTCCTGGAATTTTGGGCATGCATGTACACACACCTGGGACTTGACTGGTGGTCAGCCATGTAGGAGTCTATAACCTTAAAGACCATGCCACCTTCTGGCCCATGTTTTGTACTTTTAAAAGAAATACATAATATCTGGTACTGGAAAAAAAAAAAAAACTAGGTATACAAAGAGATAAGACTATGTAAATGAAAACCAAGGAAACAATAAGAAATATAAATAAACCCACAGAAACTCGAAATATTTGACTTATCAGACATAGACATTAAAAAAGTCATGCTTATTACATTCAAGGAGTTAAAATGAGTTAGATTTTTAACAGAAAGCTGGAAAGTATGCAAAAGAATCAAATAGGGGGCCATATGGTGGTGGTGGTGCAGTCACAAAATAAACTCTCTATAGGGAATCCTACATGGGAAGGTTTATTGTCCAAGTCCAGAGACCTTCATGAGTACTCAGGCATGTTCTTGCCATGATCTAGGGTTGGCTAAAGGCTGGTGCCAAATCATGGCCTCAAGAACCCACTGGGGATCCTCTTCCCCGACCCCTTTCATGGAAGAAATAAATAAATAAGTCATAATGATAATAAAGAACCAAATAGTCCCAGTAGCCTTTTGCAATAATAACACAAATGCCCTGAAAGGCTGAAAGCTGTGGGCCACCCACAGGTTTGGATCCCTGGGACAGCCTAAAAAATGCATGCTGTGTATGTGCACAGGTGCCCAAGATCTTGAGGAGCTAGAGGACTGGGAAAAGGAGTTTTGGCATGACCAGACCTCAGTGAGGATATCTTTCTCTTGCACACACATGCTGTCTGCCAAAAAAAAAAAAAAAAAAAAAAGCAAAAAATGAAACTTAATGAATATTGTGAATAGCATATTAGACACAGATAGAGAGAGAATTGAAGAACTAGAAGATTTATTATGGAAAAAAAATCCAGACTGAAACATGGAGAGCAAAAACTATGGAAAAATATAGATGAGAATTTAAAAATCATAAAGAATAAAGTGGAAAGTTCTATATATTCTAATTGTATCCAAGAGGAAGAAGGAGAGAACAGAAAACAATCAATGTTTGCATAGATTATGACTGAAGCGTTCCTAATATTGACAAAATAATGCAACCACAGATTCAGGAAGTTCTACAATTTCCAAAAATATCTATGATAGAGGGGTTGAATATATGGTGAGGGCTGTAGAAAGATGTAGAGAGGCATCATTATAGAGAAGGAACTAGTCTTACCCCAGTTCATTGGACAAATGTTACCTTTCTCCACCTCCCTGTACTTGTCTGTCTCCCTGTCTCTATCTTTCCTCAGTCATCATAGTAAACTGCTGAAACCTAAAGAATAAAATAAATCTGAAAAACAACCAAAAAATACTTTCAAAATATTACAACGAAACCTAAGCTGGCTAACAGACACAATAGACGATGAAAGACAATGAAATAATGTCTTAAAAGTCTGAAAAAAAGGGCCAGCAGGTGGCATGGCAGTTAAAGCACCGGGTCTCACATGGCCGACTCCTGGACCTAGTGACCTGAAAAATACACCAGGCACATGTGCCAGTGTGTACGTCCAAAAATCCCGAGAGGGAAATGAAAAAGAAGGAATTGCAGCATAACCAGCTCCCCTAGGGGGATGATTTCTCATTTTTGCTTTCTCTGTGTGTCTGTCTCTCTCTGGCAAACACATCTGCCCTACAGAAAAGAAAAAATCCTAAAAAAAAGTCCGTTGTATGTCCCCACTTAATATATACTGAATGTTTGCACTCTATGGCAGAGACTGAAAGATTGGAAGGTGTAATAACATGGAGAGCAGTTATGGATACTAGAGACAGTGTGTGGGGGTGGGTGGGCAATGGGGGTTGGGAGAGAGGGAATTGGGGAAGAAAAAAAAGCAAAACATTTAATGGACACAAAAATGGAGAATTATCTGTTAATGATACTGTGTATGGTAATATCATTGACTGGATTCAAGTGCAATGTATTTATGCTGGGGAAATTAATTTTGTATGCTGTGAAGAGGTACAGTGATTAAATGTAAAAAAATAATCAATACATTTAAAAAAGGAAACACACTTCTAAATAACTCATGAATCAAAAGAGAAGTCATAGTGAAAGCTTGAAAATATTTTGAAATAAATTATAAATAAAAAGTTATCATTCATGATATTTGGAAAACATCAAATATCTAGGAACTAACATAATAAAAGTCTATGAAAAATAAAGCCTGAAACAAAGTAACTATCAAGAATTCCATAGTCGTCAAAAGTTATTTTAAGAAAAAAGCAACACAGACATTTCTAGACAAAAATCTTGAGTTTTTATCAGCAGATGCTCACTAAATAGGACATACTAAAAAGATCAATAAAAATATTTATATAAAAGGTCAAAGATGAAGAAAAGAATAAAGAGCACCATAAATGGCAAACAGGTGACTCAGTTTATATGAACATTAACTGTATAAACAAAAATTAATAATATCTGGGATTAAAAATGTATATACTATTAAGATACATAATGTCAGTGACATAAGGTGGGCTAGTAAAATAGAATTAAGGTATTCTAAGATTTTTTCATTGTCCTGGAAGAAAGCAAAAATAACAAAAAATGTTACAATTTGATAAATCAAGAATGCATGCTAGGGCCAGCAGGTGGAGTGGTAGCTAAGGCTCTGGAATCCCCACATAGTAGACCGCAGTTCAAGTCCCAAACCTGACAGCTTGCTTTCTCACTCTCCCTCTCTCTCTCTTTCTGTCTTTCTCTGGCAAAACTCATGTGAAAAAATAATTAATTAATTAAATAATTCTAAGAAAATGCATGCTATAGTCTCTAGGGTAAGTTTTTTCTTTAGAGAGATTTTTTTGCTATAGGGCATGTGCACTCATTGGCGACACAGAGAAAGACAGAGAGACAGAAAGTGAGAAATCACCCCTCAAGGGGGATGACCACACCACAATCCCTTCTCCTCCTCCATTTTCTTGGACTTTTGGACATGCACACAAATGTGCCTGGTGAGTTTTAAGCCATCGGATCTGGGACTTGAACCACAGTCAACTACATGAGAGTCCAGGAATGTAACCATTACACTATATGCTGGTCCCTTTAGGGTAACTTTTAAATGAATTAAAATATTTATGTAGATAATAAGAAGTAAAATAATAATAAAATGGAATCAATCTTAAAGAAGCAAGAAAAGGAGCATATAATGTTCAGGCCAAATAGAAAGTTTGGAAATAAATATGGGAATAAATATGTAAGCCCAAATATAGCATTAATTACATTAAGTATATATTATATTTTAATTATTTAATTAATATATAAGAATTATCATGGGCAATATAAATAAATCCAAGTATGTTTTGCTTATAAAAGTTACAGGAACAAAATCAAAGTATATTGTTTGTAGAAACTACACTCTAAATATATATAAAAACAAGTTGAAATAAAAGGTTGAAAAAAATATGCTGAAAAAACTGATAAGAAATCTAGAGTAGCTATATTGAAAAATATTAAACTTCAGAGCAAAAAGTATTACCAGAGAGAAAGATGGATAGTTTACATTGATAAATGTTTGATTCACCATGAAGATATGTGAAAAGTAAATGTATATCTAACATCTAACAATGTAGTACTGAAATACATAAAGCAAAATTTGATAGAATTAAAAGAAGAAATGGACAAATCCTTAAAATAAGTAAAAGATTTTAACACAAATATTGCATAACTAATATAACAAAATACCATTAGGGATATGGAAGATTTTTTAAAAAGAATTATTTTATTTAACTCTATTTATTTTATTTTAATTTGACCAAATAGGAACAACGTGAGAGAGAAAGAAAGAGACAGAGAGAAGGAAAGTAAGAAAACAAGCTACCAGGTCTGGGACTTGAACTGTGGTTGGCCATGTGGGAATCCAGCACCCTTAACCACCATGCCCCCTTGCCACCTGCTGGCCCCAGGATTTGGAAGATTTAAACAACATAATCAGCCACTTGACCTATTAGACATAGATCATGAATCTCCAAATGGCAAAACATACTTAAAAAAAAAATCACACAAGAAACATTTACAAAATCAAGCTTATTCAGGGCCGCAAGTCAAGTTTTAAACGTTTCAAAGGACAGAAATCATAAAAAGTATGTGGTTTGATTATGTGGAATTACGTTAGAAAACAAATGGTTAACAATCACAGTAAAAATCTTACAAATTTGGCGGGAACCAGCAGTTAGCGTAATGGCTATGTCGCTGGACTCCCACGTAGTCAACCACGGTTGGCGTCCTGGACCTGGTGGCTTAAAACTCATGCCGGGCACGTGTGCGTGTGTGCCCAAGATCCCGAGAGGATGGAGGAGAAGGGATTGTGGTGTGACCATCCCCCCTGGGGGGTGATTTCTCGCTTTCTGTCTCTATGTCTCTCTGTCTCTCTGGCGAGCGCACGCGCCCTATAGTGAAAACCTCTCCAAAAAAAAAAAAAAGAAATCTTACAAATTTGGGAATTAAGAAACATATTTTTTTAAGAGTTATTTATTTAATTTTATTTATTCATTCATTTATTTTAATTTGACCAGAGAGAGAGACACAGGAGAGAAAATGAGAAAGTGAGCTACCAGGTCCAGGATTCTAACCATGGTCAGCCATGTGTCCAGTGCCCCAACCACCATGCCGCCTGCTGGTTCCCAAGAAACATATTTTTAAATAATACATGTCAAAGAAAACAATAACTTTGGAAATAATTTTTTTAATTTAGCGAGAGTAAAAAATACATTAAAATGTATGACTAAAGATTTACCTCTGAAGGTAAATTTATACCATTAAATGCATTCAAAGTAAAAAAGAATGACTGACAATTATATAAGCCCCTATTTCAAAAAGTGAAAACAAGAAAATGATGAAGATAAGAGAAGAAAATGATGAGACAACAATTCTACAATAGTTAAAGGAATTAGCTGTAGCATGAAAATCTTCCACACAAAGAGAACACTAGGTCCAGGTTAGCTTGCCTGGTCAAGTTTTTTTTTTTTTTTTTTTTTTAGATTTTTACTTCAGTGCGCGCTCGCCAGACAGACAGAGAGAGACATAGAGACAGAAAGTGAGAAATCACCCCCCCAGGGGGGATGGTCACGCCGCAATCCCTTCTCCTCCATTCTCCTCTCGGGATCTTGGGCACGCATGCACACGCGCCCGGTGTGAGTTTCTTTAAGCCACCGGGTCCGGGACACGAACCACGGTCGACTACGTGGGAGTCCAGTGACATAGCCATTACGCTAACTGCTGGTTCCCGCCTGGTCAAGTTTTCAAACCTTTAACAACTTATACCAATCTTACACTCTTTCAGAGTGTAGAAAGGGCTGCTCTCCTTGACCTCATTTATGAACCAAACAAATTTTTGATAACAAAACCTGATGTAGATGTTTCAAGAAACTTCATGAAAATCAATTTGCTTTCTACTTGTGAACAAGGCACACAAATCCTAGAAAAAATATTAAGAAACTAAAATATATGTAAAAAGAATATTATTATAAGTTAGGTAAGTTGGGTTTATGCCAGGAAAACAAAACAAAATTAACATTCTTAAAACTAACCAATGTAGGGACCAGCAGGTGGCATGGTGGTTAAGGTACTGGATTCCCACATTGTCAACACTGGTTCAAGTTCCAGACCTGGCAGCTTGCTTTCTCACTTTCCTTCTCTCTCTCTCTCTCTCTCTCTCTCTCTCTCTCTGTATCTTGGTGAACATACATGCCCTAAAGCAAATTAAAAATAGTAATGATAAGTAAAATTAAATTATTCTTTAGAAAAAATTAACTAATATAGTTAAGCACATACATAGAATGCAGTGGCAAATCAAATGATAATATGTATAAATTCAGCAAAAGCTTAAACTGGATAACCTTATTACATTTGATATAACTTTAGCTGTTAATGGACCAACATTTGGCAAACCAGGAATATAAGATATAGTCCTTAATTAGAAAAAGTAAATATGAAAAGTCTTCAAAAGGCTCTTGTAAAATGTGTATTATGAAAACAATATGCATGTATTTAAAAGACATTTTTGCACCAAAATAAATACATTCTTTAATTTCATTTTCCCACTAACTTTTAAAATTAAAATTTATTTACTTCTTTCTTCTGAGAGAGAGACAGAGACAGAGAAACAGCCACCACTAACAGGGTTTTCGTGCTGTCATCCATCCCCAGTCTCAGCTGGCTTAAATTATATAGGAAGATCCTAAAACTCAAATGTAGGACCTTTCCTATATGGATCCCGTTGTGTTACCACATGCCATGACCAGGCCCCTCCATGAACTTTTTGAAGCCCCTCATATACCAAAACCTATAGTACATATGATATACAATGATAAATTATTGAAAGCATTCAAGATTTGAACAAGAAAAGAATTCCTGCTATTAAAAATGTTATTTAACTCTAGGGATCTTGGCCAGTGCAATAATACAAGAAAAATTAAGAAAATATATAACTATTAAGAAGAAATAGCATTGTCATAATTTGCAGATGATTTGATTATGTGAGTAAAAATATCTGAGAAAGCTTTCAGATGTATTATTAAAACTGAGTTTAGCAAATATTTCTATATGAGAGCAATAAACAAAATTAACTTGCCAGATAGACTGAGAGAGACAGAGAGACAGAAAGTGAAAAATCACCCCCCAGGAGGAATGGTCAGACCACAATCCCTTCTACATTCTCCTCTCAGGATCTTGGGTACACACATACATGTACCTAGGGTAAGTTTTAAGCTGCCTGGTTTGGGACTTGAACCACAGTCAGCTATGTGGGAGTCCAGCGACATAACCATTATGTCATCTGCTGGTCTCCAAAGTTAGAATTTTAAATCTACCATTTATAATAGCAAGTATTGAGTCATCAGAAAAGTTGTAACACATTTAAAATGCATCAGGACTTTTCTGATGACCCAATATTAAAAATATTAAATGTTTTATAATGAATCTAGCAAAAGATATTTTTAAAAAACCTCATCACAGAAAAAGAAATAAATAAATTAATTAAAGGGTATAACATATTCATAGATTGGAAAATCCAGTTATGTAATGACAGTAATCCTGTATAAATTGCTCTATAGAGCTAATATGATTTAATCAAAATCTCGTGTGGTTTTCTATGGAAACACAAGCTAATCTTTTTTTTTTTTTTTTTTTTTGGGGTTTTTTCCTTTTGGGGGGGGGGGGGGAC
>NW_006198262.1:689801-695508 GCF_000334495.1 Tupaia belangeri chinensis
ACACGCGCCCGGTGTGGGTTGTAAGCCACCGGGTCCAGGACGCGAATGGCGGTCGACTATGTGGGAGTCCAGCGATATAGCCATTATGCTAACTGCTGGTTCCCAACACAAACTAATCTTTAAATTTTCATGAAAAAAAAAATTAGCCAACTTGGAAGAGTCAGTTTGCTATTGAAGAACAAAGAGGGAGTTCTTGCTCCATAGATATGTAAGTTTTATAAAACCAAGTGTTAAGACAGTGTGGTATGGGTATGAGGCAAGTAGGCAAATAGGTGAATGTTAGAGCAAAGAAACAGTCATAGATATATGGACATTTGACATGTGGCACAATCATAGGGCCCAGGTTTCCAGTGGGAAAAGAGGCCTTGCTTTGTCAGCACTGTATTAGAAGCAGGACCTGGCCCCAACACTGCTCCTGATGGGTGGTGGAGTGAAAGGGAGGGCCAGATACAGTGCTGTCACTTCTCATTGATCCGAGGAAAACCTTGTGGACTCAGAGCCACTAAAGAGAAGTTATCCTTCCCTGGAAACACCCACAAAAACCAGTCCCCAGGGCAAGGGGAGGGGATCTGCTGAATTAGAAGAGGCACCTCTTGCAAGCCCCTCAACTGCTATCTGCCTGTTTGCTAGAGAGTGTAGCAATAAACATACATGTATTACTGACAGGGGTGTGTGGCAACCCCTAGAGATAGGCCCTAGCTGGGGGTGTAAGGGAATGGCCCCCTACTCCTCTATGGGAGCATTGAGCCTTCAGGAGAAATAGCCAAGCGGGCTACATAGCACTGTAGAACATGTCCACAGGGAGGTGCCCTCATGCCCACCTTCTGCTCTATATTGGATGCAATTCTACTTGTTCCTGGTCAAGGGGTGGATACTGTGGGGAACACTGGGTTGAGAACGATGCTGGGTCCTAGGACTAAAGGTCAAATTGATCACTGACATCTGAAGTGGGTAAGGGCACCCAGCCCTGGTTTGCACGTCTTGAATTACTGGCTCATCAAAGCAGCATCTGTGGGTGAGCAGGAAGAGCCAGGGATACACCAGCGTCTATGCATCTGGCTAAGGGGCAGCACCTAAGGACCAATGAGGTAGCTGGTAGGGAGTATGTTATAGAAGAAATCCAGTTTAGAAATCTCGAGGCAACCTGCCACCGCTTGACTTTCTCATGTGTTAACATGAGAGAAGAGGTAAGTGAGAGAAAGAGGGGCAAATATTGGTTAACGAGAAATTCCAAAAAGCCAGATAAAGTGTGACAGCTTTCTCCTGCTACAGAGGGATCTAATGGTGGAGAGAAGCCCCAGGTGGGACTCCCAAGTTTGTTGTGTCAAGTACTTGGGCTACCCTGAGACCGCAATGAAGCCCTAAAAATCCCTTTCCTTCGCACAACTGGCACAGTGAGAAATCTGGCAAGAGCCTGTTTTCCAGGCCACTCACTCTCCCTGAATTCTCCACCTCTGGTACACAGTGAGGTGTTAGCCTTGGTCTGATGGCTTCCTGGGCAGACCCCTGGCTCTGTGCAGAGCCTTGCATGGGAGTCCCAGGCCCTAATCCTCCTCACTCCTCAGAACAAGGGGCAGACTAATGGGGTACAGAGCCAGAACCATTCGATCATCTGCCTCAGTCATTCTCAACTGAATTCTCAGCTTCCTGTGACAGAATAGGAGAAAGAAGGGGACATCAGGATGGATGAGAAAGTCTGAGGGGCTGAGTATACCGGGGTCTCCACCACCACTATCCTGGGGAGATGCCTGGGAGCACCTGCCTTGCCAGCTCTGCTCCAGGATCCCTATTTGTATGCATGAGGTTCTCAGAGACATCTGACTTCTCTCCATCTGTTTCCAAATGTAAGTACCATGTTACATCAAACATCATGAGAAGGGTCTCATTGTGTAATGAGAGGTGTAATGCCCAGACAGGGTGAAGAATTTACACAGGGAGCTTTTTCTCCTCATGGGGCATTGAGTGGCTATCTCATGAGTTCATCAATTTGGCTTTGTGTGTTCTGTGAAAATCTTTGTTCCTGGCCACTGCTGCCCCAGAGGACCATACAGCCTATGGGCCTAATGCAGTTCACCATCTATTTTCAAATGGTCCATGAGTTAAGAATGGAGTTTATATTATTAATTGATTGAAAAACAAACAAAAAAACCAGAATATTTCTCAGTGGGTCTCTAAGCAGTATTATTAATTGATTGAAAAACAAACAAACAAAAATAACCAGAATATTTCTCAGTGGGTCTCTAAGCACAGTTACAGTTTTCCTTTTTTTAAAAAAAAAAATTTCCAGCAAGCACATGAGTTAGGGAGAGAGGGAAAAAAGTGAGAAAGCACCTTCCATGGGAATGATCATGCTGCAAACCTTTCTTCTCCATTTTCCTCTTGGGAGTTTGGGCATACACACACATGTGCCTGGTGTGTTTCTCAAGCTGCCAAGTCCAGGACTCAAACCATGCAGTTGACCATGTGGGATTTGTCACCCTAACCACCATGCCATAGGCTGGCCTCATTTTCCCTCTTCAGTAGGGTTGTTTCATCTCAAGTTGCCATAAAGGATTTTCTACACTGGGAAGGCCAGTCTTGTGTGTGTTGGTGTGTGTGTGTGTGTGTGTGTGTGTGTTTATTTCTATGTTGCTGCTGTGTTGGCCAAAATATGGAAACAATTAATACAGGGATGACAACCAGTGCTATAGAGCCTATGGGCCAAAAGGAGCCTGCACAGTCCCCGGCCTACTGGTATTTAACCAGACTACAGTCTATGCTGATGTGGTAGCTGTGGGATTCCAGCCAAAATGAGCAGGTCGTCTGAGATCCCCAACACCATTTCAGGAGACAGAGCCCACCTCTTTGGCAAGCTCCTGTGTTAAGAGCTGACTTTCCTCCCTTTCAAACTCCATTGATTGAAGTCCTAACCCCTAGAACCTCACAATGTAAGTATATGTCGATACAGGGTCTTTACGGAGTTAATTAAATTAAAATGAGGGCATTAGGACGGGTCCTAATCCAGTCTGACTGGTGTCCTTATAAGAAGAGATTAGGTCACAGCCACACAAAGGGAGAACCATGGGGAGGCCCAGGGGAAGATGGCTGTGTACAAGCCAAGGAGAGAGACCTCCACCCTACTGACAGCTTGGTCTCAGACTGCCAGCCTCCAGGACTGAGAACAGAAATTGTTGTCTGCCTCCCAGTCTGTGGGACTTTGTTGTGGCAACCTGAGAGGACTGACACACCTGCCAGGGATGGACCCTCCAGAAGGTGTCCTGATTTCAAAGTCTCTACTCGCTTGCTCCTCCAGAGCAGCTGTGAGAGGACACTGCAGGTGAGGGGTAACAATATATTGTATAAATGGGATCCCAGACATGTGGGTGTCACCCTCTGCTCAAATAAATATCTGCTCAGACAGCCCTGGCCTCACAGAGCCTGCGGGCTATTAGTGCAATTAATAGTCACTTAGGGAAACCATGAGAACATATGTGATAGTTTGGATTGTTGCTCAGCAAACATTCACCCCCTCCTCTCCTCCCTGCGAGTGGAGGATGACTTCCCACTGTGGACTTTGGGCTGGGCTCTGTGGCCAAGGGGATATTGGCATCGTGATGTGAGCAGAGCTCTCCTGTCCACTGGGAATGACATGCCCTGCAGTCACCACTGTCCTGTAGCCCAGGCTCCAGAACCACACACCTAGGACAACAGTAAGCCCAACCACAACCTCAAGCAGAGCTGTCCAGCTGAGCCCAGCCTGGGTCAGCATACACACCAGTCTGCTGCCCTATGGTGTGAGGGTCAGTACCTGTTGCCGGGAAACTGGGGAGCTTTGTTACACAGCATTATTGCAGCAATCTCTAACTAAGCACCACATGTAAGTGATTTTTATCTCAGCCAGGAAAGGTGAAATGTGGGAGGGAAATGGCCACACTCCATCAAATCCTAAAAGTCATTTATAAAATGAGCACTCACATATTCACCAAATTGTAGAATATCGAGGTGACCTTACTTAACTATTAAGGTCAGCAAATTATAGCCTATGGGGCTAATCCACCATTTATTTTTGAATGGGCCATGAGCTAAGAATGGTTTTTGTATTATTAATTGTTTGAAGAAAATCAAATGAAAAGTAATATTTTATGACACATGAACTTCACATGAAATTCAAATTTCAACACAGTTTTATTGGCATATAGCAGTATTTGTTTGTTACACCTTGTCTGTGACTGCTGTCATATTATAATAACCCCAGAATCCTAAGCTATTTTCTGAAACCCTAGAGAAGAGAAAGTCTTTGGGCAGAAAACAAAATGTATCATCTCACATAGTGGGGAGCACAGCCACATCAGGACCCTGGAGAAAAGTGAAAGGCTTAAGGCCATCTGTTATAACCCTGCCCAGGCAGTCAGTTTCTGAGGCCACCCATGTGCCTCGATCTATGGAAGCACACCCATCCCTACACACGGAAGTGGAAGCCTCTTACCCTGGGCTTAGTTTCAGGGATGGACTCCTTTATATAATCTTGACTTGAGGAGCTAAACCTTTCCTGTTTATCCACTCTTCTTATTTCATGCCTTCCATCACTCATCCACTCTTTGAAAAGTTCCCACGTATAGTATCTATTGAAGAATAGGAAGACGCAACAGTGAATAAGACAGTCATCTATGCATCCATCCACCCATCTGCTCATCCACCCATCACCCATCTACTCAACTAATCCATCTGTCCATTCATCTATCCGCCCACCTATCCGCCCATTCTTCCATCTGCCTACTTATCCACTCATCCACCCACCATCCTTCTATATACTCACTCAGTGACTATTTCCCAAGAGGCCATTTGCTAAGCACCATAATGGCTCAGGAATATGGTGGTGATAAAAGCATATGTTTGTGCCTTTGTAAAGCTCACAGCCTTGCAGGGATAGAAACAGCCTAATGTATTATTAGGACTTATGAGGATAGAAGTAGAGAAAATGAGCAGGGGTCCTGGTGGTTGTGTTGGGAGGAGGAGATATTAGACCAAGGCTTATAGACTTGAGGTATAGAATAACAGATGAAGGGTGAACATTGCAAACTACATTAAGCTGGTCCCCAGAGCTGGGAGCTTAGAGAGGGCCAAAGCAAGGGGACAACCCTGAAGAGAACAGGAAGCCTACAGTCTAGAGTAGACTCTCATATTCATGATAGATCACAATACTTTGCGTGTTCAAAGTCCCCATGGCAAGACAGATATGGCATGAAGGATAAAGGGAGACTTTGTTGGTCACCAACATTGGCTTGAACAGTGCCCCTCACAATGCATATCCTCCACTGGAACCTACAAATATGACTTTATTTGGGAGTAGGATTTCTGCAGATACAACAAGTTGAGGCCATACTGAATGAGGGTGGGCTCTGAGTCCAGTGACTGGTATCTTTACTAGGGGAAGGAAATTCAGATATGCAGATGAGACATACAGAGGAGACAGCCATGGGAAGAGAGAGGTAGAGACTGGCGTGATGCATCCATAAGCCAAGAACACCTGGAGCTACCAGGAGCTGGAAGAGGCAGAAAAACCTGCCTCTATGGCTCTACAAAAAGTTCAATCCTGCAGACACCCTGATTGGTGCTTCTGGCCTCTGAAACTGTGAGAGAATAAGTTTATATTGTTTTAGGCCATTCAATTTATGACAACTTGTTATGGCAGCCCAAGAAACTAAAATATGACCCCAGCCAGGGCCAG
>NW_006198262.1:696027-715879 GCF_000334495.1 Tupaia belangeri chinensis
CCAAAAAACCAAAGATCTGCCCCCGCCCGGCCCCAGCCTCTCCTTCGTGGAGGACGCAGGTCTTCCTGGCTATTACGTACTTTGTCACTTGCCCAGGACACAGGAGCCCACGAGGCAGGTTGATATCCTTACCGTCTCTCTGTCCCATCTGAATCCTGATCTACCATTTCCAGGGAGCCAGCATCTGGACCAGCACACGCATCAGGTGCTTTACGATGTATACTGGGTTACTTCATTTATTGTGAGAACTACATTTTCACCTTCCAATTTTCTAAGAAAATCTACCCCTCAGAACCGTGGCTCTGCCCCAACCCATCCCCCACCTGGAACCCTGCAGCTTTCACCCTCATGGCTCAAAGCCATGGTGGCCTCTGAGTTGGCGGCCACAGGTCCTGACCAGCTGGTGGAGTCTGAGGAGGAATGTGCCTTATCGTCTATAAAAATGAGAAATCCCGACACAAAGAAGCCCCACCCGCTTTGGAGCTGAGACTTGGGCAGAATTCAGTTTCCCACTCAAGGGGAGATGATTTATAAGAGATTTGGAGGCCAAAGAGGTCGGCCTGGAAAGCAGGCTAGACAAAATAATTTATCAGAAAATTCCAAGTGACCGTCTGCAATAGCTAGAAAGCCACGTGGTGCTGGCCTTTCCCAGCCGGGGAAAGGACACTTGGGGGCTGCCTTGGTAGCCTGAATGGCTAGGCCCCACCCACCCAGTGCCTGGTCCTGGTTTGGCTCAGAGCCAAGTGGACGAGCAGACAGCGGTCTGGCCTTGTCACAGAGCCATCATTGTCTGTGTCTCCTGGAAGTATCCTCCCTACAAGGACCTGATATCCCCAAGCACACACTCAGTGTTATGGGTGTATTTCAGGTTCAGTGGTCCCACCTCTTGGGGCCTGGTGCACTGTGGACCCCTGCTGGTGAGGAGCCCAGGATGACAGGATGAGAGCACTGAGTTAATGGACAGAGCCAGATGTTCCTCCCTATGGGAGTTAGGGTGCCTGGAGCAGCAGGTTTGGGTAAGTCGTGGTCACAACCCCACGGGACAGTGGAACCAACCCTGGGCTGTCCTCAGCCAAGTCCTCTGGCGAGGGCTGTCTGGGTGGGCCCACAGACAAGCAGCCAGGTGGACTAACACCATACTTGCTGACCAATGTGTGTGGAGGCGGCTGGAACCTGCAGGACCCATGTCCAGTCAGTGGCTGCACATGGTGATGGTCTCCAGGTTCAGAGACAAAGCCTTACTTGAGGAGTGCAGTGGGGTGGGGGGAGGATATGCTATGACCCAGAGCCTAGGCTACATTGCACTCAGTGGATAAATTGAGCATCCAGACTACTTTCAAATTTAGGATGAAAGTTTCGATGAGTGGGTTGTGTTTGTGCAGCCCGGAACTCCTGGAATCTGAGAGAGTCCCTGGCAGAATGGGTGATAGGGAGGGAGCTATCCCCAGCACTGGATGCATCTATGCAGTCCTGGGGTGATGGGATGCTGACTGCTTGGAGGACTGCAGGGGCCTGGTCAGAGCCCAACATCGAGACAGGCCCAAGTGTTGGCCCTGGCACTATTTCCAGGGCAGCACGTTGACTTCATTGCAGAAATAATTGAATATATCATCCGCGTCACACTCGATACTACAAAATGGAGGTTGATTTGGAAACCACTCCCCCAATAAGACGGGTGAAAGTTTCAATTTGAAAAAGAGGGTTGTTTTTTTTTCTTTGCATGAGTCACTTTCTCAGAGCGTGGAGAGATGGCCGAGCGGCTCTTATCTTTGAACCCCATGTACTTAACGCTTATTAAAATCAATACCATCCATTAGCCGGCAACGTTTCCATTTTTAATCATCTATTGATATACGGCCTGTGCTTTTATAGGACTAAACAAATTTCCGCTCTCGGTGCCCCTCTGTAGCCCGGGGGCAGGCGGGTGCGCGGCCGCGGGACGTAAATGTTTATTTACTGCCTGCTTCCTGATTGAGAACATACCTGGCCCACGGCTTCAGATGGCTTTTACACGGGGGACTTACGGCCACTTCCTGTTCTCCAGACACACAACGCTGTTTTTAAGGAGCGTAATGAATGCAAGGTATTGTGGACGCAACCGTTGGCTGGGCCAGCCCAGCCAAACGGAGAGGCAGAGTGGGATGGGCAGGGTTTATTATTCACTTACTCATTCGCTCGTTTCTGGGGGGCAGGGTGAACTTGTCCCAGCTGCACTGCGAACCCTTCTCTGCTGCTGTCTCCTGGCTGCAGCAGGTCCCAGACCTGGGGCATTGTACAGGCAAAGAGGGAGTAACTTAGGCAAAAGTTTTTAGACCTGGGGATCCCAGCAAGGCCACTGTCGTGGGAGCCGCTGGCTCTGTCCTGCAGTCCTGTGTGCCCTGGCTTCAGGATTCACAGGGACAATTCCTCTGTCTCTTCTCTGCTCACCTTATCCTCTGCATGCAAGCCTAGGCCCTCGCCCTGACTACATTATGATTCCTTTGAGTTTCTTCGCTGGCCATAAGGCAAGGTCATAACTGTTTACAAAAGACCTTCAGAACTAGGCATTGTGCTAGGTACAGGGGAGTCAGGGACCAGAACCCTCAACTCTGGCCCCTCTCATCAGGCTGCTGCCATCCCAGCTTTGGGTGGCCCATCTAGATGGTCGAAGGTTCACGGTCAGTGCCCAGGGCTGAGGGACTCACTGCTCGCCACACTTTGCTCACTCTGGTCCTCCCAACTGCAAATCTTACTAGTTTGAAGGTTTCTTGGCAGGAGCTTGTCCTTGCTTATAAGCATACTTGCCTCTAACTGCCCCCCAGGGAGGTCGGTGCTTTCCCCATTTTGTAAACACTAAATTCACCAGGCCAATGTCCATGGCAGTGCTCAGCATGTGCTCAGAAGGCCAGGGGAGAGACTGCTTGGAGGAGAAGTCTCAGCAGACGCAGTGTGCGTGTGCGTGCGCGCACGCGTGTGTGTGTGTGTGTGTGTAAGTGTGCTTACACGTGTCCATCTTAGAAGGTGGGGGGCTCAGTCTCTGAAATAAGCTATTCCTCCTGCAGCCTGGCCCTAGGGGACCCCTGAACAGCAGGCTGGTATGGCTCATGTTGGGGCTGGGTTGCCATCCCCTCGGCCCTGGTCAATGTGCCACCATTGGTTCAAATCAAGAGCTGAGGGACTAGCCTCAGTCACCAAAAGGGTTTCAAGCTGTGTTCCAGGAATTTGGGGTGTTCCAGGGGCTGTCTGGAGGTGGGGGAGGAGCCAGGGCAAGGGTGAGCAAGTTCTGTGTCTACAGCATCAGCTTTGTTGCTGCGTTTTTGGTTTTGTTTGTACACCATGGAGTGGTCTGTGGGAAAACAAACCCTCTCAGTTACGTTAAAGGCATCTGTTTGCTGAAGGGCTTATCTTCACACAAGGGGAAACTGAGGCCCAAAAGAAGCCTGAGACTCAGCCTGAATCTGACAGGAGAGAGAACAGGAATCTGGCTTTTAGTGTAGGGTCTGTCCCTGAGTCCCTCTTCCCACCCTGGCTGGGGCATCAGGGAGGGGCAGGGTCTAGGAGCAGGGTCAAGGTTACGACCGGCCTCTGTGCACCGGGTGGTGGGCGGACAGACCCGCAGGCACACCACTGGCCACCAGCACAGGACACCAGGCCCCGGCGAGCAGCGGCGGCTGCGGCTGTGGGTTGGACATGCATCTGTGATTGGTGGCTTCATAAAACACCTTCTAATGAAAGTAACACACAGCAGAGGAGAGGGAGCCCTGGATGCAGGACTGGGTCGCGGAGAAATGTGCTTGTTAAAATGTGTAATGAGAGACATAACAAATCCCCAATATTGGGCAAAGCTGTCGTTAAATCCCTTAATGATAGCGCTATTTTCTCTGGTGCGCCGCACAGTTATAAACTCCTTTGGCATGGGGTGGGGTTGGGCTGATGAGGGGTGAGAGGGGTGGGGCAGAGTCGGCAGTATGGAAAGGGCCTTTTCTGGAGCCCAAGACTTGGAGGGCTGACCTCAGAGCCCCTGTTCTCGACGGCTTCTCTGTGGCAGTCAGGTGGGCGCCTCAAGATGCACCTTGCCTGCGGTGTGGGCCCAAACTGGGCAGGAGACGCAGCCTATGGCCCTCAAAGCTATCCCATGTCTGTCTATTCAGTCACCTGGCTGAGGCTTACTGAGAACCTGTTTATATGGTGGGCATCAGGCCTGGGCCCTGGCACTGCCTGGGGGCCTTCTCTCCTGGCCCCTCGGCAGGTGTCCATGGCACAGAGATGACTCAGAAAACACGCAAAGGCTGATTGCACAAAGTGTGGATGCCTCCGAGAGCACCCCACTCTTGGAATGTGGGAAGCCTGTGCTGGACCTGGTCTGCACTGTGCTGATGATGCAGCATCCCACCAGCATGCCCTCAGCCCCGACCTTAGCACCAAGGACTGGCTCCAGCAGGCTCCGACTCTGGAGTATGTGCCTGCCAACCCCTGCAAGCCCGGTCTCTAGCGGTGTCCGAGTTTCCAGGAGCTTAGAGGGCTGGAGGTGAGAGGATCCCCATCCACACTCTTGCCTTGGGAGCTGGAAGGCCTGGGGCTCAGAGGTGAGATGTTGGGTAGCAGTAGCTGTTCTTTCTCCCAGCGTCCTTCCCCCTTCCTGGGGCAAGGCCCACAGAGAGGAGACCTCCTCTCTGTTCCCAGTCCCTGGAGCCAGGGCAGCTGGCCTGACCACCTTCATGCCAGCTGCCACTTTGCTGCCATTAGAGCCAAAATAGATGCCAAGACAGTGAAGCAGGGTGGAGAGTCGTGGGATGCTCACAGCTTTGACTAAACTCTAGCTCATCCACCCCTGAAGCCAGGACTACCCTGGCTTCGCATGGCCTATGTGCATTGGGACAGTCTGGCTGGAGCTGGTTCGAGTTGGTGTTTCTGTCACATACAATCGCAGGAGTCCTAACACTCCTCAAGCCCTGGGTTCCATAACTCACAGGATGGGAAAAGGCTTTTCCCTGATAGCAGCACAAAGGGACAGGCCGAGCCAGGCCCAGGCCTCATGACCCTCATAGGCCTCCAGCCCTGCCCAGGGTCAAACTCCTGCCCCACTGACATTAATCTCCTTCAGGACAAGGCTGAAATGTGTCCCTTGGGCCCTGCCAAGCCTGATTGAGTCCCTGATTTCTGATGGTTCCATGTGGTAAGGGGCTCTGTCCAGGGCCAGCCCTGGCCACAGTGAGGAGGTGAAGAGGATGGTGGGGCTGAGTCCTGGCAGGGCTGGTTCCCCCACTACAGAGAGGGGAGACAGAACTCTGGAGTACAGCAGCTGCCTGCCTCGTGCCTGGGAAGGCACCGCCCATGGGAAGCCCCCTCCTCTGCAGGGGATGGGATGGGGATTGGGAGTCCTGGCCGCCAGCGGTCCCTGCTTTTCATACCTATTACGTGGGGCTCCCAGCATGAGGGACCAGAGTCCCTCCTGGATCCAGTTGGCATCCGAGTCTCCCTCACAGCCTCCTGGATGTGGCTGGATGCCGAAGGCCTAGGGTGGCAGGAGAGAAGAATTTATACTCCCGGTCTAGAGAGTGCCCAGCCCACCTAGGGTGACCTGGAGGGCAAAACCCCCTGTGGGGACTTCAGAACCTGTAGTCTGGCTCTGCCGACACTGCCCTCTCCGTCTTCCTCTCCTTCTCCCTCAGCATCTTGTCATCAGTCAGATGTCTGGACATTAAGGCCACCCAAAAGGCCCTGGGCCGGGGCCTCTGGCTGGAGTACACACTTACAGGCAGCCAGCTAGACGGAGGCTCCACCCACGGTGGTCTCTCTGGGACTGTCTGACTGTGTTGGGGCCACCCGCCTGGCTGGGTGGTGCTCTCGGGTGCCCACCTCCATGCCATGCAAGCTCAGCACGCACTTGCTGCTTGCTGCCCCACACGTGGGCCCCTGAGGGTGGGTGTGGCCCATCCTCTCTGTGCCTCCGTTTCCTTACTCAAAGAATGTTCAGGAGGAGAGAGTGACTTTTCCCTGGGCGGAGCAGGTTGGAGGGCACTGAGTGTTTGCTCCTGTTCGCTAGAAGGGGGGCTCGCAGAGGATGGCTACAGCAGTCGCTTCTGAGGCCCCTCCATGTCCACATCCACCATCTTACCAGAAAGATCAGCTGGGCCTCCCCTGGAGACCCTGGGTCACACCCCCACCCAGAAGAAGGGACTCAGTGAGAGGGCCTGGGTCAGATGGGTGAGAATGCACAGCGTCCTGAGGGATAGATGCTGGGCCTGGACAGTGAGTGGGTGCCTCAGAACGCAGGGTCTTGAGGGGACATATGTGGTCGGGGTACCTCTGTTCAAGGAGATGCCCTTCATCCCCCTACAGTGGGTCAGGTCCATGTTGCGGGTGGTGCCTAGGCAAAGCTGAGACAACCCAGCCCTCCCTGGAGCAGCTCTCTGGCTGTGGTTCACCCCGGCCAGTTCACCTGAGGCACGTGTCCACCTCGGTCATCTCAGACGCCTTCATGGGCATTCAGGAAGCCACAGGCAGCACAGATAGTGGGCACTAGGCTCAAGCACCCCTCTCTGTATGTGCCGAAGGACGCGGCCCTGGTGCTGATGGAGAGCAGTGGGAGGGTGTGCAGTGGGGCAGCCACAAGGACGGGTAGCCCTTGCCTTCAGCCCGGCCTGGCCATGCACACGCAGCCCTTGGCTGGACTCCCCCCGCCCAGGGCAATGGTTAAGCGGGCAATGGAGGACCCAGGTGTGGATATTTTTAATAGTCTGTGACCCGCCATCCACTCTTGGCTGGGTGTTAATGGCCAAATGTTTTGCAAGTAAATTACCAGAAAGAATTATTCCTGAGAGGCGGAGATTTGTGGGAAGGTGTTAGAAACCTAGACAACTGGCAAATGTTTGTGCCCGTGTCCCTCTGTGGGCCAGGCAGCTGCTTCTGAGGCGTAAGGGGATGAGTGCCAGGAAGAGAGGGTAGTGCACTCCCATTGCGTGCCGTTCCCCTGCAGAAGCAGCTTCCTTGGAGGGAGGATCCAGAGCTCTCTGGAACTCCCTCCTCAGGTGCCAGACTAACCAGATCCTCTGAGCCTTCCACAGAGGGTGGTCCAGCCATGACCAGGGCATGGGTGGGGCTCTGGACTGTTTATCTTGCTCAGTAGAAGCAGCACCCCCCCCCATCCCCACCACAAAGCTTGCTTGGACAATTTAGGTATTGGCTAAAGGGGAGCCTGTTTGTCCCCCACTAGGCTGTAGAAGGGCTGGGGCTGCGAGACAGAGCCCCCGGAGGATCCCCAAGGCAGAAGCCGGCAGGAGGAGAGGTATGCCCTTGGCCTGTGCGCCTCCGATGAATGGCCCGGGCTGCCTGCATTCTGGCCAGTCCAGAGCACCTTCTGCCTCGAGGCCAAGGGCAGGAGTGCCAGGACGGGGCATTATTCCTTCCACTCGGGCACATGTGAGGAGGTACCAAAAGGAGAAGGGAACTGGGCAGTGGTGCCTCGCCTCCCCTGTCTGGTCAGGGAACCGCGGAATGCCACTTGGAATAGAAGGAGCTGGCTCTCTGAGGATGAGCAGTGGCCTTGTCCTTGGAGGTGGACAGCAAAGCTTTGTCCCTGGCCAGAAAGGAAGATGCTGGTGGGCTTTCAGCCGATGATGGCAAGGACACATCACACTGACCTGGCCAGGGGGTGCACATGGAGGCTCCTGGCTGGCACAGTGCCCCGAGCAGATGTGGCACAGTGAATATGTCTTGAATAAATTCTGTGAATTCTGAGGATCCTGGGGATGTCGGGGTGGGTGGACTATGAGGGCCACCAAGACCCTTCCAGGAAGCAGTGACCAGCCCCTGGGAAAGCTGTAGTAGGGAATCCCCCTCCCAGGTTGTCCCTAAGCAGCCCTGCACTACCCTGATTTGGGACCCCAGCTCAGCCATGGCCAGCATCAGTTCTTCCTGTTGCGACTTAGTGATGAGTGCAAACAACTCCATGCTCCAAGTCTGCCCTCAGCTGCTGACCTGCAGCCCTCAGGCCACTCAGAGCCAGAGACCTGGAGGAAAGGCCCAATGTGCTGCCCATCCAAACCCCGGGAGGGTCAGACTCCCAGGGGCCACTGAGGGAGCACAGCTGGGTAGCATCTGCAGGCATGGGTTCTGAGTCCTGGCCAGCTTCAGGCCCTCAGCAAGCTCTTTAACCTGTATACCCTTGTTGTTCCCATCTGTGAAGTAGGGCAGGCACCCACCTTGAAGGTGTAATGAGTAGTAAATGGAATACAGTGAAAGTGCCTTGCACGGCGTCACACAGGGCGTGTGCTGAGATAAAGCCAGCAGGGATCCCCATGGGGCTCCCACAAAGTCCACCCCTCATTGCTCTCCACAGCCCTTGCTCAACAGCCATGTGGACACCAGGCTCCTCCTAGGGAGACTCGTGCCCTGGCCTGGGCCTGGACAGGGGGCATCATTGCCACCTTTAGGGGAGATGGCCTCATGGACTTGGCCTCTGTGGGTCCTGGGAATGCATATGTTTGAATAGAGGCCCTCTCATCAGGCAGGCAAAGGGTAGGGTGGCCAGACTAGCTGGGGACACTGAGACCTCTCTCCATGGCGCTTTGAACAAACCTTACCCTCCGTGTATGGGCTCGGCTCTGCGTCTTTAAGACACTAATGGGCCCTCTTAAAAAAATGACAGTTTGCTTGCACACTAACAGGTTCTCGTCTGACATCAGCAGGGAATCAAAGATATTTTATTATTTGGAAACTCCATATAGGGAAAGCAGCCTTGAAAGTCTGTCATTGCTCCAAAACCCACACCTCCCCTGGGAGTTAATTATTTTCTTAAAATGCAACTTGTACTGTTAGTTTAAAACATTCCAACTGTGTTCACACTCTTTAAATCTTCAGTAAACCTTAGAGTTTAAATCACTTGCAGATAAGAGTAATTCTATTAGGGAGAGAGGGGAACGAGCACTCGGCAGAGGTGAAATCAAATGAAATAAAAAGGCCATTGATTGCAGGCTCCTTGGGCACCTCACGCCTTCACCCTCAGGATGTGGCAGCTGCAGACTGCAACCTGGCAGGCCCGGCCCCTCCGTGCCCCAGCAGGGGCTGCCCATGCTCCCTCTTAGAAGGCTGGACACAGGTCCTTTGGAATAGACTGGAGTCAGCTGCATGATGACTGGTGTGGGCCATCCTTGAGGGGGACACAGGACAGTTGCCTTGGTGGAAAGGAATCTCTGAGTCTCTGGGCTAGAAGAATCCTGTGGTTGGATGTCCATCTGGAGCTGGGGTATCTACCTGGAAGCTGGGTGTCTCCCAGCTCCTGGGGTATCCTCCTGAGGTCCGGATACCCATCTGGGGCCTAGATGTCCACCTGAGACCTGGGTGTCTACCTGGGGCATGGATACCCACTGGGGACCTGGGTGTCCCCCTGGAGCCTGGGTATTGACCTGAGCTGGGATGTCCTCCTGGAGTCTGGGTGTCTATGTGAAGCTTGAGTTGGGGCTGCTGGTCTGGGGTGGGCAGTCTTGGGGGGTCTTCACTGGTTTATCCATCCTCAGCCAACATCCTTGGGTCAGCTGTTGCCCCTGGCACCCCTGGGGCCAAGGAGAACCCACTGGCTGATCACTGAGGAGCTGGTTTCCTCTCCAAAGGTCCTCCCTTAAGTCAAAGAGAACACATGACGACACCCAGGCACAAGTGAGCCAGGGCAGTGGGACTAGCTTGTTCTTTGCTCTGGAGGTCTGGATTTCTGAGGGGCCCCTTAATTCTCACTGCCCCTTCCCTTTCAGACCCTACTTCTGGCTCAGGGGCTACTGACTGCCTTCAGCATGACATCTGTGCTTAGCCACTTAGCCACAGAGATTTTCTCACCACTCGGGGGTCAACCACCACTCCCTCTCGCCCAAGCCCGTTTCTTACCCCAGGCCTCACTAGGCACATGTGGGGGCCACCTCTTTCTCCCTAACCTTGTGCAACCTCCCCGTCCCCAGCACTCACAATACTAGAACGAATGGCCAGTAGTCACCTCCCCAACGGGACTGACACTCCCACCCCAGGGAGGGCCAAGCTGTGTTACCATGGAATCCCAGGCCCTGCACAAGCTAGGCCCTGTGTGGGTTCAGTACGTGCTGAGTGGCCAAGGGCACGTGCCTCTACATATACACACACTCGCTGGCACTCCCCCTCCCCCCCTCCCGGACTGGGCTGGAAATTCTGTACACGCCTGGAGAGGGGGCAAGGGACCGTCAGATCCCTACACCCCCCAAGGATCATCTGCTACCCTCCACCCCCCGAGGCCTCCCTAACCCACCCTGACAAAGACAGCAGAGGTCAGTGGGCAGTAGACTCAGAGGAGGAAGGAATCACAGGTGCTGGCTGGGAATAGGCTACCATCAGCGTGCGTGGGTGTGGCGGGACAACCTGAGGCTGGGCTCCTCAGGGAGAGCTTGCCAGTCTTCTGGGTTCCCCAGGCCTTGTCTCTGCAGACCCTGGTTGACTTTTATCTTGGGAAAGGACAGAGTGGGTGGGCAGAACCTGCCAAGGACTTTGCTGTATGCTTCCTCATTAGGGGGCTCTGCCAACCCCCAGGGTCTGCCTTCCCCTCTCCCTATAGTCAATGAGGATGATAAAGGAAGGACAGTCTAGAAATGGACACGGGGTAGCCAACGAGCTTATCGGGAGCTCTGGGAGGTGGTGGGCCACCGAGAGAAGGGCGGTGGGGTGGCAGGCTGGACCCCCAGGTGCTAAGAGTGATGTGTGTGTGTGTGTGTGTGTGTGCGTGCGCGCCTGCAGTGTCCACTCCTGCCTGAGCTCAGTCCCTGTCAGGCATGTTCAAGAGCTGGGGCCAGCCCCCGGCCTTTCTACCGCCCTGGAGCTGGGTCTGGTTGCCCAGCCCGCCTCAGCCGAAGCCCACACACTGTGTTCAAGGAGCCTATCTCAGGCCCAACAGGCCCCCAGCTGCCCCGCTTAGCTCTTACAAATGCTTCGCGCCCCATTTCCAGCAGCTTTGCAGCTACTTTGGGTTGGGAGATGGTGGTGCTCGGCTGTTGGCCTGTGTCCCTCTCTTGGCCACTCACAGGTGTCACCCACTCTCTCAAATAGAGGAGACACACCTGCTGCTTCCTCCCATTCCCACAGGACCAGCCAGACCTGTCCCCACTGTCAGCAGACACCTGTGTGTACTGGAAGCCGAGGCTGGGCCCCACGTGGGACCACTGTGCATACCGTACTGCCCTTCTGCCTCATCCCTGAGACGTCTCCTGTGTCAGAGACAAGGCCTGGGGCCGTCAGGTGTGTGGCCCAGTCTCACGTCCACTCTGTATGTGGGGACCTCCTCTCCTCCAGAGCCTGGCCAGGCTGGACTGGGGCTATATCTGGGGGGATGCAGCAGCCAGGCTCTAAGATTCCTGAGATTCTTGGCAGGAAGAGGGAGTCTGTGCTCCCATGGGAATGTACCCCAAGCCCCAGCAGAGCCACCATGGGGATAAGGCAGCCCCAGAGGCAGAGCCCGTCCCCCACCCCTACATGGCTTTCCACAGTGGACCTGGCTGCCTTTGGCAAGCCCGCTCAGCTCTCTCCATGCAGACTCAGGAGGCACCTCGGTCTGGTCCTGCTCTCACCAAATAGCATTTTGATGAGTTAAGTGTGAGAGAATTAAAAACAACCCGATTAAATTTCCTTTCTAAATACACATGGGTTTGGAAATCAAGGGGAAAAGCGGCTTTGGGCTAATAAAACGCTGCGTACATTTTCCCCACAAGTGTGAAGGGAAGGCGGCTGGCGAGGCCTCCGCGCTGAGCACCCCTGCCTACCTCAGCCCTGCTGACCCCGGCTGTGAGTCCCTAGTGAGCTCTGGCCTGGCTGTCCGCCCTGGCGCCCTGGCATGGCCAGCACAGATGCAGAGTCCAGCAAGGTGCAGCCTGCCTGCCGGCATCACCGACGGTGCTGTGCCAGTGCCTGTGAGGTGACCTTCGCAAGATCGCCTCACCATCATCACAAATGGCCACGGTCGCGGTGCTGTGGCTAACCCCACTGTGTGGGAGGGTAAACTGAGGTAAGTGGCATTGTCCAGGCTGGCTCACCATTAAGCAGCAGGGCTGCCCTAGCCACTGGGTACACGACCTCTATTGCCCTTTCCATTATGAAAGCTGTCACTTGGGTACTAGTGACCAGCAATGAGTGCAGGGGAGAGCCAGTCCTAAGCCTCCTTGCCTGTAGTTCTGAGTGTAGAGCGGAATGGGGGAGGGATGGGCACACGCAATAGTGGGAGGGGTCCAGAGTAGTGGAACGTTTGAGGTCATTGGAAAGGCAAATAGAATCCTTAATAGTTTCCAAAAATAACCCAGCAAGAGTGAGATACCCAGAAAGTTCTTCCAAGCAGTGAAGCTTCAACAGGGTGGAGGAGGAGGTGGGTGGGGAGGCACTTCTAAGGGAGCATGTGGTAGGCAGGTCCAGCGTTGGGTTGGGAGACAGCCACGCTCCAACCATTGCTCCTCAGGCTGTCTGGGTTTCATCTGCAAAATGGGCCAACATGAGCTCTGGTGGAGGATGCAACTCCATCATCCATCCATTCATTCATTAAGCCCCTGTCTTGAAAGTTTCTTTTTCAACACTTGTGTTTACTGGCTATATACAGGTCAGGCACTGTCCCATTCTTTTAAAAAATTTTAAATTTCATTTGTTTTTTCCATGAGTGATACAGAGAGATAGAGAGAGGGAGAGAAAGAGATAATACCCCTCGCAGGGTCTTCATGCCATGATCAACCCACAACCTCAACCAGCCTCAGATCCTGGGCATATACATACCCAGTATACTTAGGAAGATCTCCAGACATAAATCCAGAAGCTCCCTGGTGGGTCAGCCTTGCAGAGTATCATGTTAGGCCACTGTGTTACTATGGTATACTCTTGTTTTTTTAAACAGCTATATTAGGGTATAGTTGACTTACAAGAAATGGCACAACTTAAAGTGTACCTAGTGAAGTGCTCTGGCACATATATGTGTCTGTGAAATCCTCACCATGAGCAAAGTCATAGGCATATCTATTGCCTGCCCCCAAAAGTCTCCTCATGCCCCTTGGCTATCCCTACCTCTCACTGCTCCAATTCTTAGGTAGCCACTGACGCCCTTCCTTTCAGAGCACATCAGTTTATGTTTCCTCAAATTTTATAGACATGAAATCACACAGCATGTGTTCTTTTTGTTCTGTCTTCTTTCTCTTAAGATCATCTTTTTGAGATTGATCCTGTTGTAGCATTTGTCAATAGTTCAAACCCATACATATTTCTTGTAGTGGAGAGTCTGCTGGTAAAGAATTCCTTTCACTTTTTAATGTCTGGAAACACCTTCATTTTACTTTGGCATTTAAAACATTTTGCTGGGTATAAAAATCTAAGTTCACAGGTTTTGTTTTGGTGTGTTTTCTTTTTTATATTTTAAAGCTGTTGTCCTACTATCTTCTCATTGCGTTATTTTTGGCAAAAAATTGGATGTCATTTTATTTTTGTTTCTCTGTGTACAGTGTGTCATTCTTCTCTGACTGTTGTTAAGATTTTATGTCACTGGTTTTGAGCAGCTTGACTATGAACATATTCTGTCTTAAATTATTATCACCCTTTGAGATAAAAAAATAAATAAATAAAATACAATAAAAAGTAAAAAACAAAATAAACTGAGGCCTGGGAAGCAAGGCACCTTTCCTAGGGTCTCTTGTCTGACAACTCAGACATAATCTGGGCCAGGCCCACCTGATTCCAGAGCTTGAGCCTGCAGCTGCTCAGTCACTCTGATGTATTTGCCAGGCCCAGTTATTTTGCAAGGGTCATGGATGTGAAGTCAGCCCTGAGGACCCAGGCCCACTCCCAAGGAGCCTACGCATGCAACCCTGTGAGTAGAGGACAATGGACCCTAAGGGCTGGAGGAAGGAAGTTGGCAGGAACTTCCAGGTTTATTGAACTGTGGGGACAGCAAAGCCCCTGGACAAATGTTTCTGTAGCCCTCCCACCCTAGCCACCCCCAAGTGCAGATCAGGAGTCCCGCTGGGGCCCGCAGAACTCTGTGTGGCAATACCGTTAGTTTTTATAAAGCCGTTTTCTTTCCCTCAAAGTCTTTTCTCTCTGCATCTGGCCAGGTTGCTGGCTCGTCAGGTTGAGTCAGACACAAGCTACTGGCACAGATGCCATGATAGCTAAGTATGAAGGCTCAGAGGAGCTTGGGGCTCAGTGTGCCCAGTGCAGACCAGCTTCTTCTCCCCTTCCCAGCTTTCCTTGGGCCACTGGGGTGGAGAGATGGGCTAACAGACACTGGGGGCAACAGAGCACCAGTGCCTGCTCCCTGGAGGGCATCTCAGGGGGAACCCCTGCCTGAGTTTGTAATCTGTTCACCTGCTTGCACACCTCTTCGGCCCATGCAGGTACCATGAGATCTGGCAGGTGTATAGCAATGGGCAGGCCCTGAAGAGAGGCCACCAAGTTCTGGGTTCTGGTTGGAGGTTCCTGAAGTCTTCAGTGCCCTCATGAGGTGCTTCAGGTAGGTCAGCTCTTGTCTGGGGCACCCAGGGTTCTGGACCAAAGGTAGTCCAGTGAGCCTGGGGAGAAGACCCCCAACAGAAGGGGGCAGTGACGGTAAGCTGGTCTATCGGACCCCAGTTCCTTCACAGACCTCTGGCCAGATGTGAGAGCCAGGCAGGGCCTTCAGAATGGGAGAAGGTGTTGGAGACCCAAGAGAGGGGTAGCCCCAAGGCTGGGGAGGTGAAGCTCTGCCCCACCAGAGCCCTGGCCCACACTTTGCCTTTTCCCTCCGACATATCACTTGCCTTGGCCAGCTCCAGGGCAGGAGAAAGTCCACCCTCCTGCCAACCTCAACTGGCAGCATCCGTGAGAGCGCTGAGAAGGCTTTTTTTGGGCTGAATTTACTTGATTTTTTTCCCCCTCTCTGTTGGGCCTGTTCCAGGGGCTGTGAGTATATGAGGCTGAAGTGAAGAGGTATCTTTGTTTCTTTAATTTTGCCCATTGGAAAACTTCAGTATTAATATTTATGAGAAATGACCTAATATCCACGCCGCCTGCCGTGTGTTTGCTTAACATATTTAATGTGATTTGGGGGCTGCATTTACTTTTTTAACTGCCTCAGTGAGGGGGGCCTGACCTATCTGTTCCCCACCCCTCCGCATGGTGAAAAAGCAACATTCTCTCCACAGTCTCAAAAGTTCGCTTTTCTAAATCACTTGGGGAAGGCGTCTTTGGACTCCTGTTCCCTTAGCCTTACAGGGCCAACCCTGCTCCACAGAGGCCCTGGGCTGGGGGGGTCCAGTGGGGTCGGCAGACGTGTGCTATCAGATCCCAAGCTGGCAAATGCAGAGTGAAGTAAGGTGGGTTTCTCCAAGAAAAGAAGAAAAAGCACATTTGAATGGTTTCTGAAAATAGCTCCTTGGGTAGTTATAAGACAGCAATTTAAATAATTGCTTTCTCCCCATTTCTCTTGAACATAAAGGTAATTGTTTTTGCCCTGAAATAGATGGCCAGTTTTACTGTAAATTGACTTTTCTTTAACATCCCTTTGTGCATTACATTAGCTAATGCAGGCAGCAGGTGAGCCCTGCAGGGATGGCTGGGACCTTGGGCCTGGCCTGGGGCCTTTTGAACTGACACCAGAAAGGCCGTACACTGGGCAGAAAGGGATGGGCCTCTGCTGCCTAAAAAACAGCAGCTCAAATTCTGGCTCAGCTCCTTAGAAACTGTGTGACTTTGGACATACTACTTCACCTCTCTGAACCCCATTTTCCCCAGAGTACAGTGAAGATAGGAACAGTAACAATTCTGGCTCGCAGAGTTGTCCTAAGGGTCAGAAAATTCATCTGCTCCACATCTGACCCTTTTGCAGGATTGGTCATCCAAGAGGTGCACAGACAACCCCCCTCGTCCCCCCAACACGCACTCTTAGGATTCCATGGCACGTCTTTTATCCTCCTGGCAAGTCAAGAACACGATGCATCTCATCCCTTCTGACCAAAGCAGATACTACTAGGCTCAGCCAGCCAGTCATCTCAGGGACCTGGTTTGACTTGAGAGAGATAGGGCTCTGACAGTGAGGGGCCTAGCCAGGCCTGGGCTTCATGGCACACCAAGATGACAAATGACAGATATGCCATCTCTTGCATGTGGACTCTCTGCAACAAGGGTTGCTGGGAGACCCATGCAAAAGTGCTCATGCAATAAAAACATGCAAGGAGTATGGAGGACGACCACACCCACATCCCAAGGTGCCCCTTGCCCCACCACAGGAATGAGACAAGCACTTTGTCTCACCAGCTGGAGTTGGGGGCGTGGAGGAGAACATGACCATCCTGCTTGAGGATGGGGGGGTGGAGGGAGGAGGCCCAGTGGTTGGGGTAGGAGATCCAGGTTGGCACCCTCAACCTACCAGAGATTGAGGTTCTGAGTCCTGTCTCAGGTGGGTCTAGGAATGGGTCTAGGAATCAAGGTGATCATGCATGTCACTCCTATAAGCATCTTTGCAGTGGACTTAGTTTCCTCACTTTACAGCCTACAGCACTGTGGCTTCGAGGAGGTAGGCAGCGGGAGTCTATAACCAGCAAGCGGACTGAGCTAGCATGCTCCCCGGTCTGCCGGATGCCTGCCGTGGCCTCAAAGAACAAAACAGACAACCTGCTGCTCCTCCCCTGCCTGTGGTATTAGCTTAGTGGCCTGGAGACTAACATCTCACCAGTACAGCCCCAGCCTCCATGGGTGCCCAGGATGGCATTCCCCCGCTCCTCCCAAAGTCCTCTGCCCTTCTGTCTTCTCTGTGGAAAAGGGGCAACAAAGCAGCCCACCCAAGGCACTGGGCAGGGACAGCAGTGAGGGCATAAAGGTTAGGACGAGCCATGGGAGACCCTGGAAGGGACCTTACACAAATGTGAATTACCTCCAGCACCCTGATACTGAACTGGGGCACACATCTGAAACATGTTATCTCATCACTATCTTCCAGGCGCTCTGCCCTGTGAAATGAAGATGCAGCTCCCAGCCCTAATCACTGGTGAGAGACACAACCAGCTGCCCCCTGGAGAGGACCCCAGCTCCATGATCAATCAGGCCCAACACTTCCCAACATGCTTCTCAAGTTACAGGCTGTGGGGATGATGTCATAGCGCCCACTTGTAGGAGCAGGAGGAGAAAGAGGCCCTTCTGTTTCAAGTTCAAGGGCCAAGACAGGCCAGTGCTCAGGCATTGGAATTCTCCTCTTGGTTTCAGGAATGAGAGAGCTCATCCTGGACTCTTTCATTTTTTCTCCGTATTTGAGAAGTTAGATACAATATACTTACTAGATATTTTAGAAACACAGAAAAGAGGATGAAACAGAAAATATTTAAAATCCCACTTTGTTATATTTTCTCCTAGTATTTTTCCATCACACACCTCTACTTATGTACCTAATCAGCAGCTGTGCCTTTTGTAATATGCATCTGTCTCTTAATAATGTTACTATGAACATTTGAGGACCTTTAGACTTGAAGAATCTTTGGGAATACCCATTTGGCAGCAAAGTGGGAAGAAGAGTGGGGTGAAGAGTTTGGCTGGTCAGTTGTTGTGTTGAGGCTGTCCTCCCCAGAGGGGATGCCTAGACCCACAGAGTGGTCAGTCAGTAGTCTTGCCTGGAACAGAACTCAGAACCCCCATCTCTGGTGGGTTTAGGGGATTGCATGGTCAGAAGAGAGGCAGAAGAAGAATATCCACATGTGCTGAGCATTTCCACTCTGCTTCAGAAGTAGCCCTGGCCTCAGAGCCATGTTCTCCCTGAATCACAGTGACAAGGGAAGCAATGTTTATAGTCAACAGTGGATGTCCTCAGGGCAGCCTGGCTTCCAGAGCCAAGACTGGAGGCTGATAGCAAGTAGAGTCTCATCTCTGCTCCCTACTGTGTGGTCCTGGGTGAAATATTGGCTCTCTCTGGTCTTCTACTTGCTCAGTTCAAAAATGAGAGTACAGGCAGCAGCTACCTCCTAGGAGAGAAGGGGTAGCCCTGGACAAGAGCCCATCCAGGAAGGCCTGGGCCATCTCAGCATGGACTTGTCGAGGAGAGCTTTTCCTAGCTTTGTCCTTCTCCCCAGACCTTAGCTCTCCTCCACCTGAGGGATCAGAAACCATGGCCAATTGGTGAGGGAGGAAAGGCAGAGCCAGCAGGGCCTCTGCCCATTCCCGGCAGTAATTGGCCCAGGTTGGGGAAGGCGGAGGAGCCTCGACTTCAACAAAATGTTCCATCTGGTCTATGATAAGTGCCTGGGTGTGTTCTGTTCTGTAGTTCTATTGAAGTGTAGTTCTATTGAAGTGTAACAGACACATGGAAAGGTGCCCATTTCTAAGAGGTTCGCTTAGAGAGTGGTCATGAGTTGACCACTTCATGTCACCACGTGGATGGGTTCTTTTATTCTTTGAATGGATCTATCTCCATCGATCCATGACATCTGGGGCAGCAAGGAAGGCACTGCTTCTGAACACTCCCATGAAACTTGCTGTCGGGGGATGGCTGTGTTCTGATTTCATGTGGTGGAATCCTTTGACTTGATGGACAAGAAAGCCATGAGTGAATCTCAGTTGACAGAGTCTTGAATATGCCAGGATATATTTCTAGATTTGGCATTAAAGCTGAAAAAAAATGTGAATTGGAAAATAATCTGGATCTAATAGGAGATAGGGGGGGTGAGGCTGCTGTGGCACCTGTAGTTTTGTATATGTGCATGCATGTTTGTGTGTGTGTGTGTGTGTGTGTGTGTGTGACAGTGAGCATTGTACAAGCAAAGGTGGGTGATGAATGTGTGTTTGGATATGAGTGTGTGTCTGAAGGTATGTGTATGCATGTGTGAATGTGTGTGTAATGTGAGTGCATAAGTGTGTCTGAGTGTGTGTGTGCTCCTGCAGGGAGGGAGACGGCCTGGTGGGCTTGGCTGGCAGACGTGGCCTGAACCCCACAGTCAACCCAGACATTACTCTTTAGGCCCTGCTGTCAGCTGCCCCTCCCTGCCCAGCTACCTGTGTGGACAGCAGGCACTTCAGATGGATGGCCCTGTCTGTACTCGTCATGGAGCCGGGGACATGCGTGCGGAGGCCCGTTCTCCCCACACATGGTCTACGTTAGTCGCCTCCACTGGTGCTGTGTCCATAAAGCCTGTGCCCTGGTGGTCAGTCCCCGCCCCCACCGCCAGCCCACCTCCACTTCTAATTGGGCCGCAAAGCCGTTTAATGGTGTCTGCCACGTCTGCAGGGCTGCTCGGGGCAGAACAATGCTCTATTCATGTCCCAAACAGAACACTAGTGATCGGGCTAATATCTTTAAGCTAAAAAACAAGGCTTAATTGGAACAGATGCTGCAAATTCCAGTGCAAAAGGCCAGCTTCTATGTGATCTAAACCAGGTATGTGCCAGGGGTTTGATTTTAATAGCGGCTTTTATTTTATTTTTTTTTATTGGCATATACAAAACTCACTAATACTCTACACAACAGGCCAGTGATGGGCCTCTTGGAAAACCTCCATGGGTGCAAGCACTGCAGAATTCGTGGCCCTCTTGTTTCGGTGACAATAAAAGGATGCTCTGCTATTGGCAAGCCATCTCCTTATGAACACTGGTCTGTTCTTTCCCCTGGGCCAAGGCTTTTGTGGCCTTCCTAGAGCTGCCCACTGAATGCTAGACCTTAGCATTGAACACTCTCCCCTGGCAAATCTATCTGGACCTGTTCAGCAGCCACCAACCCATGTGGGCCCAGCTTGGCTTTGTCAGAAAGTCTCCCATCCTCCAGATGCCCTCTGAGGTCTTGCCCTACAGAGATACCACTGCCCTGACAACAAACTCCTGCATTTTGCACTAAGACTAGAACTCTTTGTGTCTTTCTATTTATAGTGTAAGAACTGAGTCT